>NC_135320.1:78772656-79090348 GCF_048772815.1 Callospermophilus lateralis
CAGCATCCAGCTGCTGAAGAAGAGCTCTCTTCTGGACCTCCAAATGGTCTCATCCCACAGGTTCATATTGCTTAGACTCCCAAGCCCATAACCTAAGACTTGGAAACCAGCCAGCAGAGGAGGGAGGGAAAGAATATTTTCACAATTGCTGTAGGAACTTTCCAAGAGCTATTCCTGGAGCTGAGAGTGTTGACACCAGGCTGTCAAAGAAGGAACAGGGAAGGGCTCTAATTTGGAAACATTTTAAACTGTGTGCTTGACAACGTATACTAGGTGACAAAAAAAAAAAAATCCACAGAGACAGAGGCTCAGATTGGGCAGCTGAACATAGGCAGGCCCATTGTGGCCTTGTTAGTACAATAATTCCATTTAGCAAAAGGTAATGTGGGGTGATGATTGCTAGGGTCAAACTCTAGCTTTGCCACTTAGCCTCACAACTGAATCAACGAGGCTCTATCTCAGTTTCTTCATCTATAAAATAAGCTCAACAATAATCCTTTTCTCACAGAGTTGTTAGGAGGTTTAATTCGAGTTCACATGTACATAATGTGTTTTCAACAATGTAAGTGGTAGCTATTATTTCCATTATTTTTAATGGGCCATCCAGTAAGTACCTCTGTTCCAGCATCTGCAGCACAATTGGGGTAAAATACAGGTAATATATCTCCCTGTTGGGGCATGGTGAGGTTTTCTTATGTCTGCTTTCAGTAGGGAAATGTTTTAGTCAGCTTCTTTGGTTGCTGTGACTCAAAGACCTGACAAGAACAAGGTAAATGAAGAAAATTTTATTCTGGCTCACAGTTTCAGAGGTCTCAGCTCGTTCATGGTGGAAGGGCATGGTGGAGAATAGCAGATCAGGACATGGCCACCAGGAAGCAGAGAGAAATCTCTGCTCACCAAAGGCAAAATATAAGCCTCGAAGGCATACCCCCAGTGACCCCCTCCTCCAGTCATACCCAGCCTGCCCACAGTGACCACCCAGTTCATCCACATGGTGGATTAGTCCTTTGATTCAAGTATGACTCTCATAATCTCATCACTTCACCTCTGAAAATTCTTACACTGCCTCACACATGAACTTTTGGCGGATACCACATATCCAGATGGTAACAAAAGAGAAGTAGAAAAAGCAAGAAGAATATGAAAAGACAAGGTAAGGCACAAACAAAACAGTAGGAAAGAAATACACTAATGAGAATGTGAACTTTATATAAGATGGGCCCCTGTATTTCCTAGGTTAGTGTTACCACAACTCCCCCATCTCCAGTACCCTTTTGATTTTTTTTTATTCCCTATACACCATGCTTTGAAATGATGTTATCAAATACATCCTGGAGAAGTAGTAAGTAAAAAGCTTTAATTTTATGTGTCATTTAGAGAAGGGAATAACTTCCCAACAGAGCTCTTGAAACAATTTAAAGTGCCAAGCTATCTTGAGTTGATAGAATTCTACTCTGAAGGACGGTGTGGTGGTGTGAATCGTACAAAATGCTCAGAGTGTTCTTAAGAATTCTGAAGCCAATTAAACCCATCACGAATATCACACTGAAGTGAAGTGCCAGGAACCATCATAGAGCTTCTTTTCTTCCTTGATTTGTCAGAAAAAAAAAAAAAAAAGCTGACATAAAGCTCAGAGTAACAGCAGGGCCGGACACCAGTTTTCAAAATGGTGGTGTGTTGACTCCAGGCTCTGGCTGGGGGACACCCAACATCTATATTGAACAACCTATTTTCTATAAACTAATTTACTTTGTATCTCACTTGGCTTTCTTTGTGTGGGTGAGAGTGTATGTGTGCACTTGGGAGAAAGAAAACAGAGGAAAAAACAAAAGAAATCCCGTCTCACACTATTTCCTTCCCATTGTGTTCATCCGTATGATTAATGTTCAAGTAGGAATTTCCTAACTGAACACCTCCACCACCACCATTGGTCACAGTCTGGTCCCAAAATGTTTAGTTTTACCATTTATAAAAACAAAGCTAAAAGCACTTATTCTTGCTTTGAGGTTGTGAATTAGGCCCATGCCCTATATTATGTTCATCTCTTCCCTTACAGGACTTACACATAACAAGTCACGGTGGTGGAGAGAGCAGGCGCAGGCACCCAACGTTGAGATGTGGATCCCAGCTCTGCCGTCACATAACTCTGGGACCCTGGGAAGTTACTTCTCTGAGCCTCGTTTTCCTTGAGTGTAAGGCGGTACCACTGAGAGGGTCCAGCCAGGGATGTTATAAGGACTTTGAGGTGCATAAAATGACTGGCACCTTATCTGGAAAATAGGGAGCAACAAGCTCATGTCATGTACCATCATCTTTCCTCAATGAATAAGGCTCTGACCAGGCAGAACATCACTCGTGGATGTCAGCAGAGAAAATGAATCAAAGACCTGAGGCAGTGTGACCTTGGGCTCAGGGAAGAGGGTCAAGGAAGAGCAAAAAGCCCTTGATACGTGCTCCTTTCCCATTAGAAGCCACAGGAGACCAGGCATGTGGTTAAGGTATGGGAAAGTCAATATCCTGGCTCTGTTCTCTCGATGTGTGGCACCCAGAGGACACAGAGGAGGAACTTCCCTCCCAGCTCTGCCCAAGCCTCCTACTGAGTAGGTGGGAGATGGGGGAAAGGTCTCCCTACCTGTCACTCTCTCACTCTACCTCCCTGCAGCATAACCTACATGGTGAGACCAGCACCAGACCTGGGAGGCCAGTTTATTATCTAATCATAGAAACACTCGATGAAAAGTGGGTCCACACTGCTGAGAAGAGGGAAGGGGATTCACCAAGGCAACATTGAAACACGATTTGAAGAGCCTAGGCCTGACGCCAGGAGGTGCTGACACTCTAGGTCCAATGGGTGACACAGAGGTGAGTCTGTGTGCACTGAGAATGACCAATGTGAGCTTTTCAGGAAGGCCAAATGGAGGCTATGGAAACCCCTCCCATGGGTCTGATGCCTTTTGCCTCCTGAGAGCCCACAACCATACAGAGCATGGAGTGCACCAGAAACTCCCCAACCAGCTCACTCCGCTCATCACCACCATATCCCCCGCTGAATGAGGAGCACAGGACAAGAATGCCACTGTTGTGTTCAGGGTGGTGAAGCAGGAACCCAGCCCTGGGAGAGGTGTACGTTCCACAGCCAATGCTGAATCCACATGTGATCCAGCAATTCTGCCCACAGGCAGCTAGCCAAGATCCCTGAAAACAACGTCCACACAAAAACTGGACCATTGATGTTAACAGCAGCATTATTTAAAAAGCTGTAAAACTGAAATGATCCAAATGCCCATTGACTAATAAATGGATAAAAAATGTGATGAATAAACAAAATGATGGAACGTGTTGTTCAGACATCAAAATGGTTGAAGGGCTGATCCATGCTGGGCTAGATGAACCTTGAAGAAATTGTGCTCAATGAATGTAGCTGGTCACAAAGGAGCATTTATCATGAGCCCATGTATGTCCACTAGCCAAGATAGACAGGTCCCTAGAGATAGAAGATTAGTGTTTGTCAGAGACTCTGTGGAGTAGGAAAAGGAGACTGGCTGTTAAGGATATGGGGTTCCTTTGGGGAGTGATGAAAATATTCTGTAATTAGATAGAGGTGATGGTTGTATAACCTTTTGAATATGCTAAGAATCGTGAATTGTATATTTTTAGAAGATTATTTTATGTAAACTTACATGTAATTGTTATATTACTTATCTATTATATGTAATTATTTTAAACAGAAGAGTTATAGAGGCAATAAAGGAAAACTGCAATAGCCTTACCTTTGACATCCCAGAAGCCATATCTCAAATCCAGTCACCCAGATAACTGGAGGTAAAATCAAGATTTTCATTATTCATTCAAAAACTTGTGGCCTCAGACTCTATTGAGTTTTAAGCACTGGTAGACAAGGGGAAAAAAAGAACATACAGTGTGCCTTTAAAGAATATCCAGCCCAGAGGAGGCATGGGGACAGGAAAGATGGTGGGATGAGATGGACATCCTTGCCCTAGATACATGTGTGACTGCAGATATGATGTGACGCTACATCGTGCTCAACCAGAGAAATGAAAAGTTGTGCTGCAATTGTATACAATGAACCAAAATGCATTCTGCTGTCATATATACCTAATTAGAATAAGTAATTTTTTTAAAAAAAGAACATCCAGCCCACTTGGAGGGCAGATAGAGATGAACTAGACAGATAAAATGAATAATAAGACCTAAACGCCAAGAGAGAGGTGGAAATCAATAGCAAGAGAATCACGGAAGAAGTATTATTCATTAGGGAAGTTGTCTTGGAGCCAAACTAGAAGGAAATTCTGAGAGGATAAAAGAGAAGAGAAGAGGCATTCTCGGCATAAGGAGCCTGGGAAAGAAAGTGGAATTCCCCAAAGTAGGAGGAGCAGCATGCGGGAGCTGCAGGTCAAGGCGCTAGTATCAGGCTAGGCCGGCTTACTCCTATCCAGAAGTCTCTTGAGCACAGAGCTGACATAACAGTAGTGGGCTCTGGTCAGATCAAACTTCCAATCGTGTAGTTCTGAAGTTGGGAAGAGTTATGGAGGACAGGAAGAGTTGCAGGAACAGAGGATACAGCCACAGGGCTGTGGCCATGGAGTGGTGAGTAATGAACACAGGCACAGGCATTGGGAGGCAGGATCAGCAGATTTGGGGTCAACTGGACACCAGGGAAAAGGATGTCAGACACGATCAAAGTCTCTCACCTTGGAGAAGAGAGGGTTTTGCTATTTTCACCCCTTCCCAGAAGGAGCGCAGGGGATGGGAGGTTGGTGGGGAAAGATTTGAGTTACATGTTGGACATTTTGGCTTTGAGGTGCTGGTGAAATACCCACAGAGAATCATCAGCAAACAGCTGGGCAAGGAAGAGCTAGCAAAGCATTAGTTACATGCAAGGTATATCTTAAGCTTCTACAGTCAGCCTCAATGTCCTGAGGTTGTGCTTCTTTAAACTCAACTGTGAATCAAAAATTTGTGAATTAAAATACAGTTAGGCCTACCATCAACAGAATACATTTTTTTTCTTATCATTATCCCTATATGGTATAGCATAACACTGTCTTAGTAATACTTACATTGTATTAGGTATTATAAGTAATCTAAAGATGATTGAAAGGAAGGAGGAGAAGCATAGGTTATTTCATGCAAGGATCTTGAGCACCCATGGATTCTGGAGCCAGTTCCAAATGGAAGCTGAGGGCTGACTGTACTATATTTCACAGGTGCCCTCAGCATTCCATGTTTATTTTTCCACTGCATCTAATTAACAACCCCTGGAGACAGAGAAACATGGTTCTCTGTCCATGCGTGACTGCTTGCCTACCCCAGGATTCTTCCTCTCCTGCTTCTGCCTTCGTCATCTTCTTCCCACCCAAGCTTTCAACCCAGCCCGACCTTCTCCCCACCCCTCCCTCTTCTTCTCTACCATCCTCTCCCTTCTTCTGACTTCTTTTTGTTCCTAGGGTGTAAGATATTGACTCTTTGGCTTAGATCTTGTTAACCAAAGTAAACAGTGCAACTCAGAGTTGGGAGTCACTCAGAAGACTTATTTGTCCTGGGGTTTTATTTATTAGGCAAACATGAATTGGACAGCCATTTTGTGAAAGGTGCCATTCTAGGTGCTGAATGCAGTCACAGAGGAAACAGAAACATTTGCCTTCAGGGAGCTTACATTCTAAAGGAAGAGTGGGAAGAACAGATCAGAAGAGGAAGAGGGGAACCCAGCCCAGCCCAGAATGCAGGGAGGTGCACTGGGGGAGTGTGAGGTGACAGGCAGGGAACTGGGCAGCTGGGTGTTGGGCTGGGGGAGAGGACATCTGCTCTCACCAGGTGAGAGCAGGAGACAACTTCCCTTTTTCTGAGCACTGTCCCTCAAATGAGCTCCGTGCTCTCTCTCCCTTGACCCTGAAGAAACCTTGAAGACAGGTTTGTAGTTTCCCTATCACTACTAGATAACAAAATCTCCAACCACTCTTGGCCACCAAAACAACCTCTACCACTCTCCCCTGGAATATCATTACATCAAAGTCAAGAAAGCAATTTGACTTTGGGCTTCCTTCTCACCTCTCCAAAGTTCAGGGCAACTGTGGGCGCCAAAGCCCAGGAAATGTTATGGATTTTGCTTTATCTCTTGGCCAACCTTGTTTTGAGGCTTCCCTCCCTGTGGCCAGCCCTAGGAAGAAGTCAGAGGAGAAAGCTCTAGCCTCCTCAATCGGTACTGCACTGTCGAGCACTGGTGTGCTCAGACCTGGAGGCAGGAAAGGCTGATCTTTTCTTCCAAGAAGCACTTTGAAGGTTCCTCAGAGATTCCCCACCAGGAACTTTCATCTGCTTACTCAAGGGCAGCATCTTTGCTCCAGGGTCCAGCCTAACTCCAACCCTCAGCCTAGCCCCCGTTTCTCCTCTAGGAAGACCACTGGATCTCCAGCAGATGTCTCTGGTGCCCTTGTCACCACCGCTGTTGGGAGGCCTCCTCGGGGTGCAGGCAGTCCAGCTCTCTGCTGAGCAGTCCGGGGGGAAGCACAGCGCTGGCCATGTCAACTTCTCAGGTAAAACTCAACCAATAACCCACTGGATGATTTACACCCCAGGGGACACAGCACACCCTCCAAGTGGTTCTTTGGGGTCTCTTTAATTCTGTGGGGGGACAGGAATGAGAAGGACACAGCTTTCCAGAACCCCTCCCTGCACCTGCTTTCATCAACCCCATTATTTCAATCCTGCAGCAGTGGTCAGCAAGATTTATTTGCAAAAGGTCAAATGATAAATATAAATTAGGTTTTGTAGGAAGATGATCTCTTGGCAACCCTCAACTCTGTTGTTGCAATATATAGGTAAATAAGTAGGAAAGGAAGTGAGGGAAGAAGATAGGGATGTAAGGAGGAGGGAAAAGGAGGGAAGAACAGCAGTGGGCATGGGTGGCTGTGTTCCCCTGAAACCCTATTTACAAAAGCAGGCGGCAGGTAGTATTGGGTCCCTGGGGGCGAGTGATGGTCCAGGGTTCTGATTTCCATCGTTCCCCTCTGCGAGTCCTGTGCACATGCCCAGCACTCTCTATGGTATAAAGGGGTTCTTGCTCTATTCTTTATTCTTGCTGGAGACTCTCTGAATACTCTGGGTCCAACCAGATAAGCCAGGATGATCTCCCACGTCAAGATTCTCATATTAGTCCATCTACAAAGTCCCTTTTACCATGTAAGATAGCATACTCATAGATTCTGGAGATTAAAACAAGGACATATTTGAACAGGGGAGAGCATTATGCTGCTGCCACTATTATTGATTACAATCGAGAGATAAATGAGATCAACCAGAGAGAAAATTTGAAGCTAAAAGAGAAGCTAGATTGACAGAGAACTTCAAGGAAGCATCCATCATTTGCAACAACATGAATGAACCTGGAGGACATTATGTTAAGTGAATAAACCAGACTCAGAGAGATAAATACAAGTGATCTCACCTGTGGAATCAAAAAAAAAAAATGTAGAACTCATACAAGCAAGAATAGTATGGTGGTTATCAGAGTCTGGTGTGGGAAGAGGGAGGACAGGAAAGGAGAGGGGTTGGGCAACAGGCAGAGCTACAGTCAAGAGAAATAAGTTTTATAGCTCAACTGCACAGCATAGTAACTATAGTTTACAATAGGCTGTATATTCCAGAATAGTGAAAGGAGAGAGGACTTTAAAAGTTCTTACCACAAAAAAAAAAAAAAAATGGTATTTGAGGTGGGGAGCATGTTGCTTGGCCTGATTTGAGCACTCCACAGTATACACATGTATCAAAACACATTGAACCCCAAAATATATGCAATTATTATTTGCCAGTTACAAAAAAAAAAGAGGGGACATTTAAAGGTAGGGCCAGCCCAGGAAGAATGAGTTGCAAAGGGCTAAAAGAAGATCTAGGTAAGAAGGCTGCCCTAAATCCTTAAAGGAGAGAACTTCAAAAGTCTAAAACCGCAATGTCAAATGCTCAAGGTTTGAGGGAGCACAGAAGGACACCTTCTCTGCAGGGGCCACCTGTGGCCTGAGCAAAGGGGAAGTGTGTGCAGGGCCAGGGCCAGTGGCCCTGCAGTCTGACCCAGCCCAGGGTGCTGCTCACGGGAAGCCTGGGAGCTGCCTCCTAGCTCAGCCAATCTGTCCATACTGTGAACTCAGCTTATTGGGACGCCGAGAGCATTCAGCTGTCACTTGGATATAATTTGAAAAGTCGGGAGTTGGTCTTTGGAAAAGCTGCTTCAGACAGCAAGAATATTTTAGTGCAGGGGGAAATATATTCATCTGATGAAAGGTGTGGGGAGCAGGGGCGGGAGGACGCTGGATTCCCGTGTTCCTCCAGGAGCCCCGGCATCCCTTTTATTTTATGTGGCATCGCTGTCATTTTCTGACACTAGCAGCGTGACTGTTCAATGAATATTTAATCATGGCGGGATTGTCTTCGCTCCCACTCCTCAGTCCCCAGGCTCGAGCCTTTCTCAAGTAATAAGTCTGCTCATCAAACACCAGAGCAGAACGGCACCCCCTCTGCTCCACGCTGGGACCGTGGTGTGGATTACAATCTGGGATCTGAGCGACAGGTGGTTACTCAGGCAGCATGGGAATGGCTCCCAGAGACACCAATTGATGGAAGCCCCGATCACCCCAGAGGATCATTAAACCATAGGAGCCGTTTGGCAGTTCTCGGGAGGCACCTGCATGCGAGGCTGCTGCCAAGGTCCTCCTCTCCATCAGGCTCACGCACAGGGATTCTTCCCGCAGCACTCGCCGATGCACAGGGAATGCCAAGAAGAGTACCCACGGCGTGATGGAGAGGGGAGGGAAGTGCCGAAGAGCATGGGGAAGTCTGTCCTCCACCTCCACGTGGGTGGGAGGGAGGATTTCCGCATAGCCCTCCTTGTAGGATGGATGAGGATTACAACACTCAGCCATATGGAGCTGGCCGCGTGGTGCTCCTTGTCTACCACCAGCCCTGCGACACTGGCTACATGGTCCCACTCTTAGGTATTGGAATTGGAGGCTCAATAAGGTTAGGTAAGTGCCGGAGCTCCCAAGGATGATGAGTGGCAGTGCCAAGCCTCCAGCCACATCTGTCTGACTCCAGGGTCTAGGTCTCCCTAACTGCCTGCTGCTTCTTGCAGGATTGAACTTCAAGATTCCTAAGTGCAAGGATCTGTCCTATCTTGCTCTTTTTTTCAGCCCCCCTGCCCACCCTCACCCATGAGAAAAGAACAGGAGGCATAATGGGCACCACTTTGAGCCACCAATTCTTCATCTCCAAAACAGGGTAGAACCACTGACTGCCTGGCTCCTGGAATGCCCTTCCATCTCTTGTTTTATTATTATTTGTTCTAATTAGCTATACATGACAGCAGAATGCATTGCGATTCATTGTACAAATGGAGCACAACTTTTCCTTTCTCTGATTGTACACACGATGTAGAGTCACACCATTCATGCAGTCACACATGTACCTGGGGTAATGATGTCGGTCTCCATTCCTCCATCTTTCCTACTCCCATGACTCCTCCCCTCCCTTCCCTCCCCTTTGCCCAAACCAAAGTTTCTCCATTCTTCCCATGCGTGCCCCGCATCATGAATCAGCATCCACTTATCAGAGAAAACATTTATGCCCTTCCTTTCTCTCTGAAGCAAGACGAGGGACTGCATTTATACAGGGAGTATCAGGTGTGCCCATGCCACGGGTGCCAGGCAGTGAGCAGCAACAGGTGATCAGGAGATGTAGATTAGGGGCCCACAGCACAGACTTGCAACAGTGGCTGCTCATCCCTACTAAATGCTCTCACTGTGCTTGACACTGTACTGATTGCTTTGCACACAGTGTCTCATTTAATCAGTGAGGGGGGAGGGTATGTTCCTAGCTGGGCAAACAACGGATGGAAACGTACTGAGATAGGAAGTACGTAGGAAGTACAAGGCTTGCAGAGGGGATCAAGTAAGTTCAGAACATTCTTCCATTTCTTTGCTTAACAAATATTTATTGACATCTTTCACATGCCAGGCACTACACTACGCAGAGGAGAAACAGCGGTGGACCAGATGGGGTTCAGGGGAGAGTCTGGTAACAAAACAGACATTCAATACTGTGACAACTGTGATAAAAGTGATACACAGGAGCACATGATCATAATGCCGAAAAAGGCTAATGCTCTCCAGGGGTTAGGGAAGGATTCCCTGAGCATCAGTGAAAGCAGTAAAGAGTAGAAAAGTAGGGGTCTTTCCTTCCCAACATTGGGCAGATGTTAATTCAATAGCAAGCTCCTTGGGCAGCAAGTCTTGATATGAGGTCACTATGGCACTGGAGTGAAATCAAGAGCAAGAACTAGCTTGCAACCTTCTGTGGAGCCATACAATCAATGAGACATAGCACCAATCAAATGAGACTCAGCACCAATCAAATGAGACTCAAAGCAGGACTGGGACTGGACATCCCAGGCAAGAGTCAAGGGTCAAGAACACAGATCTCCAGGAGGGCGCCAGGTTTGCCAGAAGCATTGTGCATTTGCATAGCTCCAGTACAGGTTCTAGACACTTCAGCCACAATAGGTGCTGCACATGCATTCTCACCTGAGCCTCACAACAAACACAGGGAGACGGGAAGAGTCATGGTATCCTCACCTGGACCCAGAAGGGAAGTAAAGGGGCCTGCCAAAAGGTAAATGGCTGCTAAGATGAGATACAGGACTTCCCACCCTCAACCAAGACCCTGTGCACAGACCAGGGTCATCAAACAAGACCAGACTGAGTCTTTCCCGCTGATTCATTTTTACTTAACAATAACCATATAAAAAACATTTGCATTTAAGATTTCATTTTTATTTTCCAAAGAATTTTTGTCTCTGTTGTCAGTGGAACATCTCAACAACCCTGTTAAAAAGGCAAAAACCAACCCACAAACAACAAAACCCACCAGGCTCAGAGATCTCATTTGCCCAAAGCCGTGCAGAGTTTTTTTAAAGTGAGAGAAACAAATCCCAGATTCACATCTTCCTCCACGGAGCCTGTGCTCCTTCTGCTACACCATGCCACCTCATCCATCACTCTGTGTATCTATTCCACACACGTTTGCCGAGCAACTTCCATGTGCCAAGCTCTGTTCCAGGTTTGGGAGATGCAATCCTTGTAAGGAATTCACAGGGGAAAAGCAACCTGACCTGTCCCAGAACCACCTGGTTAGGGCAATCACCCGCATGGAGGCCAGGTGCCCAGGACTGGGGCTCAGGGAGGAAGGAGCAACGAGGCTGTTGGATGGAAAATGGGGAGGCTGCCAAGGAGCTGGCCTGAGAGCTACAGTGTGATGATGAGAAGCAGTTTTCCAGGCCAACAGAACAGGGCAAAGACTGGAGAGAGGGAGCAGCTTCAACACAGGCAGAGACATGACGGGAGCTGACACCGACCAGGAATGTGGCTGGGGCCCATACAGGTGAGAGGAGAGAGGCTGCAAAGGAAGGAGAGGGCTCAGCACCCATGAAGGGCAGCCAGGGAGGAGTCTTCAGCAAGATGTTGTCACTAGCACCTTTGTGATTTGGAAACCAGCCATGTGGAGTTTAGAATAAGCAGGGAAAGAGCTTGAAGACTGGAAAAAGAAGTGCATTATCAGGATGAATAAGATTTAGTGACTCACTGGAGGAGAATATGAAAAAGAAGGTGAAGGATACCAAGCCGGCTACCTCGAGAGTCTGGGAAAACTGAAGATCCGGCAAGAGAATCCATTTACACATATACCCCACCCCCATACACACACACACACACACACACACACACACACACACAACAGGGAGAGGAGAGGAATAGAAGCACATTAGCATGCTAGCAGTGCTAAACCTTAAATAATAACATGCTTTCCAGGATTTTCCAATTACTCTGAATGCATTTTATTTGCTCAGGAAAGATAACATTAAGTTTAGATTACTATTAGTAACAATAGTAATTTAACATTTTGCATTTTCAGAGAATATTGCATTCTTACATATTTATGAAATAAAAACAGTCCCATTCCACAGAAGAAAGGCTGAGACTTGGGGAACTGAAGGATCCTTCTCAAGGACAAACATCCACTAAGAGGCCCAGGCATGATTGGAACTCAGATCTGTTTAACTCCAGAAGCTAAAGCATCACTCAATATCTGACATTTCCATGAAAAGAACTTCCAAACTGAAGTAGGTTCTCATTAATTCCAACTCTATGAGCCCTAAGTTTGAAGCCTGAAGGAAATGACCTCCTCATTAGGGATGTTCATTTGGTCATGGTCCACACAGAGATGGCCACAACAGCAATAGAGGAGACCCTCCAGGAATGGTTAACAGACTGAAAGGATAAAGAAACTGCCTAAGACCACGCAGGAAAGGGGAGGGGGGACACGAGGAAGCTAGGGGAAAGTCCTTCAGGTCACCAAGTGTGATCGGCTCCCTTTGGCTGGAGTCTAATGATGAGCGCCACTTAAGACTATCTTCTACACTAAGCCAGACTGAACCTGGCCAAAGTAGGAGGTATGCAACATCCTTCCAAGAATGGAATTGACAGAGATTTGGTAAAAGATTGGCAGTCCACCAAAATGATGGAGAGAGGATGGGATTTTTGCCTTGGAGAAGGCTGACCTGTTTGTAGGCTGAATGGAAGGAGGAGGATGGGGAGGAACCACCCGGGAGAACAAGTTCCTTGATGAAGGGGAAAGGTTGGGGTCACACACTGAAGGCTTTCTCCAAAGAGCTCCTCAAATCTAACCACTCGGTCGTCCAGATGTAGATTCTATCGCTGCAAAACAATCTGCCGCCTGTGTAAATGCAATGGGAAGCAGCCACCACTTAACATGACCCTGCGTCTGTGGGTCAGGAATTTGGATGGCACAGTGGAGAAAGCTTGTCTCTGCACCACCATGTCTAGGGTCTTATTTAGGAAGACTCAAATAGCCCAGGGTGACTCAAGTGGCCAGGACCTGGAATCACTTGGGAGTTAGTTCACCCATGTGGTCAATACATGGGCTGGTGTGGCTCCAAGACTGAGGTCAACAGGCGTGGTCCCAGGAGCACTGGCCCTCACAGCAGGCAGGAGACTTGAGAGGGTATTGAAGTGAGTTGTCCTGAAATAGTGTGATTGTTAAAAAAATTTTATTTTCTTTTAGATTGTCCGCATATTTTGTTTTTATCTATCAGCAAGGAGTATGCATTGTTCACATTTTAAAAGTTCTCTTTGTTTTAAAGAAAGCATTCTCAAAATGGTCTAATGATTCCTTGACTTGCTTGTTTTTAGAACAAGCCCATGAGTGTCATCTCCTGGATGGAAACACAAACCACACACCTGGCAGACACATACGAGGGTTTTAGAGTGGACACCATGTTGTCTAGAGTAAGAGCCCCACACTGTGTGGCTGAATCAAACATCACCCTCTCCAGCCAGGCAGAGGAGCGGATATTCCTGGGACATCCTACAACATGGACGGCGCATCAGCAGCTGGGGTGTGAGGAGGCCAGGACACCAATGAGCGGCCTGCAGGTAGGTGGGAGCACAGAACCATGGCCCAAATGGCCCAAAGCCCAGGTGGATGACATACCTGTGCTTCCCTGGACACCACAAAGTCAAACCTGGGCAAAGGTTAGAAGTTCATCCAAGACTTTCTTACACCAACCTTTACTCTACTTTTGAATTTTGTATATTGTATTTTTTGTGTGTATTGTCAGCAATACATTTGATGGGTATTGCATTTTTTCTTCTCTTTTTTTTTTCTATTATTAGTGCATTATAGTTACTAGTTGAGTTCATTTTGATAAAATCACACCCACATGGAATAGAATTTACTCCATTGCAGTCTCCGATGCCCTCTGTTTCCTCCCCCTCTTCCTCTCCCTATTCTCTTTCCTCTATTTTTGTGACCTTTTGAAGCATTTATGTATTTATTTATTTTTGATTAATGCTCTGTAGGAATACAGAAAGGTGGATGCACTGTCCAACCCATACCTTAAGCGTATCAAAGGCATCTTGGAACATAGCAACATCTCTCCTGAAATCATACTCCTAGTTGGTATCATTTTTAATTGGGCCTTTATCAATTTAAATGGAAATAGAAGACTTTTAATTTCAGTTGAATTTTTTTAAACGTCAGGTGTGAATTTACTTTAGTGGAAGCATAACCAAAATGCAAGTTCAAATTCAACTAACCCTTTTTGCAATGGTGTCTGGCACTGTGCCTAATCCCTTTCTCATGAATATGGACTTCTGTCTTCTTAATACCCGCCCAACCTTCCTCTGTCGACCCAGAATCAAGTGGAGCCACTAGCGAGCACTGAGTTCAACTGCTGGGTTCACCCCAAATTTAATTGGCCTTGCACTGTGGGACATGTTATTTAGACAAAGAATCAGGAGGCCAATTAGCTGAGTGGCCTTGGACCTATTCCCCACTCAATGACCTGTAAAGGGAGAAGACAAGGAGGCATTGATGAGGCTTCATTAAGCCCCTTCCAGACCTAAAGGCTGTGTTTCTCAAGTCACAGAGGCAAACATGTCACCTGTTACATCAGAGCTGCCCTTCATCTGTCATCAGACAGTCACACACCCACAAATTATCTACCAAGAGACACACAAACACACCTCCATACACACTCTGAGCCCACACCCTGCAGTAAACAGCCCCACCCAAGTTCACAGCCAAGCAGAATCCACCTGGACCATCATCGGACCCCAGCTGCTCCTCTCAGCCCCCTCAGGGCTGCATGAAACAGCTACTCCCCTCACTGAAGCTGCCTTCTTAGGAAGAAGGGTGTGAAGCAGCCACCACTCTTGCCTTCTGCTACCTGGAATTTAATCCTATTTATAATAATTGCCCATTTCACTGTTTACATTTTCCACCAGACTATAAATCTCAGAGGCAGAGCTCTGTGTCATTGTATTAAGTGCTGGCTTAAGCAAATCCCTCCAAGTTAGGTATGAAGGAGGTATGTGCAGGAAAACTATCAATCCTGAATGTCCACTGTCACCATGGATTAGAGATGGCCATGTAGATCCCTTCCCTGCAATCTAAGCAAGCAGGCACCCTTTGTGTTATTCCTGATTGGTAGATGAGAAACTGAGGCTCAGAGATGTGATGCTCAAGGTCACTCTCTGAGCAGGTGGTGAAGCCAGAATTCAAGTGGAGTCTGCCTGACTCCAAATTCCAAGCCCGTGGGAACCACTGGGCTACCTTGTTTCCCAAACAAAGTTCCTGGAGGTGTGCATGCTTGTGCACTTTTTAACTAGGTAGCTTTGGTGTTCTCAGGGCCTCTGCACTAGGAGATCAGGCAGAGGTGTGTGCATACATTGTATATGCATACTGTTTTCAGAAGCATGAACTTTTATAGTCTTAAAAATCAGCTTCAAGTTCCCCTCACTTGAGAGATTTGCATCTGATGTACAAGAGACCTACACACATGACAGTTTATGGACAAGCCATCTGTTAGCAGCATTTCCTGAATGGTGACAAATGGCCTGGGTGTAAGCTGAGACTCGGGGGAGGCAGCACTCGAAAGCACTCTTCTGTCCAGTTGGCAGAGGGAGGCCAGAGCTGTGGGAGCAGTACAAGCAGCAGTGCCTCCTGCTTCCCTCCAGCCTCCAAAGCTCTAAAGACAAGGGTTTCTGGAAGCTGAGACTCAGATTCTGCAGCCCTCCACCAAAAAGGGAGAAAAGACCAGAAGGGTCAGCACACTACAGTGCAAGGCCAGGTCCAGCCTGATGCCTGTTTTGGTACAGTCAAGTGGTTGAAAAAAAAATCTTTAAATGGTTGAAAAATTAAATTTATACCAGTGTGTAACCTGTACAAGTTACATGAAATTCAAATTTCAGCCCCCATCATTAAAGTGTTCTAGGAACATGAACAAGTTCATCTGTTTGATTTCCCTGTGGCTGTCTTTCCATTTTGCAGATCAAGAAACTGAGTTCCAGAGTGCTGAAATAAATTAATTCTGTCAAAGTGACTAGCGTCAAAGCTAAGACTTAAATCAAGAATCAATAAATGGGATGAATTCAAACTGAAAAACTTCTTCTCGGCAAAAGTAACAATCAGTGAAGTAAAATGAGAGCCTACACCATGGGAGCAAATTTATACCACACGCACATCAGATAAAGCACTGATTTTTAGGGTATACAAAGAACTCAAAAATCTTAACACACAAAAAAAAAATCACCCAACCAATAAATGGGCCAAAGAAATGAACAGACACTTCTCAGAAGATGATATACAATCAATCAACAAATATATGAAAAAAACGTTCAACCTTTCTAGCAATTAGAGAAATGCAAATGAAAACTACTCTAAGATTTCATCTCACTCCAGTCAGAATGACAGCTATTAAGAACACAAACAACAATAAGTGTTGGTAAGGATGTAGAGAAAAAGGCACACTCATACACTGCTGATGGGACTGCAAATTGGTACAACCAATAAGGAAAGCAATATGGAGATTCCTTGGAAAACAGGGAATGGAACCACCAGCTATCCCACTCCTCAGTTTATACCAAAAGGATTTAAAAACAGCATACTATGTGATGCAGCCACATCAATGTTCATAGCAGCTCAATTCACAATGGCTAAGTTGTGGAACCAACCTAATGTCCTGCAATAGATGAATGGATAAAGAAACTGGTATATATACACAATGGAATATTACTCAGCATTAAAAGAGAATAAAATCATGGCATTTGCAGGTAAATGGATGGAGTTGGAAAATATCATGCTAAGGGAAGTTAGCCAATCCCAAAATACCAAAGGCAGAATGTTTTCTCTGATATATGGTTGCTGATCCATAATGGGGGTGGGGTGAACATGGGAGGAATGGAGGAACTTTAGATAGGGCAAAGGGGAGGGAGGGAAAGAGAAGGGGCCTAGGGGTAGGAAAGATGGTGAAATTAGATGGACATCATCATCCTAACTACATGTATGAAGACACAAATGATGTGACTACTCTATGTGCAACCAGAGACATGAAAAATTGTGCTCTATATGTGTACTATGAATTGGAATGCATTTTGCTGTCATGTATAGCAAATTAAAATAAATAAATAAATTTAAAATTTAAAAAAAAAAAAAAAGCTAAGACTTGATCTCCGATCTGCCTGTCAAAAAATGCCACAACTCTGGCAAGCCACCATCCGAAGGCGGCACAGAGGTGGGCTCTTGGGCAGTGGGTCAGGGAGAGATTTAGATGGATGAACAATATGATCACAGGCCTGAAAAATAGCAGTTTTAATCAGTGAACAATGACTGGCTAAGATGGAGTTCAAAAAAAAAGAGAACGCAAGAGAAGCTGAAAGTGACACTGAAAACACTCCATAAAAGTGTCTTATTTTACAGATGGGAGACTAAGGAAATGAGAGGGAAGACCATCCAATGTCCACAGCAGGATGGAGAAAGGACCAATTCTAATGCCCAAGGATGGGGCTTGTGTGAGTGTTGCAAGACGATGAGTGGCCAGAGGCCAGGTGCTGGCAGGCAAGAGCTGTGATCGGTGGGTTCCAGCTCCTCTTGTGACCTTAGGCAAGCCTGGGAAGACATGAGTCAGAGGCCAAAACGAAGCTCAATATACCACCCTGTTTCTTCAAAGTTCTAGAAGACAAGTAAGTTTATATCCCTATCATAGGATATGGATATGAAATGAATTATGAATGTCAAAGTATGACTTGAAAAGGAAGGAAAAAAAACTGTCATTGAGAAGGACCCAGCTTGGAAGCTCAGTACTCACAGAATCTGAGCCCTACTTACCAACGTCCTCTGTGCCACCACATTTCCTTCTCCAATTCTGATCAGAGGAGAAGAAACTGTGGTATGTGTACACAATGGAATATTACAGAGCACAGAGAAGAGGACCGTGCACCCAAGTCACCCTACCCAGTTGGAGCATCTGCTGTGCATTGGGCTCTCTGCGTGCACTGTCACTGATCCTGGAAGACAGGCCAAATCATACCATTTTATTCATGAGTCACTGAGTCTCAGAGAGACCAAATAACCACTGAAGTTCACTCAGCTAGAGAAAACCGGAGCCAAGGATGTCCACTCCTGGAGGAGAGTAAAGGGCATCCAGACCCAGTGGATTCCCCTTAGCCTGGCTGACTCCACCAAGTCTCTGGGCCAATGTCAAGATGCCTTCTGTTTAGCCCTCATGGCTAAAACCATGCCATTGGTGGTCAGCGTCCACAGATGCAGATAAAGTTGCTGTAATAGCAATCAAAGGACCCAGATTCCTGGAGGCGTCACGAATGTCTTTTTGATACAGACTCCAGGAGATGATAATAGAAGCCTTAACGACCTGGGTGAGGCCCTTTTCATCTTCCCATCACACTCTTCTTGGGATGAAATGGGCCGCAGGGAAGGTTTGTGACTGCTCTCAACTCCAAAGGTTCCCGAAAGATAACCCCACGCCTTATGCAAAGTTATGACAGGAAGCCCCACCAGGCTCTTGTGATAAGCTCTCCAAGCACATTGCCAGGGCCTGACAGTTGTTTGGCAAAGGGGTGGTGTCCACAATTTCAAGTGTGACTTTGGACCAAAGAGTTATAACAGACATATAGGACTTATAGGACTTAGGCCCAGAAACAGTGCTGTATTTAGGGCCCTGCTGAGATTGCTTCAAGACGGAAATCAATGCTGCTAAACCCTACTTGGTGACAGGTGACAACCCTGGACACATCAAAGGCAGAAGAGAGACATGCGGAATCGGTTGCAGTTTTGTCTTTGGTCAAGAGAATTTTAACACTGTAACTACTTATAGCAACTAGCACCCAACTTCTCCTGAACTTTGTCCCCAATCCTGAATAAGCTCCATAATCAATGACTTCCTACCACTCCCCAATATCTGGCGTGTCTCTAGCCATCTCAGAAAAGCACTGGCAGACACACGCCAGACCAGCCTGTGGGATCCTAGGGCATCCCATTTGGAGAAGAGAAGAGGTTGTGCTGGACCTCCACCCCAGAAATACAAGGAAGGCTCTGGCATTGTGGGAATCTGCCCAGGCCACTCCTGCAAGGCTGTCCAAGCTGATCTCTAGCCCCGAGTTCTGTGTTCCAGAAACTCCAAACTTCCAGGTGTTTGCACATTCTCACAGCACGCTGGTTCCTGTCCTTAGGACATGCTGTCCTCTGGCCAGAATTTGTCTCCCCACATGCCAAACTCCTGCTCCCCCTCAAACTTGGTTCAGTCGTCATCCCTGGGCCAGCCTTTCCTAAGCCTCCACGGTGAGCCGCTGCTGCTCTCCTGTGCTCTCTCAGCACCTCCTGTCCTCCACTGTTTGTCCAGCTGTCTTCGCCACCAGCCACCAGCCACCAACCACCAGTCACGCTCTGTGAGAGGCAGAGATGCTCCCTTCAACATCTGCAGCTGCAGAACCACAAGAGGGTTCCATGCTTGTTGACATCACCAAACACAGGGAAGAAATGAACTAGAACAGCAGCCCAGACCAGGGCAGCCCCTTCTAGGACTCTCTTCAGTCACGTGTTCAAGTACATGTTTTTTTGTGAACCTGCTCGTGACTGCACAGGAGAAATGGCAGGGAGCAGGGCAGGCCTTCCCCCTCCCCTCTGGAGCATATCAGCACAATATCAAATAAGGAAGAGCGCAATCAACCTTTTTAAAATAGATTTTAAATTCCATTTTAAATATTTTTTTAAGATTTAATCAGCAAAAAATAATTGCACGTTTCATATATCTATGGGATCCCATGCAATGTTTTGATATATATGCACATTGTGGGACGATTAAATCAAACTAACAAGTCCATCACCTCGCATACCTTTTTGTTGTGAAAATATTTCCAATCTACTCTGTTAGTAATTTTGAAACGTTCAATGTTCCACTGTGTGTTACAGTCACTGTCCTCTGCAGCCCATCAGCGACAATACCCACAGGCATTTCAGCAACATTCACAAGAGACCCGGTCAACCTGAGACAGTCAACAAATGAATGGATAAAGGACAACGGTACATGTTCATCACACAAAATACTATACAGCCTTAGAAAGAGGGAGATCCTGTCCCTTGAAGCAACGTGGATGGACCTGGAAGGTATTAAGTTAAATGAAATAAGCCAGGCACAGAAAGACAAGCACCCCATGATCTCTTTTATGTGTGGAATCTAAAAAGGTCGAACTCATAGAAATACAAAGTAGAATGGATGGAAAAGCGGGACAAGTTGACCAGAGGGCACAACCATTTCATTGTTGATGGGATAAGTGCTGCCAAAGGACGATACCAGGATTAGTGGGAGACAAATGAAACAAACGTCTCAGGTGCAAAACGGCATGGTGAAAAGATAAACAGTTTAAGGCAATCTTCTTAGAAACCAAAATCAAAAGCCAGCTACCAGGAAAACCAAGGCAGGAGGATCACAAGTTCAAGGCCAGCCTGGGCAACTTAGTGAGACCCTGTCTCCAAATAAAAAATCAAATCAAAAGGGCTGGGGGAACAGTGCAGTGGCAGAACACATCTGGGTTTAATCCCCAGTAGGAAGGAAGGAAAGAAGGAAGAAAGGAAGGGAAAGGAGAGACGAAGGGAGGGTGGGAGAGAGAGAGAAGGAGAAAGAAAGGAAGGAAAACATAAAAATGAAGGCAGAAACATTCATGCTGAACCAACTGCAAAATATAAACAAAGCTGATGTCACGCCGACCTACGCTACAGCGAAGACACAAGGAAAATGTGCACCCTGTCAACAAGCTTTTGCATATTTGAATGGTTGTTTTTTCCCAAAACATTAAAGCAGTTCAAAAGTATTAGAAAGGTAAGTATATTAAAACAGCATGACTTTATGTTTAAATATTTCGTTGCTTCAAAACAGTATTCATTATAATTCTACTTCGACCGAGTTAATCTTAAAATGCTTTACGATTGCCACTTGTTCATGGGGAGTCATCACACATGGTGGCCCTCTCCAGTGACAATCAGACAAGCCAAGCAGGTCAGACTGAAAACATTCCTGAGCGTCTGTGTCTAGCAATGCCAGGAGTGCATGCGTTCCCTCTTGCTTCACTCACACACTTTGCTCGGCGCAGCACAGGCCTTGAAAATCTGCCATTTTGTTCATCCTGGACTTTTTTGCATTATTTTTTGATAGTTTTAAGTGTTGCATCTTGAATACTGAGGAGTTTGGGGGGCAGCCACTTAAATTTATCACCCAAAGTGAGTCCCTCCCTTGCCTCACCCTCATGCCAGCCTGGTCAAATGAGAATGGAGAAGGCCAGTCCTAGGCTGGGGGCTAGAGGAGCCCCCGAGCATGTGGCAGTGACGCTGAGAGCTGCAGGGACAGTGGGGTGGTGACGTTGGCAGAGGGCACTGCCCAGAGGTGAGCCCTGGGTGGCAGAAGCACTTGTGAAAGAAAGATGATGACAATGGCCACCCATATATAATGACTCATACTCAGAGCCATCGGAATTAAGTAGGCATCTCATCCTCCCTGCAAAACTGGGGCTAACATATTTTTTACTCTTCATTTTACAGGATACAAAAAGGTGAAGTGACTTGTTCCAACACACACAGACACAAAGCAATTGAGCTAGAGTGTGAAGTCAGCCAGGCTCGTGCCCAGTCCATTCTGGAGACTTCTGCTTTCTCACTCAGACAGAAGTCACTTTGGCTAGAGTGGAAGGAGCCAACCAGAGGCTGCCATGATGAGAGCAAAGGAACTCCAACCTTGTGAAGGTCCCAGTCGAACTCTCGGAGAAGCAGCTGGTGCCACTGACAATCTTGTCAATTCGCCTCTTTGTGTCCACTCCTGTCTGTACAGGTGTGCCTCCATCTTTGAAATCTGGAAGCATTCTGCTCATGGGGTCCCTGTAAAGAAGCAGATCAAGGACATTTTATTGCAGTTGTCTTTATACTTCAACTGAGAAATAAATCAACCAAGCCAGAATAACTGTCTACAGCCTGGTTTTGTACAACGCTGCCCAGACACCAGGGAGCCACAGGACTGACCCTAAGCGAAACCTCAGCCTCTTCAGTCACTGGCCACACTCAGCGCACCCTGATTGTACATGGCGATGGAGAGACACAGGTCAGCACATAGATTCTGACATCAGACTGCCTATGTCTTGACTTTGTGACCTTGGGTGAGTTGCCTAAAACCTAAAACCTCAATGCTCTTGCCTTTAATATGGGTATCTTCCAGAGACCGCCTTAGCTGGTCCAAAACTCATTTTCCTCTTCTCCTGCCATACAGCCAGTTGACCTTTGTTAGACAAGCTCCCCTGTGAGTAGTTGTAGCTGGGACTCAGTGCTGGCCAGCACAATGCGGGGAGAAGCAGTGGGTACCCCTTCCCAGTCTGGCCCATGCAACCTCCTCCTCTGACCTCTGCTCTCCCTTTCCTAGTCTTGGGAGGATGTGAGCCCCAGGTGACTTCGGAAGCCATGCAGTTTGCATACACAGCATCCACCTGTGGGGCACTGGCACCTGAAGAAGTATGGGAGCCATGTGCCCCATGTTAGACCAGGTTCCCTTCACACAGAGCCTGCACCTGGGACTGGAGTGGATGCAAGTCACTGACGAAGGGGAAGGGGAGTGTGAACAGCAGGAAGGGACAAGGACAGACACTAGATCGATGCAGTCTCAGCACAGACCACATAGCTGTCCCAGGGGACTGGGGAGGGTGGCTTCTTTGCTGTCAGGCACTCACTGGTGAAGGCCACCACTACTCAGGAGGTGGCAGGTGTCACCTCCTAGGCAAGGCAACACCCCTTCCCCACCGTCCTGCAGAGATGAACTTCCTGGAAAGGGGAGCACCTGTGAGCCATCCAGAGCTGATACTGAGCACAGCTGGGGCCTGGGTGCAAGGTGGGGTCCCTTTCCCTCTCCCACCTCCTTTTTGGGAATTCCTTATTTAATTTTTATTTATTTAATGCCAGAAACAAATGAACTTCTACCTTGTAAAGCCACTGTGATTTCTAGAATTCTATGCATCACAGCAATAAACATAAAAAATAATATCTACCTCATGGAGTTGTGTGATAATTGATTGAGATGCTGCATTGAAGTTGCTGAGCACATGCACATGTTTGATGGCCATTTGCCACTATTAGGAATAATTAACCTGGGCAGGCACTTATGATCTAGAAATACCCACACTGCAATGCTCTGGAGGCCTGTGGTCTTGCAGGCAGATGACAGATCAAAATAGATGCTTACAGAAAGACGATTAGGGCCATGTCTGCATTGTGGGCAGCGCAGCTCAAACCTGGAGCTTCCCGGGGACAGAATAACATGCTCTAAGGCAGAAGTGCTACTTGAGGTGGCCTGTCAAGAGTGAGCAGGTACTCTCAGGCATCGGGGACATGCATTTACGGTGATGTCTGGGGCCATTCCTCTGTGCCCCATAGCTCCTTCTATTCACACAAGTATTGTCTTTGCCTATTGTATTGGTGTCCTCCAGCGTCTGATGTCCCACCTGCCATTTGGCAGTATGATCAGGAACTGTCATAGCACCTCTTGAGCCTGGGGGTCTGTAGTCATGAAGGAGATAATAACACCTTCTCTCAGGCTTGGAATCAGGGTACAATCCAGGACGGGGCCACACATAGTAGGGGCCTGGTAATGTTAACCACCCCTCCTTTTCTGCATTCTTCTCCAACTCCATTCTGCCCTCAGGGCTCCCTGCTCCAAATCATCAACTTCAGGAGCCTAGGTGGGATCAAAAGTTCCACCTCCCATCCTCCTGAAATCGCATTCACTCTCCAGGCATCTGTCCCAAACTAGAGCCTGAGCTGCTTGCCGCGGTCCAGCTGGTCTTCACCAGCATCCCTTCTGTCCCTCCCCAGTCCCTGTTCACAGCCAAGACCTCTCCTCCTCTCCTCCCTCCCTCTTGGAGCCCCATTAGCTAGCAAAAGTTTGAGGAAGCATTTTTGTGTCAGATACAAAGTGTGTTCCAGTGCTCTCATGGACTTATTTTTAGCAGTCCCCCCAGGCTCCTGCACGCCTCTCCTGAGGTCTTTGGCTGCAGTCCTTGTCAACAGGAGCAGGGACGTGCCTGGATACAAATAAGATACACACTCTGTCCTTTTTACATAAATATTTGCAGCTCCCACCCATCAAATCCAACAGTGCAGCCTTCTCTCTCCTTGAACCTGTTTCTGCTTCTCCACCTCCCAGCTCCTTTCTTTCCCTACTTTTGATTCACTGCCAGGAACAATCATTTCTATTTCCTCATAAAGCAACAGGGAGAAGCTCCCCTCTCCAAATACAGAGACACTGGAGCGGGAGGGGCTGGGGGACCATATTAGGCAATCAGCTCAGCTACTTTCTTATGGGACCAGAAAAGACTAAGAGGGGAGGAGGGCACACACACACACACACACACACACACACACACACACACCACAGGAGAGAAGGTTTAAGACTAAGAACCTAGGGGTTGGGTCATTTAAGTCCCTTCAACTCCAGTAGGATAGCTGAGAACTGACATCACTGAAATACTATATACAATAGCCACAGCTCTGCTGTTTCCCAGGATGCATGAGGATCAGTCAGGATGGGGCTGTGGATCAGCTGGCTCAAGGGGCCATGCCAGACTTCAGTTCAAAACCCAGAGGATTTCATCTCCATCCAATCACAATGGCAATTATCAAGAATACAAATAATAATAAGTGTTGGCAAGAATGTGGGGAAAAAGATACACTCATACATTGTTGGTGGGACTGAAAATTAGTAAAAACCACTCTGAAAAGTAGTATGGAGATTCTTTAAAGACTAGGAATGGAACCACCATACAACCCAGGTATCCCACTCCTTGGTATTTATTCAAAAGAACTAAAATCAGCACCCTAAAGGGATACAAGCACATCCATGTTTATAGCAGTACAACTCACAATATCCAAGTTATGGAACCAGCTCAGGTGCCTGTCAATAAATGAGTAAGACTAAGAAAATTAAGTGTATATCTGCATTATATATGTACACACACACACACACACACACACACACACACACACACACCACGACAATGGAGTTTTACTCGGCCTTAAAGAGAAACAAAATTATGGCATTTACTGACAAATGGATAGCACTGGAGAACATCATGCTAAGTGAAATAAGCCAGACTCCAAAAAATGTTGAATGTTGAATGTTCTCTGCGTATGGGGCAGAAGCCTTCCTCCTCTTCCAGGTTCTGGAGTCCAAGACCATTTTCATGTGGCCTTCCCCACAATCTCTGTCTCGCATCTCCCTCCACCTTTTTCTTATAAGCATCTTTGTCATTGGACCTAAGGCCCATAAGATCCAGTTTGATCTCAAGGTCTTTATCTTAATTACACCTGCAAAAGCCCGTTTTTCCACAAATTAGAACATGAACATGTCTTTTAGGGACAACTATTTAACCCACTAGAGGGGATAACCCAGGTAATAACCTAGAGCAAAATAAGAGGGGAGAGGAGGACAGCTATCATAAAAGCAGAGGGAAGATCAGAGTAGCAGAAGGAGATTGCAGGAGAGGGAGGAGGAATGGGACACAGGAGGAAATGAAGAATGAATTCAACAGAATTCCCCTGCGTGCATGTGTAAATACAGCACCGTGGATCCCATCTTTATGTCTATCTGTATAGCAAAGTTTAAAATATATAAATGATGGAAGGTAGACCAGTAGAGTAGAAAAAAAAAAAAGGAATGGGAGAGGCAGGAGGGAAGGGAAAGTAGGGGACACTTGGGAATGAAATGGAGTAAAATAAGTTACATCCATATATCGTGTATGATTATGGCAAAATGAGCCCAGCTATTATGAACAATGATAATGCACCAATAGAAGGAAAAAAAAACTCACTCAGAGCCTGTTCACATCTGCATGGCTATTGATGCCTTCCTTGTAGAGCTTCTTGGGCATGCCCTGAGGGACCCTGGGAATTACATGTCCCTGAGCCTTCCCAGCACACCATCAGCACTCACCTAGAGGCCATTGTTATTATCACTTTTCACATTCGTCTGCGCAACAGCCTGTGCACCCTGCCCAAGAAATGGAAACTCCTGGAGGTGTGACTGGTTTCTGGCTTCCGTGTAGCCCTAGCACCCAGCACTGCAGCACCCACTGGATGCTGATTAAGAGGAAAAGCTGTCTCCTACCAACCCTATCTCATAGATCAGCACAGTCTATCTCTGAGGAATAAGGTGACCCCAGCTAATCTGCCTCCAGCCATGATTATTCTGAGCTGCCTCATTTACAAAAATGATTGGCAAAGACAGGCAACATTGTCACAGGTGTTTGTCTAAAGACTGAAGAGGGCTGAGTATGTTCACACTACACAAGAGGAGCTAGCAGGCACCCTCTTGTCATGCAGAGATGCCCTGTGCACCATCCCTAATTCAGAGTTTCTTGGATGAAATTTCATTCACTCATTCACTTTTTTTTTTTTTTTCAGATCAAACTCAGGGGTTCGTGCATTTCAGGCAGAACCTCTACCACCCAGCTGTACTTCCAGCCTATGCTCATTCATTCATTCACCAGGGATTGATTGCAAACTTTGGCACAGAGGAGAGAAAATGTAGTAAGATACAGGCTCTACCCTCACGAAGTTAGCACTCTACCACCAGACAGCCCTACACATAAATGATCCAGGTATAGTGTACTGGTTATAAAAGCGACTTTCCCAAGAGCCAAATAAGAAATGGTGGAGTGAGAGCTCATTACTATGGCATGGCACGAAGGGAGCTACTTGCAGAAGAAAAAGGCTAGAGTTGGGTGGAACTTCACTGGGTGAACCAGAGGGAAAGGCAGGCATTCCCTGCAGAGGAGGAGGTTAGGACTGGAGGCCTCACTGAGCAGGAAACATTAAGAAGACCCCAAGCAACTGTGGATGGCAGACACCTAGGAAGAGTTAGGGACACACAATGGGGCAAGGGGAACCAGGTTGAGCCAGCTTCGTGAGCAGCCCTTTATCCTCCAGGTGCAAACCTTAGGAGAAGTTTAGGTGGAGAAGTCATGTGGCCAGATTTGCATCTCGGCAGCAAGGTGAGCATTTCTGACCCCCACACGGACTCCTTAGACCCCTCCTGTAGCTGCGCTCCACTTCCACTCTCTTGCTCTGGCCATTGCATTCTGGGACTGAGCAAGAGCTTGATTCTCCTCCCACCTCCCTGACTCTCTCTGCTTTCTCCCAAACCTCCAAAAGGGCTTTTTATATGTGATAGACAGAGCCCCACAATGCTGATAATTTGGCTGAATGTTATTGCCAACATCCTAAAGCCTTTGCTGAAGATCAGTTTTGTGGTCAGACGAGACAGTATAGCTAAATCCTGTTTCAGGTTAAGATGGCCACAGACACAACAAGGTGTGGAACACAGAAGTAAAGAGTAGCATACTCACTATTTTGTACATCCGATGGATGCTTAGCTCTCTTCAGCAGGTGTTTCCTAGCAGCCTATCCACACCCAGCACTGGACTAGGTGCTGCAGAATATGCAAGGCCAGCTTTCCATCCTGTCCTTCTCCTCCAGGTACCTCCATCCCAGTGAAAACTGCAGAGGAACAATAAGGCATTGTCGCTAAGAACAAGGCTTAGAGCTTAACAAAGAAGTCCGTGCCTTGTTACCTACCAATGTGAACTCGGGTGGGGGTGGTAATTCAATTCACCTATTTGGTCTCAGTTTCTTCACCTGTAAAATGGGATATATAATATATCTCTCATAAACTGATGGCAATGATGCAATTCAATAAAATCTGAAAGCATAATGTGCAATTCCACTCCTAAGTATATGTCCAAGAAAAGCAAAAACACATGCACACAAAACCTTGGACATGAATGTTCAGAGCAGCCCTACTCACAATAGCCAAAAGGTGACCCAAATGCCCATTAGTGGCCCACATGAAGAACATCACCCTAAAAAGGAATGAAGTCGAGGTACATGGATGAACCTCAAAACATGGCATTGAGTGGAAAGAGTCAGGCACAAAGAACTATGTGCTGTGTGTTCCACCTGTATAGAATGTCCAAAATAGTCAAGTCCATAGTGAAGAACAGACTGGAAGACACCCAAAGAAGGTAGAAGGTAGAGAAAGAAAATAGGATCCACCACTTAATGATACAGGCTTTCCTTTGGGGGTGATGAAAAAGTTGTAGATAGAGTTGTGGGTTGCACAATACTGTGAATACACTAAGTGCCACTGAATTATTCACTTTAAAATAGTTTATGTAATATGATTATAATTTCCATTTTTAATATCAATTTTGATCTTCAAGCCTTGCTTTTCCTAGTTGTGAGTCAGTCATAGTCGTCAGGCTGGATTGAAATTAGCTCTAGAAACCACAGTTCCAGGTCAGAGTCCTGGGCACCCTTACAGCCCCCAGGTTCCAGGAGAAATACAGTGGACAGCCCCTTCCTTTGTAGAGATGGAAGACTGTCAGGAGCACTCCTAAGCTCTGGAGCCAGGTCCACATACTATGCCCATAATTTGCAAACTCAAATTCAAAACTCTTAAGAGTTCCTACCTCTGTCCTTCTCGTCAATGAAATGGATACAATAACACCAACCTCACAGTTGTGATAAGGGTTCAAGAGGGATGAATTAGTTTTCCTAAGGCAAATTGCCTCCAATGGGTGGCTTAGAACAGCAGGAAGTTATTCTCACAGGTAGGGTGCCAAAATTCCCAACGCAGGGGACTGGCGGGCCATGCCTCCCCCAGAAGCTCTGGGGCAGAAGCCTCCTTCCTCTTCCAGGTTCTGGAGTCCACGTGCTCCTTGGCTGGAAGCTTCCAAGACCATTTTCATGTGGCCTTCCCCACAAGCTCTGTCTCGCATCTCCCTCCACCTTTTTCTTATAAGCATCTTTGTCATTGAACCTAAGGCCCATCAGACATCCAGTTTGATCTCAAGGTCTTTATCTTAATTACACCTGCAAAAGCCCTTTTTTCAGATCACATCACAATTACAGCTTCCACAAATTAGAACATGAACAGGTCTTTTAGGGACAACTATCTAACCCACTAGAGGGGATAACCCAGGTAACGTGACCTTTGGCAATTCATAAACGAAGGTCTGTGATTATCACCATCATTATCACTATCATTGTCATTGCATACTCTATATCCAAGTCTCTCTCTAGTGCAGAGCCCGGCTGATATTTTCAGTTTGCTGAAACTCCTTTTAAACCACCTTTTACCTCCTTTCTTGGGAGGCTGAGCTTCTTCTGTTAGTGTCCCCCCAATCCCTTGACTCTGTCCCTAACTGGATTCAACCTGGAATTGGGAAGTTCTTCTTTAGACCTGGGGTCCCAGTTCTACTTTATCTCTTGGACCTCTTATCTGAGACTATCCAGGTGCTCTTATATAGTTGGACCTCTTCAACTCCCTCCTTGAATTTGCAAAAAAAAAAAAAAAAAAATGCTTAAATCCAGTTGCAGAAACTAAAACTGTACCTTCTACAAATGGCTCCTCAGTGCTGAAAAAGCATTAATTGTTTAGTTTAGATTCTTTAACATGTGTTCACTAGATTAGGGGCAATTCCGGAAATCCACTCCCAGATGATTAAAATAGGGCGAGGGAGGCTGTGGGGTTGATTTGGCTATGGCTTTGGGCCACTTGATGGTAATTTGGCTAGGTTAACACAGGCTGCAGCACACAGGGATCTGGCCCCGTGACAGCCTGCGAAATCTGGGCCATGCGGAAGTTCTGGTGCTGAACTCCTTGGCCAAATCATCTCCGTTTCCCTGCCAAGGGAGAGAACTGCGAGGCTCTGCTCCAAGCTGCTTGATGTTTCTGAGAAACCCCACACCCTGCTCCTGACCATCCAGCTTTCTCTGTTGTCCCTGTGAAACAGGAGGCAGACTCCTCTGTGACACCAGAAGCCAGAACCCGCAGGGCTGGAGAGCAAAGAACTGAGTCTACCAATGGTCCCCGCACTGTCTCTCTGCATTTCACCCCCTAGGAATCTTGCTGCCCAAAGTCAAATGTAAAGTCTTTCCTCTCAATCTTCAATCATTCTGTCCCTCGAATGGCAGCTTGCAAATGACCCCATTGCAATCCTCCCCATGATATAGTAATAGCAGAGGCATCTCCTGCCCATCTCTTCTACACCATCTTTTTCCCCTTGCCTGGCACATTCACCCATTTGTTTATTTGATAAATATTTTTAATGCACCTGCTTCACCCCCCACCCCCTGTGCATGCTTAGAACCTGGCATATAGAAAACAATCCACCAAATGATCACTGAAGTGAATCTCACTTATTTAGAGACATTCACACAAGAAACTGCTTTGCAGATAAAATGTTAGCAAAATTCCAATGGGTCATGACATTCTCAGATGTCAAGAGCAAAATGTGTAACCTCATGTCACAATGAAGGGACTCTTAGATCATTGGTTCCCAGGCATGACCCCCAGGTGATTCTGATGAACTCCTAGGACTCAAAATCATTCATGTAATTCAACCTTTCACCTAAAAAAAACATGGCCCAGCTATGCCCCCTCCCATTGCCCTCTCTATAATATCCAATTGCTTTACCATGGCCAACAAAGCAATATGTAACCTGGCTCCAGTCCTGATTGTCAAATGAGTTCCAACCTCTGTGCCTTTGTTTTTGCAGGGCCTTCTGATCACTCAGGTCTCAGCAGAGAGGTTACTTCTTTGGGGACACCTGCTCCAACCACCCAACCAAGTGTAATCTATTACACATACAGACACACACATACACACACACACACATACAAACACATAGTGTTTATTTTACATCCCCTTCTTCTATTGTGTCTGAGGTGCTCATTCTAGCTTCGACTGTCTTTACATCTATCTGCCTGTTCACTCGCTCATTGTCTGTTTCTGCCACTAGAATATAATTCATCATAGAAGTGATTTTGTCTTTTTCTCTATGGCCTCCATATGTCTAGCATAGTAGATGCTTAAGAAGTACTAAGTGAATGAATTGATCAACAAACCATCTCTTGAACAGGTGGAAAATCCTTCCCTGTACACTTTGACAAACGGAGGTATTTCACCCCATCCAAGGCCACCCATTCCATCCTCGGCCAGTGGAGATTGATAGAACAATTTCCCCCAGACACGAAGCTGACAGGTCTCACCTCTTGCCACTGGCTCTATTTTCATTCCCTGTAGCTGCCCCAAACCAGGCAGGACCTCCTGCCACATGACAGTCCTTCAAATATTTGATGACTGTTGAGTTTCCTCTCAGCCTACTATTGTCCAGGTGAACAGCTTCCTGGAGATATTGTCAAAAAAAAAAAAAAAAAGGCTGTGTTTGCCTTTGGTGACTGTGCCCATAAAACACTTCAGTTTCCTGAACCTGTAAACGGCCTGTGTTTTTATTTTCCAGGACAGCTGCCAAAACACTGCCAGGTTGGGGCCTGTACTTGCACTTACCCCATCTCCAGCCGTCCCTGGGAAGGGTCCAATGGTCATCTTTACAGGCCCTGCGAGGTACGCTTCTGACCATATCAATTCCTCAGAGAGGTTCTCGGGGGCTCCTAAGAGAAAAATTAAAAGAGGTGTAGAGAACCGAAGTTCCCGCAGCAACCCACCACAGTATGCATGGAATGAGAGGAGTAGAACTGGGCTTCCTCAGCAAGGGAGGGAAAAGGGAAAGAAAGATTGCACAGAGCAGCTCACGAAAATCTAAGGAGATCTCTGGAATAGAAAAAAGGAACCAATGGGTGGAAGGAGAGGATGGGGAGACAAACTGACCAAATTATATTGTTATATTGTATACGCATACACAAGTTTGTTACTGTATAACAAAATCCCATTACGTACAATTATTATGCGCTAATAAAAATGTGGGAAAAGAAAAGAATTGGTCTTCCTTCAGATTCTATTCTATCTCTTCCTCCAGCCTTCTCCAATCACTCTATGGCCTCCATATGTCTAGCATAGTAGATGCTTAATAAGTACTAAGTGAATGAATTGATCAACAAACTCACTTCCTGAAACTCACCTCACCCTTCATTTTTAGGGCCCCACCGTGTGTGCTGATGGGGTTTTGTTTCGGTCTCTACGCTCGGTTTTTCCATCTCTCTCACTGCTGGAGTTCCCAGGGCTCTTTGGTCTTCTTTCCTTCCCACTGCACCATCTCCCTGCACCATGCTTCCGGTATGTGCAGGATATGTGCCCACAGCTCCCCGCGACTGGTGCTTTCCATCCAGGTCCTAGGCTTTGCTTCCATCCAGTTCATGCTGCTATTTATCAACTAAGTCACGCATTTTCTGATCCCACAACCAGGAAGCAAGTTCCCAGAGGACGGGACCTTGGCTAGCTTTCCTAGCATCGTACTGCGAGCCTGAAATAGCGCATGGAATAACATAGGTGCTTAGTAATTGAGTTTTTTAAAAAGGAATGAACGGTTGTGTGATCCCAGACAAGCCACGAGACCTCTAAGCCTCAGATTCCTCCTCTGTAGTCCCCTCCTCGCCAGGCCGTTATGCAGATCAAATCAGACCATGTCACCACTATGACTCCATCAAATGTTCCTGGTCATTGTGTCCCATATAGGGCTGGCCCTATGTAAGACTGACATGCTTGCTCAGTCTGAAGATGGGCTGGGGGCAGTGGGGTTGGGGGGACAACAAAGAACAAGATCGGTCATTTCCCTTCATCTCTGCTACTTTCCTTCTAGCCGCCGTGTCTTGCTAACTTTTATAACACTCCAACTGCATGAGCCCAGGTGACGTTTTGCTGCCAACTATTTTTGAACCAGAGGGATGGACTTCCCTGCGATGGACCCATCTTCCAGCCTGGTTTAGGGCTTCAGAGGCATTTTCCATACGGGTCTCAGCTGGGTTGCAACATGCTCTCCATAGCAAAGGAACTTGACCTTGCACGTGTTTCCTGTCTTAGTCTTGCCAAAAGAAAACTGGACTCTAAAGATGAGACTCCAGGCCAGGCTGTGGCCTAGACGGGTCCAGCAGGATTAACACTGTCTGGAAGCAGAGGTGGAGTGTCCCTCATGCCTTCAGGAGTGGCAGGAAGAAGTCACGTGGGAGATGCATTATGCCAATTCTGTGTGGCAGTGCCCACCCTCCAGCCAACCTACCTGCCCGCTGTTCTCAATACCCTCTTCCCTCTCCCCCATTCTGACCTTGGTGCAACCTGCCTCCTAATATCTGATCATTTATTTAATAAGCAGAGACTCAGCTCCTGTGCTGAGCTTGAAGCACACGTGATCACTGTCCTTCAAAAACAGACAGTCGAGTGAAAGAAACAGAAGAAAATGGAAACCTAAGGCAGTGTTGCAGAGCAATAGAGGCATCTACACCCAGGATGTGAGGTACTCAGAGGAGGAAAACAGAGGAACATTTCCTAAAGTCTAGGCAGGCTGGGGGATGATTTGGAGAAGAGGTTTAAACTGAGATTTAAAAAAGAAATGTGAGCCAGCCCAGAACAAAAGGGAAGAAGAGAATTGAAAACACAGAGAACACAATATGCAAAATGAAGTGGGGTATCTTCAAATAAGTGCAAAGATGTTGTGCTTTGACTGGAGGGTGACTCAGTGTAAGGCAGTGGCCAGGAAAGGCCTGGAGAAGAAAAAGGGCTGAGGATGAAATCCTAGTGGGGTGAGCTGAGGGGCTGGGGCTGTTATTATACAGTGCCACATCCTTTATGTCATAAAGAAGGGGCCCCCGAAGGAATTTAGAAACAATCAAAGTTGCATGGAGATCATTTCTGCAGCCGTATTTTGAAGGATAGGTTCTGAGGGAGGAGATTAAACATAAGAGGAAAGAACAAATCAGTGAGCAAAACACAGCTGAATAATGGTGGGACCCTAAATAAAGCAGATAAGGAAATGGAAGAAGCTCAGTTCCGGACATGTTGAGTCCAAGGGCTTGGGAGTCGGACTGGCCAGGATCTTCATCGTGGTAGTGCCTCTGCCTAATGATGTGGTCCCAGGCAAAGCAACACACTTTCAAACCAGGCACTGTCTGGAGAGTGGGGAGAGAAACATCCAGCTTTCCAGATTGTGAGGATTTTACTACAAATGACAAATGTCCAGTAGAGAACCGCTCACCCAGTAGGTCTCAACGTATTTCCGTCTTCATGTTTGTCACTTCTACTGGGGAAGGGAAGACTAGGATGATACCTCTGCTCATCATCTGCACCGGCAAAGCCAAGTGCCAATGGCAATGGGCCACCCAGCATCATCTAGGACTCAGGACAAACTTATCAATTAAATCATTGTCTTAGTAAGAAGAAGCATCATCAGGAGACTGACAACCATGAACTCCCAGGCATTTGCTGGATTTCTTCTCCTAACCCTTACCAGAAACTGTGATGGCCCCCAAAGAGCCCAACCACACGTTGGGTGCAGCACTTGACCACAAGAAGTTTCCCATCGTGTTGAGAAATGACTAGAAACACACGGAACCACTGGAGAACAATGCCCTGTTTCAGGTCTTATCTTAGTACATTTCTTTATAGCTTTCGTCCCCGGTGCCCTTGTCCCTCCTTCCCGAAACTCACCTCACCCTTCATTTCCAGGGCCCCACCGTGTGTGCTGATGGGGCTTTGTTGCATTCTCTGCCCCCGGTTCTTCCATCTGTCTCACTGTTGGGGTTCCCAGGGCTCTTGGGTCTTCTTTCCTTCCCGCTGCACCATCTCCCTGCACCAGGCTGATGAGCCCGTGTTTCAGCTCTCTGGACCTCTGTGCTGAGCCTGAAGCTGCACCGCTACACGACCTTCCAGAAAACACACCAGGTACCCCAGAGGCATGACAGACACACCCTCTCCAAGGCGAAACCCACCAACTTCCCTCAAACCTTGTCCTCCTTCATGACTTACCCAAATTAGTGATATAACTACCCCCTCTAGCTATGGGAGTCCTGTTTGCCAAGTGGCTGTAGCAGAGCAGTTAGAAGCAGGACGGGTAGAAGTGGGCAGTCTGGGTTCAAGTCTCAGTTTTCCTCCTTATTTACCCTGTGACCTGCAGGTCACTCCACAGCTCTGTGCCTCACCTACAAAATGAGCACTTTAGTATTACCTACTTTATAGAGGGGCTGGAAAGATGGAGTTAATATTCACATAAATTTCATCTAATAGCATCTGGCACATGAGTGATATGAAAGGGTTTGCTATTGTGATTATTAACTTGGATTCCTCCTGTCCCCTCAAACCTCTACAATTTGTTCCCAAGCCAACAAATTCATCCAGTTTACATGATCACTTCTCCATTTAAATGGCTACTCTCTGCGCCCAGCCCTTTATTACCTATGGCAGAGCTCTCAGACAGCTGTACCTCATTCCACACCTTTCCTGTGAATGTCCCCAAGGGTGGAGGCCCAGCTGTCATCTAGAGATGCTCCTGCAACTAAGGCCAACACTTCCTAACTCCAAGGTTCTGCAGGTGAGCATGAGCTAGTAGAGGGTCAGGAAATTCCCCCCCAACACACACTCATTCACCCACAAAATCCTACTACTACCCCATTAACACTCTTCCCGTTTCGTTTCCCTTCCTTCAATCCTTCCTTGTTTCCTGGTCCCTTTCATTCTAAAGACAGGTGGGAAAAAGAAAGAAACCTTCTGACTCCTCGCTTACTCTCCCGCTAGGGTCCCCTCCTCTGGATTGATAAGGGTGAGAACATTCAAGCCCCAGATAAGACCTCTGATCCCCCCCTCCTGTCCCTCCACTCCCACCGGCTCAGCTTTGAAGTTGCCAAAACCCTGCCTCTGTAACCTGATTGTGTTATCTTCACAGCCAAGGTGAAGGAGCGGAGAATGACTTTATGGCTTCCCGTAAGCAGCCTTCTGCGGAGCCATGGTTTCTTATAATAGGAGAGGAGGGGGGCTGGGTTTGGGAGGGAGACCTGAGTTTCCCAGACCTGAGAGCACTGTTGAGCATAGAATAGGTGCTTCATGCCAGTTTAGAGCAGCGACTCTCAATCAGGGATGGCCCTGTCCCCAGAGCATATTTGGCAAAGTCTGAAGACATTTCTGATTGTTGAACCTGGGGGGGGGCCCTGGCATCTGATGGTAGCAACCAAGGGATGATCCTAGGTATCTTACAATAACCCAACAAAAAAATTCCACTGGACGTGCTACTAGAACTGACAATACTGATGTTCAGAAACAGAGGCTTAGAGGATGAAGGCAGAGAGAAAAATACTTCTACTAATACGAAGTGTAGGAACAATGCCTTTTTGTTCCACTACTTTTTAAACTTCAAGCATCTACACTCCAAAGAGATCTCAAAGCCCACCATGAGTCTAACAGGAAAAGAAAGATCTGTTGACTTTCTATTCCCCAAGAGCTGACAAATACATTTGGGAGAGGATACATGAACCCCGGGACCTTATTCAGCCCTGGCTCTGCTCCTAGCTGTCCTTGTTTGGGGAATAAGCTTCAGTTGATTTTTCTAAAAAAGGAGGAGAGGGGCTCAGGGTTCTCTAGTGGAGACCAAATTCTCTCACTCCACAACAAGAGTGTAGTTGCTCATAAATTCTGGCTCCTTTCCCTTAAGAAAAGCCAGGTGAATAGATGAAGCTAACTAGACAGGACACCTGGTCAGACCACCTGACAGCCTCCACAGCCACAGACAGGTGCCCAAAGGTCCCTGGTAACACCTCAGGACAGGAGAGCTGGGACAGACTCCACAAATCTACTTGATTGATTTGCCAAATGTCCAGCTAGGAAAACCACTTTCCAATATAATTTTTTCATAATGTTACTCTTATTTATATTATCAGTTTAATAGGAAAATACGCAGTGGCAGTCATTTAAGAACTCTTACTGAGTATAAATGATCTGCTTTAGTCCTTACAAACTGTGTCCATTTGCTTTTTTAAAAAAATCACTGTAGGGGATGACCACAGCAGTGAGCAGGGTAGCTTATGACACCAAGTTCCTGGTTGTCACTTCCTGGCTAAGAGTTGGCATTTGTACATCTCCCTACCCAATGCCTGCATATACAGAGCATGAGCTTGTTAGCTTTGCCTGTTGATACTAACAGGCTTCAGGAGAGCCTTGGGACAAGGGGATTGTGGGACTTCCTCCCATTCAGTGATGCCAAGAGTCAAAAAAAGCAGGTCTTTGGTTTCAGCGTGGTGTCTGTCCACTAGCAGATGCACTCTTTTCTCCCAGCCCACATACAATACCTCAAAGAGAAACTAAGATAAGACCTCTGATTCCCTCCTTTCCACAGAGGCTGGCCTACCCTTTTCTTTGCTAATTGAGCACCCCCCAATTGCATGGGTGCCATCTGTGCATGAGAACCCCACTTATGGATGGCAGATTACAGTGGTCACAGGACACCTGTGCCCCCTTCTGTGCTATTCAGAATCCTCAACCCATCCACAAGACCAACCTCTGGGGCTTCACCATTTGCAGTCAGGCCTACAAAGGAACTCAGGTCGAGCCCACGCCTCCACACCTTTGACCCTTCAATTGTTTGTATTTTAAATTCAGTGTCTCGCAAAGAAAAACAAAAACTCCTTTTATTGATTCACTAGCAGGTCTCCCAAGGCCCCCGCTAATGGAGCACTCGGTGCCTTCATTAGGTGAAGACTACTCCCTTCTGCTTGAGATTCTCAGATCCATAAAGAAGTCTTATTTTGTGTACTCTAAATAGCTCTGGAGGTCAGGAGGGATCAATGCAGCCTTCATAGAGCCTCGGGGCTTCCTTTGTCTCTGTGGAAAGCTCCATTTAGATCAAGATTCCAGTCACTAGCAGCCTGCACCTGGTCGTTGGCCCTTGGAAAGCCACTGGGGAGGCCCTGGCAGGTCCCAGGAGAGTGGACATCCTAATGGCAGCTGGCACTTTAAGGCTCTGTGTAAATGATCACAGGAGATTAGGAGCCAATCAGAGGGGCAGGAGGGACCCTATCAGTATGGCCCAAGAGGAAATTGAAGGACAGTGAGGTGACACTTTGAGGACAGATATGGAATTCCATCAATTCTCTAATTCCTAACATCGGAGGAGAAAGAGGAAAGTCAGGGGATGCTCCAGGCAAGTGACTAATGAACCCAATCCTCAAGGGCTTCGTTGCCTTTGAACTTTCCCCTTCACCCCAGGGTCAGGTCCAGAGTCCTCCGCCTGGCTTGCAAAATCCTTCACAATCTGCTCCCACTCCAAGGAACATGATGGCAAAAGTTAGGACACAAGATTGACGGAGGGGACAGCCAAGTTGTCTCCAGCCCTGGCATTTCATCCATCTGAACACTCAAGCAAGAAATAGATCGCTGCTTCCCACCCCAAAAGATAGGTGTTATAATTATTTGACAGAGAAGGAAACAGAGACGCAGGCTGATTAACCTGCTTCCGGGGCTCTCAGGATGGTTAAAGGGAGGACCTGAACATGAATCCGCTTCCGAATCCTAGTTGCCTTCTGCCTCTCCAGCTGCTGGGCCACACTGCCTCCTGCCTCCTCAGAACACACTTCAAGAAACCTTTCAGCGTTTCTGCTCATTAGAGTCTAGATTTCTTTTTCTGAGGTTTTATCAGTTAATCCTTCTCTGGTCCTTCTCCGCTGTGACTTGCTTATTGAACACTCACCTGGGAGAGTCTGCGGAGGCATGGTTTTCTCAGATGGTCTTCCCTTTTTGTTCTTCCTGGGGAAATTTTCACTTATTCCATCAGTTTCATGTTTTAGGTTTTCCTCTCCCTGACCACAAACTTAACTTCATTTAACAGAAGTCTGGAAATTTCTCATCATGTAGTTACATATTCACTAAACAAGGCTAAAGAAGACATATATATAGAGAGAGAGAGAGATGATAGAGATACAGGTGTAGATATTGATGTAGACATGTAGATGCCGATATAGATATGAATTAATATAGATGTCTAGAGAGAGAGCCAGGGAAGTCCCAAAGTCAGCGTGCATATGCAATCGACAGTCAATCTTCCAACATAGCCCTGACCATGGCCTTGAAGGACGGCCCCAACCCCAAACACAAGAGGAGGACCCTTCAGAGTTGAGTCGACTGAAGGGGGAACATGGGGAGAAATTGTCCTTCTTCAATCATCAGAATTAATAAAGGGAAAATGCAGTCGAGAGAGAAATAAACTCTGGTTTTCTTCTTTTTCCTCAAAGACATCTCAGCTTGGGTAATTTTATCTTCCTGCCTAACACAGACCCTCAAGTGACTATGGTTTCACACAATACAAGTTTATTTTTTTCCTCTAATACACTAATTCCCAGTGCAGGGATCTGGTGGGCAGCTATCCAATCTGATTCAGTGACCCAGATAATTTCCACTTTGTGGTCCTCTAAGACCATCAAGTCCCCTGCATCCAGATAATCGATAGGAACACTGAGGATGCTGAAGATGGCCCAGGAGGTTGTAATGGGACAGGCCTGGGGGTGGGTACATGGCTAGTGCTTAACAGTCCACCAGCCGGAGCCAGACTTCTGGTCACACAAACTGCCTGGGGACAGTGACAAGAGACCCAGCAGGGGAAGAGGAAACTGATTTCCCTGAACACAGCAGATCTTCCATGAGGGCTTGGTGTTCCACACCGGATCCCTGAGTGTCAGAGTGATGCAGGGAGAGCAGCCTCCAGGGGAGGCTGGGCAGGCCCAGCCAGGATCCTGGTGAGTAGATGGAGGTTAGGGTTGGATTCCAAGAGCAAATCTAGGCCCCAGGAACCAGAAAAGTAGCCAAGCCACAGGCTACTGGATAGAGAAAGCTGAAATTTGAATCCCCCAAAAGACCAGAGTCCAAAGGCAGGAATTGAAAATGGAGTTACACAGCCAGAGAGTTAAGAGGGGAAAAGTGAAGAGTTGGGAGAAGAAAATGAAGACAGTTCAGAAGGGAATTTGGCAGAGAACCCAAGCACGCTTGGCCCGAGCCCGAGCAGGGAATATGGAGGAGGACCCAAATACATTTGGCCCGAGCCCTAGTGGGGGTTATCATTAGAGGTCAGTGGCTATAAAGTGTACACATGGATCAGACTGTTGAAAAGAGTTAAGAGTAAGAAATTCCCAAACAAGAAGAGGGGCTCACAGTTAACTGCTGTGAGATGAATCATGTCACCCAAAAATTCACATGTGGAAGTCCTAACACCCAGTACCACAAAATGTGACCTTATTTGGAAAAAGGGATAGTGCAGCTATAACTAGTTTTTAAGATGAGATCATATTAGAGAAAGGTAGGGCCCTCATGCAGTGTGACTGGGGTAATTTAGAAAGAGGCAGACTCACAGGAGGAGCACCGTATAAAGCTAAGGCAGAGACAGGTGATGCATAAGTAAGCCAAGGAACAGCAGTGAGGAACAGCAAACCACAGGAGGTTGGGCTAGAGGTATGGAGATTCATGAGCAGTCTGCCAAGGACTAAGCCTGCCGCCATCTTGGTCCTGGTCTTCCATTCTCCAGACCTGCCTGGGAGAAAATACATTTCTATTGTCCCAGCCACCCAGAGAGCAGCACTTTGTTCCAGCAGCCCCAGCAATCAGAAGAACTGGGGGTGAGAGTGAAGAGGCAGTGAATTCTGTTACGGGGACAACACTGACTTTAGCCATCCTAAAATAGATGGAAGCAAGGAAAAGCCTAGGAAAGGGACCAAGCCATCCCTACCCACAGCCCTTTCCCATGTTCTCTGCAAACTCAGCTTCACTATAAGCTTTGCTAACAGGATTTGCATGACATGTTGGGTGTGAGGCAAGTAGCACAGCCAGCTGTGGGATATAATAGACCTGGCGTTTCCTCTACTGAAGGAAAAATGCAATATTCATGAACTACATAATCTGAGCCTTTCGAGTCAGCGATAGTTAATAAGAGCACATGAAACATGTAGCAAAGGAGGCAAATGAATGCTGAGGGAGTTTAGAGGAGGGAAGGTTGGATGAGAACAGGGCTGAAGGAAATGCAATTAGCCTGGACTTTGAAGCTTGACTCCATTGAAGAAATACTGAGAGAGAGTAGAGAAAATTCCAGGCAGTGGAAATAGTACTGGGCAAGAGTTCCCATAGTGCTCCTTGGTGCCCTGTGACACACTGCACACCTTCCTCTGATTTCTGCTGGAACTGGAACTAGCAGCTAAACAAGCTGGAGCCCTAGCCTGTGAGGAGAAGCAATGTCACTCTGCTCCCTTTAAAAAGTATTCAGTGGGGAGAGACTGTCCCCTTGTCTTGGCTGAAAACCTGTACAAACTAAGGAGTTTTCTAATTTCTTTTAGTTAATAATAAAGTAACTGTCCCTTCTCATCACTAACCACCTATATTCAAATATCAGAATGTCCCTTGATATGTTGATCCACACTGCAAACTCTATTCCAAGGTCATTCTTCTCCCCTCCCCCAGGTAAGGCCAATGCTAGACAAGAAGCCCAGAGCTCGCATGTTCTCCTCCATCAACTTGCTAAGTGATGTCTGCCCCTCTGGAGTTGGAGAAGGAGAGGGATGAAGGTAAGGGGTGCAAAACATGGCAGATATTCAAAGATAATTATTTCTGTTAAGAGAATTTTTATGGGTCCTTTGGCAACCCGTCTCCAGTTGCTGGGGATCACTGACCTATGGCTTCCTTGATACAGAGGAAGTGTGCCTCTGTTCCAGCTGATGGTTTGATCCTTTCACATTTGCTTGAAATGTGGTCAGAGCTCCACCTGAGACAGTTCCCAGCACTAGGCACCCTCTGGAACAGAGTAAATTATAATCCACACCAGCTCTCTCATATTATATCCAGGTCTGGTCCATACAAACAATCATTCCTCCTTATCCCTGACAAACTCTCAGAGGACGGGCTGCCCAGTGCAGCTGCCTCTCCCTTGGACCCTCCTCAGTAGCTGGCCAGGCCACCTATCACTCTTAAAATATCTCAGGTGAGCATCAGACTCAAGCCTACTGCAACCTTCAACTTCCAGCGATATACCCTATGCTCTTTGTGTGGTCCTGCTGAAGCCCCTCTAGATAGACTTAAGGGGAGGGACAGGCATGCCACCCTACCCTCCCAAGTGGAACTGAGCTCACCGCATAAGCTGACTCTAAGAAATCCTCTTCTTTACACATCATCTCTTCTCTCAACACTTACATATCCTGGTGCAGGTAAGATACCTATGAGGGAGCTAAGAGTCTTGACCACCTACTTTTCACAAGATCTTCTGGGCAGTTCACCTCACACCACATTTCAGAGTATAGCAGTCTGTCGTCTTAGGTCTTAGCCAAAACTTCTACGTTAATATCCTTTTATATAACTCTTTACTGTTTTGTGACTTCCCCAAGAGCAAAGTCCTGTTTTTTCATATTTGCAGCCCAGCCTCAACCATAGTGTTCAAGAGTCATTGGTTGAGGAATGAATTTAAGGTACTGTACGAGTGTAAAACACATGTTGCTCAAACATTAAACACATCAGATTGACTGAAGCAGAGTTTTGAGGGGGTTTTGTTTTGTTTTGTTTTTTACAAGGTAAATATTCAGCACAAAAATAGAAATCACAACAAAATACAAATTTTATGCTAATATCATAAATATCCATAATAAATAACTTCATTTTTATTAGCTAAAACACATCTTTAAAATATTTAATATTTTCTCCTTCACATCTATGACTGTGTGCTTTTATCTCCTTCCACGTTTTTTATTGGTGCATTATAACTGTACATAATGATGGGATTAGTTGTTATATAGTCCTACGTGCACACAATATAACAGTATAATTTGCCAATATCACTCCCCAGAACTTCCCCCATTTCTCCCCTCTCCCATCTCCTGGCTCCTTTCCTCTACTGATCTCCCTTTGATTTGCATGAGATGTCCACACACCCCCACTGTTCTCTTCCTTTTTCTTCTCTAGCTTCCACATATAAGAGAAAACATATGCCCCTTGACCTTCTAAGTTTGGCTTATCTCACTTAATACAATGGTCTCAAGTTCCATCCATTTTTCTGCAAATGAGATAATTTCATTTTTCTCTATAGCTAACACTCCATGTGTGGCCATACCAGGTTTTCTTTAGCCATTCATCCTTTGATGGACACCTCGGCTGGTTCTATAGTTTGGCTCTTGTGAATTGCATTTCTACGTACATATGTATGCATGCATCACTGTAGGATGATAACTTTAATTCTTCAGGATAAATACTAAGGAGTAGTATAGTTGGGTTATATGGTAGTTCCATACCTAGTCTATTGAGGAACCTCCAGAACAATTTTCAGAGTGGTTATACTAACTTGTAATTCTACCAACAGTGTAAAAATGTTCTTTTCTCACCACATCCTCTCCAACACTTGCTATTATTTGTATTTTCAATGACTGCCATTTTGACTGGTGTGAGATGGAATCTAAATATAAGTTTGATTTATATTTCCCTAATTGCTAATAATGTTGAACATCTTTTCATTTATTTGTTGGCCATTCGTATTTCTTCTTTTGAGAAATATCAGATGAACATTTAATTCATTTGCCCATTTATTAAATGGGTTATTTGACTTTTGGATGTGAAACTTTTTGAGTTCTTTATATATTCTAAATATGAACCCTCTGTCAGAAGAGTAGTTAACAAAGATTATCTCCCATTTTGTAGGTTCCCTCTTTACATTCCTAATTGTTTCCATTGCTGTGCAAAAGCTTTTTAATTTGATGCCATCCCATTTATTAACTCTTGGCATTATTGCCTAAGTTTTAGGAGTTCTGTTGAGAAAGCCTATATGTTGGAGTGTTCACCCTACATTTTCTTCTAAGAGTTGCATAGTTTCTGGTCTGGATTTGATCCATTTTGAGTTGACTTTTGGGCAAGGTGAGAGATAAGAATTTAGTCTCATTATTCTACATATTGATTTCCAGTGTTCCCAGCACCATTTGTTAAAAATTATGTGTTTTCTCCAATGTATGTTTTTTTAAACCTTTCTCGAGGATTGAATGACTGCAGATGTGTGTCTTTTATTTTATACCATTGATCTGTGTGTCTGTTTTTATTCCAGTACCATGCAGTTTTTGCTACAATAGCTCTGTAGTATAATTGAAAGGCAACTATTATGATGCCTACAGCATTGCTTTTTTGGCTTAGAATTAGCAATTCTAATTTTATAACTGTTTCTCTAGTTCTTTCTGTGAAGAATTCACTGTATTTTGATGAGGATTGCATTGGATCTATATATTGCTTTTGGTGGTACAGACATTTTAAAAATATAAACTCTACCTATCCATGAGCATGAGAGGTCTATATATTTTCTCAGGTCTTATTCAATATTTTTCTTCAATGTTCCCTACTTTTCTTTGTAGAGCTCTTTTGCCTCCTTGGTTACATTAGTCATAGTTATTTATGTTTTGAGATATTGTGAACAAAATTGTTTTCCTGATTTTTTTTTCCTCAGAAGATTCATTGTTGGTATATAGGAAAACTATTGATTTTCGTATATAGATTTAATAACCTACTACTTTGCTGCATTTGTTTATTTGGTGAAGTTTTACATGTTGAACATGATTTGCTCGTATTTTACTAAGGAATTCATCAGGGAATTGGTCTGTAGTCTTCCTTCCTTCATGTGTCCTTATCTGGTTTGGGTATGAGTGTAATACTGGCTTGTAGAATGAATTTGGAAGTATTCCATCCCTTTCTATTTCTTGGAATATTTTGAGGTGTATTGGCACTAGTTTGTCTTTAAAGTTCTGGTAGAATTTATCTGAGAATTCATCTGATCCTGAGCTTTTCTTTGTTCAAAGCCTTCTTATTACTGCCTCTATCTCGTTTTTGTAGATTTTTATTAGTTCTTTTTATATATACATGACAGTAGAGTGTATTTTGACATATTATACATACATGGAATATAACTTATTGCAATTAGGATCTTATTCTTGTTGTACATAATGCGGAGTGCTTCTGTCTCATTATAAGTTATTGATCTGTATAGGTGTTCTATGTCCTCTTGATTCAATTTTGGCAGATTGTATGTGTCTAGAAATGTATTCATTTCTTCTAGTTCTTCTAATTAACTGGAGTGAGGGTTTTCAAAATAGTTTCTATTGATCCACTGGGTATCTGATGTCCATGGTTATTTCTCCATTTGCATCTCTAATTTTATTAATTTGGGTCTTCTGTCTTTTTCTTTTGGTTAGTTTGGCTAATGGTTTACAATCTTGTTTGTATTTTTGAGAACCAACTATTTGTTTCATTGAAACTTTGTAACTTTTTTTCCTCAACTTCATTGATTTCTGCTCTAATCTTAATTATTTCCTTCCTTCTACTGGTTTTGGGATTATTGTGTTCTTATTTTTCAAGTAGGTTGAAGCACATCATTATGTAGTATATTTGGGATCTTTCTGATTTTCTTATGTAGTCACTCTCTAAAACATTCCTCTTAGAACTACCTTTATATTGTCCCATAAATTCTGATATATTATATCACTATTTTATTTTATTTTTACTATTTTATTTTATTTTTACTATTATTTTTATATCACTATTTAATTTTGGGTCTAAGAACTTTTTAATTTCTACCCTAATTTTTTATATCACCCATTCACAAGTGTATTGTTTAATCTTCATGTACTTGTATAGTGTTTATAGGGTTTAGTCATGTTGAATTCTAATTTTATTCCATTATCATCTGATAAGATGCAAAGAATTATACCAAGTTTTTATATTTTCTAAGAGTTGCATTGTGATCTAAAATAAGGTCTGTATTGGAGAAGGATCCATGAACCACTGAGAGTAAAGTTTATTCTGCTATTGTTAGATGAAATAGTCTAAATCCATTTGATTTAACAGACATACCCAAGAGTTTTTGCTGAATTTATGTCTGGATGACCTACTTAAAGGTGAGAAAGGTATGTTGAAATCACCCAGTGTTATTGTACTGGGGGTCTAGCTAGAGGCTTCAATTTGACCAGCATCCCTTTTATGTAATTAGTTGTACCCACATTTAGGGCATAAATATTTATTATTGTTACATATACTTGTGGACTGTTCCCTTTATCAATATAAAGTGACTTTGTCTTTTCTGACTAATCTTGAAGTCTGCTTTGTCAGATATGAGAGTAGCCACTCCTGCTTGTTTTCAGACCCCATTTGCATAGTATATCAATTTCCATTCTTTCACTTTCAGCCTGTAGCTATCTTTGCCTTTAAGGTGTCTCCTGCAAAAAAAAAAAAAAAAAAAAAAAAACATAGAGGTGAATCTTGTTTTTTAATCCTTTCTGCCAGCCTATGTCCTTTAATTAGAAAATTGAGACATCTTGCATTCAGTGTTATTATTTAGAGATGTTTATGAATTTCTGCCATTTTGATTTATTTATAATGTTTAATTTGGTCCTATTTCTTATTTACTTAGCTAATCTTCAAATGAGATTGGATAATTTGTGAGACCCTGGGTTTGTTTTTTTATGTCTTCTGTGTGCAGTATTTCTTTAAGGAAGTTCTATAGTGCTATTTTAGTCGTGCATAAACTTTAAGTTTCTTCTTATCTTGTTTATTTCCTTTTTAATGGTGAAGGATAACTTTACTGTATATATAAATCTTGATTGACAATTATTTTCTTTCAGGACTTGGAACACATCATTCCAAGTCCTCCTGGCTTTTAGAATTTGCACTGAGAAGTTGGAAGTGGTTCTAATTGTCTCGCTTCTAAATACAACCTGATCTTGAGGTTTTAAAAATTCTATACTTGTTCTTTAGGCATTTCAATTATAATGTGTTATGGAAAGGTTCTGTTTTGATTTTGTCTTCTTGGGGTTCTGAACACCTCCTGTGTCTTCATGCCCATCTCAGTCTAAAGGCTTGAATTTTTTTCTGTTATTATTTCTTTGAAGAAATTATCAATTCCATTAGCCTGTATCTCAAAACCCTCTTCAATTTCAGTGATTCTTAAATTTGATCTCTTAGTGTTTTCCCAGAGTTCTTGAATATTCTGATCATGGTTGCTTATTTCTTTTTTTTAATATGGTCTGAATGTTCAAGGCTAGTCACTTTGTCTCCAATCTCTGAGATTCTGTCTTCAGCTGATCTACTCTATTAGAGAGACTTTCAACTGAATACTTCACTTAATTGAGTCTTTCGTTTCCAAGATCACTGTTTGTTTCTTTTACAATATCTCTCCTTATTGAATTTCTCATCCATATTCTGCACTGACTTCCTTAATTCATTCAGTTGTTTTTCTGTGATCTCTTGAAATTCATTGAGTATTTTTTTTAAATATTTTTTTTAATTCTTAATCTGGTATTTAATCTACTTGATATTTTGGGTGTCAGTTGCTGGTGAATTATAAACTTTAGATGTATCATGCTACCTTGCTGTTGTTTTGTTTTGTTTTTCTGAAATTCTTGTACTGGATTTTGTACATTGGTTTACATTGGTTCTCTTCCACTCTTATGTTGGGGACTTTTTAGGGCACAGTCTTTTCTTGCCAAAGTATCTGAGTGATCCAGATTGAGAACCACTCAGTGCAATGGTATCCACAGATTTTGTGGTAATTCTATCTTTTCTGTATCAGTGGATGTCCACAAGTGGGATCTAAGGGCCCACTCCTAGCTATTCCTACTTGAGGCCTGGTCATTAGTTTTGAATTTTCTTTCATTTTTTTTCTTTGTATTAAATTGCAGATGAAGTTTGTTGTTAATTTGTGTATGGAGCAAGATGTGCTTTTGGCTGACTTTAGTCCAGCAGTAGTGTCTCTACTCTGTGAACTTGTAGTGTCCCTGTAGGTTCCCAGCACCTCACAGAATATGGGGAAACAAACAATAGAAACAACCAATGCAAGTATTAAATAGCACTAAAATAAATACTAGATTCCTTTATGATATCTACAATGTTAATTGCCACCAAAAAAAGAAAAAGAAAAGAAAAAAGAAATGGTGGAGTCAGCAATCACCAAGAACAAAAACAATAAGTAACCATGAACTAGGTATGGCATTAAAACAAACAACAGGCATCAATTCTGGAATTCAAGGCAGTAATAATTGCAACAGCATGAATAGTGGGGGCAGGAGTTATATAGACCAATCAGTTCTAAAAAGTAGTAAAATACTACTAAAGTATTTATACTAAAGTGATAAATTACTAAAGAAAAAAAATGCTCTATGAAAGAAGAGCTTATGATTTAAAAAAAGTCAATAAAGAAAATGCAAAGAGATATAGCAGGTAACAGGAAGGAGGGATGAAAAACAGGAAATCAAAATAAAGGGAGAGAGAAAGGGGAACAAGAAAATTTGTTAATGGGAATAGAAAAGAGAAAAATAAATAAATGAAAAACAAAGTAGATGAAGTTAGAGAAGATAATGCTAAGTGAAGTTAGCCAATCCCAAAAAAAACACATGCTGAATGTTTTCTCTGATATAAGGAGGCAGATTCATAGTGGGGTAGGGAGGGGGATCATGGGAGGAATAGACGAACTCTAAATAGGGCTGAGGGGTGGGAGGGGAAGGGAAGGGGCAAGGGGTAATTAATGATGGTGGAATGTGATGATCATTATTATCCAAAGTACAGGTATGAAGACATGAATTGGTGTGAATATACTGTGTATACAACCAGAGATAAGGAAAATTATGTTCTATATGTTTAATAAGATTTGTAATGCATTCCACTGTCACATATAAATAAAAAAATAAATTTGAAAAAAAAAGAAAAGAAAAACAAAGTAAACAAATGCTAACCCTCAAAAAAACAAGGCCAGGAAAATGACTACACTTAAAAATGTTTAAAATAAGAAAAAAAAAAAAAGAAAGAAATATGTATATGTGTGTATGTCCATGAACCAATCATCACAGTAAGAACACAAAAGAAAAGAAGAATAACAACAACAACAAGAACAAGAGGAGGAGGAGAGGAAGAAGAAGACTCTTAATGACAAATTAAGGAATCACATCCACTGAGGTGGTCAAAAGAGTCGATAAGAATAGATAGGCACCGCCAGTGCCCAACTCTGTTTTTTTCTGTTCCTTCCTGAGCTGTGTACTGAAAGAGAGGGCAATGGCTGGGGTTTCTTGACCCCTTCCCCTTTTTATTTTGCTCTCTGAGTTGCCAGGTGGAGTGACCTGACTGAAGCTACTTGAAATGACTCTCAGCTTTCCTTCTCACTGGTATAAGGTAGGATGGAGGGGGAAGTACTGTCAATTGGCCTTTTATCCACATAGATCAGATCAGGGCACTCCTGGGGTGGGGCTGGGTTGCTGCAGAGTTCTAGGCTGGGAGCTCTAGTGGGTGGGACTTAGGTCTAATCAGACTTTAGGGGATTTGTTGGGTGGTATCGGCTCTGGAGAGTTTAGATACCCCTAGGGCCAGACAATTTTCAATCTCTGTCTGATGTCTGAGTGAGGAGCCTCCCAAGAATTCTACACAGCGGGAGGGAAGACAAGCCTCCATACACTCTGCTGCCCATGAGCATAGCCTTCCCAGGCTCCGTCCCTGAGCGTGTTCACACCCACCTACTCAGATTGCCAACCTGCATCAGCTGATCACGTGAGCCAGCGGACTCAAGGGAAAAGTGAGTTGGGCTCCCCTTCACTTTTCCAACTTGAATCCCTCTGGGTACAATTTTCTCTTTGCCCGTTTCACTCCCGTTCCGCTAAATTCAGGCTTTTTTCTGATCTCAGGTTTTTCTGTACCCAATCTTTCCTGTTTCCCTCTGGGCTATCCCTCCCTCTGCAGTAGACCTGTGCCTCTGCCACAACCAGTCAGCTGGGCCCCAGTGTAGCCTTCCTTCTCTGTTTAGTTCACTCAGGTTTCTGAGTCTCTAAGACACTCTCACTGTCCAATACTGAATCTGAGTGAAATCCCTATTTCACCCACCTCACTGAGAAACAGCATTCCTGCTGCTTGAATCCAGAGCCATGGGGAGGGGAAGGCGGCCGTTCTCTAGTCCACCATTTTGAATCCCCATAGAGTTTGCTTAAGGAAGAACCAGGAGCTCTCTGGGAAGAAGGATCAGAGATTTTTGAAGCAGTAAAAACTCTCTAAAGAGTGGGAAAAGCATGGAATTCAGGAGCGAATGGAATCCGTAGATGCTTTGCTATGTCATGGAGGTTAACTGTGGATCAGGGCCAAGTTACTCAACTCTCTGAATCTCAGAGTTTCATTGTAAAATTAATACTACTGAACCCATCTGATGAGGTGGATACGAAGTTTAATTGAGATGGTGCATAGGAAGCACCCACTATAGGATTATCCCACAGTGCAATGATAACTTTAAAATTTATTTTTAGTACATCGTAAGGGTCAAAGACTGTATAAAAATCTTTATTTCATGTCATTGTGACAGCAAGCCTACAAGACAGGAAGCAAGTTAGCCTGACTGTAGCATGAAGAATTAAAGTGCCTCACTTCAAATCATGGAACTGGGATTTGGACTTGACTCTTTCTGCAGAGCTGGCTCTCCTAACATCCTCATGTATCTTTAATGAAGGATTACTGCATGTCTCCCATTAAGGGAAAAAAATAATAATGCCAGATCTCAAGGAGAAAAATGCCTTTGTCTCATGCTAAATGAAATTAAGATTTTCTTTTCTTGATTAAAAACAAATCAGTAATTTGGAGAACAAAACGTTTGCTGAAAATCTCTTAAGAAAATGAGAACATGCTAATATAACGGGAATGCGTCTTGTGGATAATGGCCTGTGGGGACAGTCACAGGGAAGAAGAGGTAAAACCACTTGGGAATCTGAGGAGTGGCTGGCCAGCGGTGGGCAACAGGTTTTAGAGGACTTGGGAGAGCAGAATTACCCTTCTGAAGGCTGAGTCCACTCTCCCCATAAAGCCGAGGGAGAATGAGAGAGAATGAGAAGGCAGAGAAGGGAGGGTATGTGAGAGAGCTCCCTGCTGACTGGGAAAAGCCCAAATCCCAAAGGAACAACCACACTCACGGGGAAAAGCAAGCAGAGACCACCTGAGGTAGACCCTAGGGGACACAGGGCTGACGTCACCTGACAGTGGGACCCAAAGCAAGAATGACCTGGATCTTCAACCCCAACAAAATTCCAGAACACATTATTAACATGTATTCTGCGGAGACCCCGGAGATAAATGGCAAGCATCCAACGATCCAGGCCTAACTTCTGAGGCCAGGATGGCTGCGTACCTCTGGGGCAGGCAGGGAGAAAAGCTCCCTGAGGCCCCGTGAAGTGGAACTTCCAGACCTCCACAGGAACAGCAGGCTTTTACACAGACCTCAGCTCACTTAGAAAATAGTAATAATGACGACAGCAATGACCTAGGGAATAATAACAGCAATGACACAAGGAGGAGACCGGGTAGACCTGCCCCGTGGGCATGTCAGGCCCTGTATAGAGCAGTTCCACACATGAGCCTGCATAATAATCCTTATCCCAGTCCTCCAGAGTGGCCATTTCAATCATCGGTCTAGTAAAGATATGGGAATGAAGATACAGGCACTAAGTGACTTCCTCAATACCACACAGGGAGCCAAGCAGAGGTAGAACTAGAATTTGAATTCAGTTCTAGCCAAGCCCTAAATCTGTGTCTTTTATCATTATAACCCTTTTCCCATTATTGATGGCTGAGCGCTAAATGAGAAGCCAAGATGGAGATATATGCCGAGTGAAAAGGTGGACCAGGAAACAAAAACTGGGAAAGGTATTGTACTCTGCAAATGGATGCCTCCGCTCCCTCTCCTGTTAGCCAGTGACCTCAGCAAGTTACTTCACATCACTGGGCCTCAGTTTTCTCATCCATAAAATGGGGATGGTAACATTAACTACCTCCAAGGGTGGTTGAAGGATTTGATGAATTAACAATGTGCATATAAGAAGTGCTCTTTCACTGACTGCCGTTAAGTGTGGGTGGCCTGGGCTGCGTCTGACACCACCTTCCTGACGGCCACAACTGAATGGTCTCACCAGGAGCTTCTTCAAGGAGCCACAGTGACCTGGAGGAAGATGGCATGGCTTTACCCACAGCAAACTTGGCAGGTAGACAGATTTGGTCTTCCTAATAAGGATTCCAGTTAGAAATGCCCTGGGCATTGAAGACAGAGATATAACAAGACATGGGGGTCTCCTATGCTGTTCTTGTGGCAATAGGGAGAACTAGGGTGTAAAAAAGTGCTTGAGGGTGGGAGGGTAAGATTTACAGCAGAAAATAAACTCTGCAGAGAGTTTAGTGGATCCACATAGTCATCAGCTATCTACTGACCTCGCTTAAGAGCAGGCTTTAAAGTAGCCATCAGGATACGAATTCAGAAGCAGCCAGAGGAGACGTGCTGCTCAGTATGCAGGTGACTCAAAACTAGGAGAGATCTTGTATGCTGCTAATTTTCTGAATTTACTTATCAGCTCTAAAAGTCTTCTGATGGAGTTTTGGGGGTCTTCCAGATATGGGGTCATGTCAGTGATAATTTGACTTCTTTTTTTTTTCCTCTTTGTATTATTTAATTTCCTTCTCCTGTCTGATTGCTCTGATTAGAGTTTCAAAAACTATATTTAATAGGAGTGGTGAGAGTGAACATTCTTATTTTATTAAAAGAAATTATTTCAGTTTTTCTCTGTTCGGTATGAAATTGGCATCAGGTTTGTCCTGCGGATCCTTTATAATGTTGAGGTCAGTTCCTTCTATTCCTAGTTTCTTCAGCAATTTTAGCATGAATGGGTGCTGGATTTTATCAACAGCTTTTTCAGCATCTACTGAGAGGATCATGTGATTTTTATCCTTGACTATTTATGTAATGAATTACATTTGTCAATTTGCATATGATGAATCAATCCTGCATCCCTGGGGTGAAACCCATGGTATACTATCTTCTCCATGTGTTCTTGAATACTGTTTGCTAATATTTTGTTAAGAATGTTTGCATCAATGTTCATCAGGGATATTGGTCTATAGTTTTCTTTTCTTAATATACCCTTGCCTGGTTTGGGTATCAGGTGACACTGGATTCATAGAATGAATTTGGAAGGGTTTCTTCCCTTTCTGTTTCCTGGAAAATTCTTAGGAGGGTTGATGTTATCTCTCCTTTTAAGGTCTGATAGAATTCAGCTGAAAAACCGTCTTGTCCTGGGTTTATTCTTTGGGTTCTTGGTGGGATTTTTTTTGTTGTTTTTTGTTTTGGTTTTGGGGTGTTTTTTTCTCTTTTCTTTTCTTTGGGGGGGGGCTTTTATTTGCTGTTTAAATCTTTTACTTGATTTATATTGAAGGATGATTCATGTAGAGGTTCTTCATTGGATCCACGTGGTCAACATCTACTAGTCTGGCTTAAAAATAGGGCTTTAAAGTAGCCATCAGGATACCAATTCAGAAGCAGCTTAGAGAAGACATGCTTGTCCAGTATGCAGGTAACTCAAAACCAGTAGAGACTTTATTTCCTACTATATTGCTGAATTTTTTATCAGCTCAAAAACTTTTATAGGTTTCCTATATCCTTATGACTCAATTTGGATAGGTCATATGTGTCTAGAAATATGTCAATATCTTCTAGATTCTCTAGTTTATCAGAGTGTAAATTTTCAAAATAGTTTCTAATGGTCTTCTGATTTTAGAAAAGAAACCCTAATAATTATTTGGATTTCTGTGAGGTAGGAAATACTTTCTGGAAACTTTTCAACTGCTAGAAGAAACCATAGGGTCAACATTTCAAAATATTAGCATAGGCACCAACTTCTTTGATAAGATCCCTAAACTACAAGAAATGAAATCAAGAATCAACAAGTGGACTGGCATCAAATTAAAAAGCTTCTTCACAGCAAGGAAAACTTAAGGGCATGAAGAGAGAGCCTACAAAATGATAACAAACCTTGGCCAGCTACTCCTCCAGCAAGGGCCTAATATCCAGAATATATAAAGAACTCAAAAGAACTTATTAAAAAACTTAACTTAAAAAAATAACATAATAATCCTGTCAATAAAGGACAAAAAAACTAAACAGACATTTCTCAAGAGAAGAAATATAAATGACCAATAAGTACATAAAAAATGTTCAGCATCCCTAGCAATCAAGGAAATGCAAATCCAAACTAAACTGAGATTTCATCTCACTTCAGTCAGAATGGCAATTATCAAGAATAAAATAATAATAAATTCTGGAGAGGACATTGTTAGTAGGACTGCAAATTAGTACAACCACTCTGAAAAGCAGTATGGACATTCCTCAAAAGACTAGGAATGGAACCATCATGTGACCTAACTTCCCACTCCTTGGTATTTATCCAAGAGAACTAAAAATCAGCACACTATGATGACTCAGTTGCAGCAATGTTTATAGCAATGCAATTCACAACAGCCAAATTATAGAACCAGCCCGTGTGCATGTCAATAGATGAATGAATAAAGAAAATGTTACACACACACACACACACACACACACACACAATGGAGTTTTACTTAGCCATAAAGAAGAATGAAATCATGGCATTTGCTGGTAAACGGACAGAACTGGAAACCATCATGCTAAGTGAAATAAACAAGACCCCAAAAGTCAAGAGTTGAATATTTTCTCTCATATGCAGAGACTAGAGTAAAATAAGGGGGGAAAGGGAATGCCATGAAAATAGAAGAGAGATCAGTGGACTAGGGAAGAATATTGAGGGGGGAGTAAAGAGGGGCAAGAAAAGGGAGGAAGTTTGGAATAAAATTGACTGGATTATGCTGTTAACACATATGAATATACCACCGTGAATACCATCTATAAAGCCCAATATAAAAAATTAATAAATAAATATAAGGAACACCAGTAAGATTCGAGGAAGGAGAACAGGGGGATCGAAGTGGCACAAATTACATTCCATGCATGTATGTTGATGTAAAGATGGACCCACTATCATGAAGACCTATGATGCACTTATAAAAATATTCTTAAAGACTAAAGTGGATTAAGGAGGAGGAAGGAGGGATGAGACAGGGGAAGAACTGTAGAGTGAATCTGACCAAAACTTTCATGTACATGCATGAGTACACCACAGTGAATCTCAACATCAAGTATATCCAGAGAACACTGATCTAAAGAAAATGAACTATAAGGGTGGATGCAGTGGAACACACCTGCGATCCCAGCAACTTCAGAGACTGAAGCAGGAAGATCACATGTTCAAAGCCAGCCTCAGTAACTTGGTGAGGCCCTAAGCAACCAGTGAGAGTCTGTCTCAAATAAAAATAAATAAATAAGTCTGGAGATGTGACTCAGTGGTTAAGCACCTGTGTTCAATCCTTGATTAAAAGATAAATAGAAAGGAGAGGGAGGGAGGGAGGGAGGGAGGGAGGGAAGAAAGAGAGAAAGTAAAATATAAATAAATTACAGAAAGATCAGCTGGGGGATGGAGGGGGAGGGGGAAGAAGTGCTGGGGGCTGAATTAGAAAAAATCATATTCCCTGTTTTTGTGATTGTGTCAAAATGTATCCTAATGTTATACAGAACTAAAAATAATCAATTAAAACTTAAGTATAATGAACCAACACAAAAGAAAAAAACTAGGAAAGAAAGCCAATACATGGAATAATTAGGAAACACAGTTTCAAAATGGTAAAACAGTCAGTTAGGAGAGACTGAAATTTCCATGATATAAAATATTTAGAGATTGCGGTGAAGTCCTACCCTGGATTTTACAAACTGCTCAAAAACAGGCTGAGAGGGGCCAGGTCAAACTATTGAATAGAAATCTCCATTGAAGAAGAGGAGGAGGAGGGTGGGGGAGGCAGAGGAGGGAGAGAGGAGAAAGAGGAGGAGAAACAGAGAATTTCAAGTATGTCTAATGCAGTCAACTGTGTGACGAAGCAAATTTTCCAGTGATGTTTATTAAATGCATAAATCCTTTCTTACAAAAAGAGACAGAGACCTAGCTCTGAAGTGAAAAAAAAAATCTAGTTATGCTGTGTTCCCTGCTGGGAAGGGATAATATTGAAGAAATATAGTAACAAACTCAAGTGCATTCAGAAGAGGGCTGTGGGACCTCAAAATCATGTCCCAGATGAAGCAATTGATGGAAGGGCATGGGGTTCAGTTTGGAGAGCTGTGTCCAACAGGGACCAGGCCAGCTGTCTTCAACATTTGAAGGACTGTCATGACAACAATGGATTTAACTAGTGCTCTGTTGGCTCCAGGTGCCACTTGGGAACAAAAAATAGATGTGACAAATTTCAACCCAAAATACAATAAGGAGACTGTTTTAAGAAAAAGGTTGGGGAATGGGCTCTTGATGGTGATGAAATGCTTAAGATATTTTTGCAAATGTCAGGGCATCATAGGGAGTGACCTCCCAGATTGCTTTCAAATCTAAGATTCTATCATTCTTTAACACGATGACATGAGCTCCTTCCCAAAGGTAATAACAATAACTACCAGAATTGGAAGAGTTTTGCAGGTCTCAGATCTCTCTGATATACTTAATCTATAAGCTTGGGCCATTGCAAAGAGAAATCCCTACATCGACTGGCTTATTATTCATTCCACAGACTTCTTTTGTACACCTGTGATGTTCTAGTCATTATTCCAAGCACAGGATACACAACGATTAAAAATCAGAATTTTAAAAGTCATCCCTGCCTCAGGGGATTTATAATAGAGACTAGAAATTGACAATAAATACATATGTCAGTCTGTGCTAATCTCTATCAAAAAAAAATAATAATAAAGAAGGATAAGGAGCCTGAGCCTAACAGAGAAGAGAGCAGGGCTCTCTGGTTGGGTGATCATGGTAGGCCTCTCTGATAGAGTGACATTGGAGCAAAAATATAAATGAAGTTAAGGATAAACCCCTAAGGAAAGAGATATTTCAGCCAGAGGGAGCATAATCTCAAGGATCTGAGGGATAGCAGGGGGGTTACAAGCTGGAGCAGGGAGGAGAGAGGAACCCTGAGTTACATGGCCAGAGGTGCAGCTGGGTGCTGGAGATGCCTGCCCACTTGGAGACCACCATAGCATGGATTTTACTCAGAGTGAGATGAGAAGCCACAGAAATATTGGAGCTAAAGAGTGAAATAATCCAAAGTATGTTTTACAACATTACCCAGAGAGTAAATAGACCCCCCCAAAGGAGCACAGAGGAAAGCAGAGAGAAGAGCTGAGCCCCGGTGGATGATGAGGCAAGAGGTGACGGTGACTGAGAACGGGTGGTAGCCATGGCTGTGGTGAGAGGGGCTCAGAGTCCCAATGTATTTTGAGGGTAAAATCCTGAGAATCTGCTCATAGATCTGATGTGGAGAGGAAGTCAGGGATGACTCCGGACACCCAGGTTGACCACTTGGAAAAAAAGGAATGTCATTTCCTAAGACATTAGGAGGGTTCAGCAGGGCAGTATGAAGAAAGCTCTGCTTGAAATCAGCGAGACAGAGAGAGAGAAGAAAGGAAATGATAGTCACTCTATACAATACTTGAGACTTTTTCTGTAAATGTAGAGAAATGGTGTGGCTTCTTGGTGGGCATCTTGAGTCAAGGACAAACTTCAGCTTTCCATTTGTCAAAGACAAAGAAACATTAATTTCTGAAGGCTACAAATGCTCTATTGATTGATCCATGCTGACTATTTAATTATCTAAGGGTCTATACTAATAAAACACTTCCTTGGATTTGACACACTCAACTGCCCATGATCACAAAGACCAAACAGGCCATGTTGAAAGGGTGCCATGCTGAGGTGGGCACAACACCAATTATCTGCAAACTCTAAGAGAGCAAGGCAGGAGGCATCCTTTTTTTTTTTTTTTTTAATGGAGCAGATATTTAGGACAAGGAAAATGTGACGTCTAAAACCTAGAAACCTTAACAAATCATTATTCAACAAATTTTCTTTCAAGAAAATAATTTTCTGAGCCATCTCTACTTTTAAACTGGGCAAAAATTAAAGTCATTGGATTTAAAGATATCATTCACGTTTGTATCCATTAACTCATTCAGGCCACAAATGCCCAGGGTTGTGGTTAATTGCCATCACTTATCTACTGCTGCATAACAACCCCAAGACAGTTATGTTATTATGCCCACAGAGTCCGTGGGTCCAGACGCACCGTATGGGATGGCTCTTCCCTGCTCCACCTGTCTAGGGACTCAGATGGGAAGACTCCAGTGGCTGGGGCAATTTAAAGAGCTGGGGGCTGGAATCGTCAACAGCCCACTCACCCACATTTCTGGAAGGATGGCCTTCTGACAGGCCTCTCAGAACTCCATAGACCAATGTCCAAGTCTAGGAGACAGAAGCCATGTGGCCTTTTATGATCTAGTTTCAGAATCCTTCTGTGACTTCTGCTGTACTGCATTGACCAAAGCAGTCACAACCTCACCCAGTTTCAAGGAGAAGAGGCACAGGCTCCACCTCTCAAAGGAATGGTCTCCGAGAGCTCACAGCTGTGCTTTAAGACCACCACACTCCACTTTGCAGGGGGAGGAACATTAACCCAAAGTGGTTGAATAGCTTCCCCAAGGTCACAGAGGCGATGGCAAAGGTCAAGTCTGGCTTCTTGATCGCTGTCCTCTAGGGCTTTCTGACCTCACTTTGCAAAGCAGGTAGTCCCCTTCTCCCCACAGAGCTCTTCCCAGCCACACTGATTCGCTTCTACAGTAGCCACCACCACCTGATGACTTCTTATCAGTCTCCCCTCTACGATGGAAGCTCCATGAAGATGGAGCCTTTGTCTCATTTACTCTGCCATCCCTGTCCTCTGTGACAGGGCCTGGCACATAGGCCACACTCAAAAAAAAATTAACAAATGAGAAAAAAAAAAATCTGTTTATTTGCTAATACGAAATATGTAAAGAAATCCCAAAAATCCCCCCAAGAGGTCAATTTTTCAAAATTAACCTCTGCTCAGGTGCAAAACTTTATGATTACATTGCTGGTGGAACTGCTGGTGGGACCACTATGGAAAGCAGTATGGAGATTACTCAGAAAACCTGGAATGGAACACCATTTGACCCAGTTATCCCTCTTCTCAGCATACATAAAAAGGACTTAAAATCAGCATACTCTAGTGACACAGCCACATCAACGTTCATAGCAGCTTAATTCACTATAGCTAAGCTGTGGAACCAACCTAGGTGCCCTTTAATAAAGAAAATGTGATCCGTATACACAATGGAATATTTCTCAGCCATAAATAAGAATGGAATTATGGCATTTGCCAGTCAATGGATGGAACTGAGATGATCATGTTAACTGAAATAAGCCAATCCCCAAAAAAACCAAAGGCCAAATGTTTTCTCTGATATGTGGATGCTAACACACAATAAGAGTGGAGGGGAAGGAAGAATGGAATTTCATTGGATTAGAAAAAGGGAAATGAAGGAAAGGCAGCAGGGATGGGAATAGGAAAGACAGTAGAATAAATTGGTCATAACTTTCCTCTGTTCACATATGAATAACGACCAGCGTCGCTCCTCATCATGTACAACCACAAGAATGGGAAGTTATACTCCATGTTAGTATGATATGTCAAAACACACTCTATTGTCATGTATAACTAAAAAGAACAAATTTAAAAAAAAAACTTTATGATGGAAATTATAAGCCCTATAGATGCTTTCAAATGTATCCCTACAGATCCTTGGACTTGTCACAAAGAGGCATTAGAACAGCCATCTCTGTGATTATCACTGGAGGAAGGAACAGAACTATGTAGTAGACACACCCCAGTGTAACTAGCAGCAGTTGGAAGCTACAACCCATATGTATACACAACAACATAAAGATCTCAAAACCCCAGGCTGAGTCCAAAAACATTAGAAACACAGATCTCTGAGATAATATCGTTTATGTAAAACACCCTCCGGTCCATGCAGAGCACCATGTATCTTACCAGAACAAGCAGGAAGGTAAATATCCTTGCAAGAGAGTAGGATGGGTGCTGAAAGGGAAAACAAATAAATACAGAGATGCAAAGATAAATGAGAGGGAGATTCTGCAGGAAGCAACAGTGGAGGGCAACACTGTGCAATTAACCCAAGAGTGTTTATGAACTCTACCATCTGCACCTGAGGATCAAGGGTTTAAAGACACATTTACACATTCTCTTTGGAGATTTTCAAGGGGAAGAGGACCTTGAATTCTTTGACCTTCCTTCCATCCGCTCAACAGAAGTGAAGCTGCATGAGTTCAGAAGCTTTCCCTTGCAGAACACTCTCTCATGATCAGCTGCCGTGCTACATGAACAGGCAGCATGGAGGTACTCGAGTCACCCATCCTAGGGGTGGGGTCATCCAGTCCAGGAGCCCATGGGACTCGTGTGTGAAGAAGCCCAGTTGGAAGTGGACCTCTCCACTATAGCTCTGCCGGCCTCCAGCAATACAGAAACCTCCTGAAAGACTTCCCAGTCTGGCCCCCTGGAGCAGAGACAAGTCACTCCCTCTGTTTCCTCTTCCACTTCCTGACCCACAAAATCTAAAAGCATAATAAAATAGTTGCTTTATGCCACTAAATTTGGGGCATTTTTTCTAGCATAGCTAACAGCAACCAGCTAGGCCTCACCTAAGGAAAACTTTGTTTTAATCAGCTTTTCGTGGCTGTGACCAAAATACTTGACAAGAACAACTTAGAGGAGATAAAGTTTCTTTTGGCCCATGGTTTCACAGGTTCAGTCCCTGCCGGGCCAACTGCATCGCTCTGGGCCTGAAGAGAGGGAGAACATCATGGTGGGAAGGCAAAGGTGTAGGGGAGGAAAGCTGCTCAGCTCCAGACAGTCAAGAAGCAAGAGAACTTGAGTGCAAGGAGCCAGGGATAATACAACCCCCAAGGGCGCACCCTCCTGTGACCTACTTCCTCCAGCCACACCCTACCTGCCTGCAGTCCGCACCCATTAATCCATTCAAATTACAAATCCATCAAATGGATTAGTCTGCTGATTAGGTTACAGCTCTCACAATCTAATCTTGTCACCTCTGAACACTCCTGCATTGTCCTATACAGGAGCTTAGGGAGGACGCCTCATTTTCAAGCCATAACTAACTTCTATTCAGCTCCTCTGCTGTTTGCCCATAGAAATGGTTACCTAGATTATTATACTTGATTTTTTTCAAAATAAATGGAAAAAAAATCTAGAGCTTTTCTTCTGATCTTTAAGTATTACCAACTACTTCCCCCCAAAAAAAGTTTAAAAGACAGTAGGGGAAAACAGATCCCATTTGCATTTCTCGGTTGGCCCCTGAGCCACTGATTCACAAACTTTTAAACTGTAATTAAGTACTATCCGTCTTTCTCCAGAGCTCTCTGAGCTCACCTGTTTTGCTGTGTCCCCCACACCTTCACCACCTAAAAATGAGCCTCCTGTTCAAAAACTCAATCTCTCAATCCCATCTCAGCCATTAACTAGCTGCCCAACCTCAGTTTTCCCCTTCGTTCCCTTAACTGCTAACAGAGGGGTGCCAGCATCCACCTGGGCTGCTTGGTGGGCTGTTGTAGGCTAATTTAAAACAAGCGTGTCTCAAAAAGCAATTTGTGAAGGATGAGTGGTGCAGAAAATGTAGGGGCAAGATGGTAGCCCCAAGATATGTCCATGTCCAACTATCTGGAATCTGTGAATGTGATCCAATTTGGAAAAGTTACCTTTACAAAAAAGATAAGGTGGACCATAAATCCAAAGGCAAGTGTCCACATCAGGGACACACAGAGTGAAAGACACACACAGAGGAAAAGGCCAAGTGAAAGCGGAGGCAGAGTTGAAGTGTTGCAGCCCCAAACCAAGGAAGAGCATGAGCCACAGGAAGCTGGAAAGGGCAAGGAACCACACCTCTTCCTGGATCTCCTAGCGGGAGAAGAGCCCAGATGATAACTTGACCTTGGACATTTGACCTTCAGAACTGTGAAAGAAAAAATTTCCATTATTAAGCCACTTGGTTGGTGATCATCTGTTACAGCAGCCATAGGAAGTTGATAGACAACTTAAGCAGAATTATCACGCCTCACCATTGATTTCTTTGAGCAGTCCATCTTGTAGACCTCTAACCCTTGGTCATTAGGCTGCTTGGCTTCTCCGGCTCAAAGAGACCCCTTCCTGAAATCACTCATCTGACCATTAATGAGTAATGCCTATGAAATCACCTCCATCCTGGGAGTGACTCGAATCTTGCACTATTGTTTCATATTCTCATCTCCCTCCTAGTTCAACCTTGATGGAGCAAGCCTAAGCTCTGTAAGTGTCAGTTTCCTCTTTTGTACAGGGGGACAGTAAGAATGGCCGATTAAAAGATGTGGTAACAAGGTTTACATGAGGTCAGGCCTGCAAATCGCCTGGTGCAGTTGGTTAATAACTTCTGCATGTGGTTACTATGGAGAGGATGGTGGAGGAGGATAATGTTCACGACAGCCCTCGTCCTTCAAGTGCGTAGCCCTGGGCCCCCAGTTGAATACCACATGAGCTTCCTGAGTGTGCCCCTCAGTTCAGATCCCCATTCTCCACGGTGAAGTTCTCATTGCAAAATTCCAATCTGATCCTCTTTAGTTCACAGAAGTCACATAACTTTCTCTAAAGGTTAATATAAGGGTGACCTAACTTATCTTTTTATTTGGTCCTTCCAAGATTATTAAAAAACTTTGATATGTGTTTTTTGTAAGGAAGGGGGCAGGAATCACTGACTTTGTCAGTCCTCTGTTTAAAGTCCCTTGTCTTAGCATGACACACAATGGTTCCAGAACCTTCCTCTACGTACATCCCCCATCTCACTTTATCTTCTTCCCTCAAACATTTGAAGTTTTGCCAGCATGGCATGATTTCCATCCCCTGTGCCTTGCTTCATGCTGCTTCCTTTATTTCCAATACCCTCACCTTCCCTAGCCCTTCCTCAATGGCTCTGCCACACTCCGCTCTTCTTGCTCAGCTTCACCATCACCTCCTCTGTGAAACCTCCCCTGATACTCCTCCTCCACCTCAGTTTTCCCAGTACCAGAGCCCTTCACCCCATCTCTGCAACATCGCCTCTCCCCAGTACATACCCCGCAGAGCATAGAAGTTAAGGTTCCAACTGGGACGTGATCTGCCTCTGTTGAAATTCCAGGACCAGCACTTACTAGCTATGTGACCTAATCTATCTGGAACTCAGTTCCCACAAAACAATAGAAGTGTTATAAACCTCTGTGAGATGATTCTTGCTAAGTATTAAACATGGTTCCTGGCAAATAATAAGCAAATGAAAACATTTTCCACGATCATATTCTCCAGAACAGTTTAAAAAATACAGGTGAGCTAACCTCTCCATTGTGTTCTCCAGACATCGACAGAAAATTTACAGTGTCTAGATGTGTGAATCATAGAAGTCCAGACTTGAGAGGAACCTCAGATGATTTGATCTCACTCACTTTTTACAAGTAGGATCTTATCATCATGACCTGGATAGAAGCCAGAAGGCTCCTTTTGAGTGACTGAGGGGCCCAGAACAAAACAGAACACTTTGCAAACTGCATCCTCACAACTTCCTTGAGAAAGTGGTTAGAGCAAGAACCCAGAGCCCCAATTTCTACATGAAGAAACTGAGTCTCAGGGTCGTGTGACCAGCCAGAGGTCATGGAGCAGCAAGGAGGGTCAGCCCTTTGATGATCATGCAGACGCCCTCTTCCTGCTATCAGTTGACAATCTCATGACCAGGAAGTTGTTTGGGTCACAAAAATTTCTTGTGGGAAACGAATGTAAGGTGATGAGCACAAGGTTATGAGAACTAGAATAAGGAGGTGATGCTCGGGGGTCTGCCCTTGTTCTTACTGAACACAGTTGGTGGTGAACGTTTGTTTGCTTGAATTCCAGAAAAAAAAAAAAAAAAAACTTTGTAATAAGAACAGGCAATTAAGCATCTGGGAAGTCAGCATAGTTCCCTAAAAAGTAGGGAGGTTTTCAAATGAGATAGACCAAGGCGCACGTGCCCCCATGGTCTGTCACAGTTGGAAGGACCTGGACAGATTCCGAGAGCTATAAGAGCTTAATCTGCAAGGTATAGGGGACATCAGTGCCTCCTGCATGGATATAGGTATGCATCAGGCTGTTGGATGATGTACACAGAGCCTCGCATACAACAGACGCCCTACAAATAGCTACCATGCTGGGAGATCCGAGCTCCCCAGGAGGAAGCACAGAGTTTGTTCAGAGACTGACTTGAGTGTGACAGAGAACGCCTCTAAAGGAAACACACACATCTGTTAAGTACCTGTGTAATGTCAGGCCCTGTGCTCACATGCCATGCACGTGGTCTCATCGCTGTAACCAGCACAGTGGCTACACCTACACCACCCAGGGAGCCTTCAGTATGTGCGGGCATATGTATGCACACATACTTACATACACCTATGAATTCTCTCATTCATTCATTTAAACCTCAAACACTACCAAATAAATATTCTTATTTTCATCTTTTAGACAAAAATAACAGAAACTTTGAGCAAGGAAATCACTTCTTCAATAACATGGTTAGTAAGTCGGGGAACTGAAGACCAAGTAAAGCCTCTTTTGAAGACTGCTTTTAGAGGCTGGGGATGTAGCTCAGAGGCAGAGCATCTATCTGCCTGGTATGTGTAAGGCCCTGGTTCCATCCCGAGCTCTGTGGGAAACAAATGTTGCAGAAGTGTTTTAGCTGAGACTCAAAAGTTGAGATGGACACAGCTAAGAGAAGAGAATGGCAGGGAGAAGAAACAGCCCGTACAAAGGCCGTGGAGTGGGCAGGGACTGGCGTGATAGAGGAGCAGAGCATCCTCAGCATAAGAACATGACCCAAGATGAGGCTGGTGACCAGGTAGCGAGAGATCAAGTAGGAAATACGGGCTGCAAGGGGACCTTGGATTTTATTCTCGGGATGATAGGAAGCCTTTAAAGCACTAGACGTGGAGCAGGGACATGATTCAGATTTCACCCTGGTGTGCTACAGAGAATGGCCTGGAGGAGGAGAGGAACCGGGGCAGAACCCAGAAGGCTTCCCTAGCAAAAGCCCAGGCAAGAGCTAGTGGAGTGTAGTCTCAGGCTGAGGGGATTGGGATGCAGCGGAGCGGATAGTCTGGAGAAATCCATGGTCAGTAGAGCGAGTAGACCACACCGATCCATTGGAGATTGAGGAAAAGTAAAAACAAAACACAATCTTCTGGCTTGAGTCATTTCCTGAGGCTCGAATGCTACACCAAAAGCAGTTGGAGGGAAGGTCAATAGTAGCTGGAGAATTTTTACATTGCAAGGCTTCTGAGACATTCAAATGGATGCATCCAGATGAGATAGAAAGGCTGATTGGAGGCTTGTCTTGGAAAATCCTTCACAGGGGGTGTGATTTAGAGCCGTGGGAAAGTATAGATCATGGCTTTGAGTGGAGGATGGGAGAGGGTGGAATACACGGCATGAGGAATGGACTAAGCCCTGAGGAACTTCAGTATTTATAGACTGAGTAAAGAACGAGGAGAATGAGAAGGAGTGATTAATATCCGAGGAAGGAAACCGAGAGAGTTTTGTGTTTCAGAAGCCAGGAGAACACACTGTTATTGACTCAAAGGACGTAGAAAAGTCTAGAATTAGGAGGTCAAGTCAATTTGTTTAACTGCCGCATTTTCATATGGGAATTTGTGGCCCAGAGAGAGGAAGTGACTTGCCCAAGATCACACAACTAGATAACCTCAGAAGAACTTTCTAACAGTGAAAACTTTTGCCCATCAGCGACATGGACTCTGCTCAGGCAGTACCTTCTCTTCAACGGAAGGACAGAAATAGATGGCTGGAACAACTGGATGTTAGAGGATAGCTCTGTGTGTATGGGGGCCGGGGGATGGGGGAGCTGTGGAGGGAAGACCCCCCTCACACACTGTAAGGTTGCAGAGTGCGTGGCTCTCGGGTACACCTATATCCATCTTATCTCAGCATGCCTGAGGTCACTGGCACATGAATGGAAAAATAAAAACTCCTAAATGCAAATGATGATAGTAATTTTAAAAATAGCATTTTCCAACAAATCCACTTACAAAAAGCTCACACCCCAGGTGCATGCTATTGATGATGCCCCTCCACATCAAGAAAGAGAAAATGGATTAGCATCTCTCCATTTGCTTCCTTCTGTCCATGGGTCCACCACGACTCAAATGTGTCAATAACTTGAAAGTGAAAGATTCTACATCTCCAGCATCCCATAGACCTAGGGATCTGAATGCAGATCCCTCCACACCTGGGGACATAGGTACATCAGAATCTGTGGCCGGGCCCTCCATGGGGGCGTCTGCAGGACAGAGCCTTCTGTAAACGTGGCCTTCAGAACTTCCCTACAAGCAAGAGTGTGAGGCAATCCATCCCGGCTGCATGGGAGGAAGTAGGCAGAGATAAGAACCTGAGAGAACTCGCCAAGGGAAACCAGCTGAGCCTCCCAGTGCTGGAGGGGGAGCCACATAGCCCTCCACTCTCTCTACCACCATGTCTCCAACACTCATGTTATCTTTTTCCCTTCTCTCTCCTCCCTTCCCTTGGGTCTGCCTGCCCGGGCCATTTGATCATTCTGTTTAGTCCAAGCTACTACGTGATGTGGGTCAGATGGTCCCTAAGACATGAAGGAAGGCTCTGAATATAGCTGGAACACTTTGTGTCTCAGGACTCCGGGGGTCTCTATGATCAGCATGGATGGAAAACAGAAGCCCATAAATGCAAATGGCACAAGTAACAAGGTGGAGTGCAGACCCTGAGGAAATCAAGACCTGCAGAGTAGAGTGAGAGAAAGGGCGAGTCGAGGGTCAGCATGAAGAACCCCAGATGGCACAGCACCTAGTTGTGAGGCTGTAGTGGCAGTAATACACACAGCTGAGTGCTCAGAAGTCAGGGCACAGAGAGAGAGGCCTACGGGACCAACCAGATTAGGCTTCTGCTGAATGTCCAGCAGAAGGGCAGGGTCTCCACAGAAGGGCATTGGTGAGAGACTCTGCCTGGTGATGAGCCAAGTGGCCTAGGATAAAAGGGAGGCAGTGGAGCCAGGAGCACTGAGAAGCGGAGACCAAGGCAGACATCAGGAGTCAGGGTCAAGGCCGGGGATGCTAGAGGTGAAGGTTTCAGAGATGGAGCCGCTCAGCCCTGAAGCCAGCCAAAGAATGACTGTAGGGTGGAGGTGCTGAGGTGCAGCAGAGGTGAAGGTCACCAGAGTTGACAAAGCAAGGAATGAAGAAGCAACAGTGCTGCGTATGATGTCCTCGGGACACAGTGTTCAGTCACCATGATGAGAAAAAGTGAGGCCAAGAGAAGGAGTCTGAGCCAGGACCAAAGTCGCCGGTGCAAGGTGGGGAAGGGACATCGGCAAATGCATTGAGAGGTTTTGGCTGGATGGTGGCAACTCAAGGGGGAAAGCCACACAAGTCTGAAGGTGGCCCTGCGGAACTCTGCAGGAGCCAGGTCAGCACCGTGGACCCACCATAGGAGCTGTGGAGGGGCACAGGGGTGCTTCAGGGGAGCAGACATTCAGGAGGAATCCCATCCTCCCTGTGGTGGAAGGAGCATCCCTGAGCAAGCCAGGATATAGCATCCTGAGAGAGAGGGAGGGAGAGAGAGAAGGGGCAAAACCAGAAGGTAAGGGGGATCCAAATGCACAAAAGACACCACAATCTAGAAAACTGTCCATCAGCAAATAATTGAATAAGCAAAATACGATATGTCCACAAAAAACTGAAATCCTGATAGCTGCCACACTGCAGGTGAACCTTGGAATTTTAACCTAAGTGAAATAAGCTAAATACATGAAGTCCAATACTCTACGGTTTCTCTGATATAAGGTGCCCATAATGATCAAATTAGAAAGTTGAACATAGTAGCTCACCCTTATCTGAGGTTTCAATTTCTGCCACTTCATTTACCCACAGTCAATCTCAGTCTGAAAATGTCAAATGGAAATTTTCAGAAATAACTAATTCAGGGGCTGGGGATGTGGCTCAAGCGGTAGCGCGCTCACCTGGCATGCCTACGGCCCGGGTTCGATCCTCAGCACCACGTACAAACAAAGATGTTGTGTCCACTGATAACTAAAGAATAAATATTAAAAAAAAGAAATAACTAATTCATATGATTTTTTAAATGTTTATTATATATTCTTATATACTTATTATTGGTCCTTGTTTCTACTCCCCTATTAAGCTTGATCTATTATTTAACTTTATCGTAGCTCTGTATGTATAGGAAAAAGCATGGCATATGAGAGTTTGGTACTAGCTGCAGTTTCAGGCTTCCACTGAGGGTCCTGGAATGTGCCCCCACAGAGCAGAGGAAGTCTATGGTGGACACCAGGGCATGGGCTGGGGGATGGAAGTTATTCACTGAGTACAAAATTTCTCCTTGGTTTAATGAACAAGTCTTAAAAATGGATAGTGGTAATGGTTGTACAACATTGCCAATGTACTTAAGACCTCTGAAATGTACTCTTAAAATGGTTAAAATAGAAAAAATTCACATTACATATATTTAACCACAGTAAGTTTTACAATTTAAGAAACTCGACCAAGAAGCAACATGGTTTTTTCAACCATATGAAAAATTCAATGGAAGAAAGACAAATGAAGGGGGAAATTCTAAAAAAAAAAAAAAAAAAAAGGACATTTCTATAGGGAAGCCTATTTCGCAAAAAGAAATAATCGAGGTCATTTGGATACTGACCAGATATTTGATGATATTAGGGAAGAATAATATTGTTAAATTATTTTGCTGTGATAATGATCTCATAAGTGTGTTTTTTAAAATAATCCTTATCTTTCAGAGATATATGCTAGAATACAAACTGATAAGATACCTAGGATTAAAAAAAAAAACAAAACAAGGAAGGGTAGGTGCAGTGTGGTAGGCAAATAGAGGTCTTCCCATGACAAGACGGTTCTTGAGCTAACTGATGACGTTCACAGAGGAGCCGGGTTTCTGCAGTATACCTCTGTTCTTTTGAATAAACTAAAAGACCCACAATAAAATGTTGCAGGGGGGCAGGGAATGAACTTTGATAAACCAACACCAATTAGAAGATATTCTCATGGGCACAAACATACATCCTACCTCTGTGTTTAGAATGGGGAAAGGTACCAGGTGGATGAGTTCATATGAAAATGAATAGAAGCAGCATATGGCATGTACTACAAAAGTTAAACCCAGCCCAGACCAAGAGCCCCAGGGGCCCTATGGGTCTAGGTTTGCTAAGTCATATCTGGGGTAGCATATTCAATTCTGAACCCCAGAATTTCTAGGCGACATCAGACTGTAAACTACTTCCTGCCAGGTTTGGCCTGGAGAGAAGTCTCAGATAAGGACACATAAGGACCCAATGGACATTGCAGGGAGGCAACATTTGACTAAATAAAGGGTAAAAAATTAGTATGGGACAGCACAGTGCTTCCAAAGTTTCCCACTCTGTTATTCCTAAGCACAGAGGAGGAATAATATATCACCAGAGGTGGCAGCACAGATAAGATATGTCTCATAAATATGTCTAGTCTTTAAAATTCATGTGAATGTGTGTTCCAAGCAATAACACCTGAGTTGGTAAAGATGATGTTCTAGAAGAAAGCAATGATCTGTGCTTGCTGGCCCATATTGGCACACCACCCCATATGGGAACATAAGGGGAGACTTACCCCAAGTAGAAGCCCACAAAAAGTGTGGAAAGAGCTTCTTCCCCTTCCTCTGTGCTCCTAAGCAAGTAATTTGACCTCTCTGATCCTCGGGCTTGTTCATCTGTAGAATGAAGTCATTTACACTTATGGGGTTTAGTGTGCAGATGAGATTCTCTACAAAATAATTAAAGCTATCACTTATTGTGCACTTGCCATAAATCCAATATAGTCACTGTGCTCTATTGCTTATTTTAGAAATGTGAAATTGTCCTGGCACAGGTGACCTATTAAGAAACAAGTTAAGCATAATGTAAATTTTGTGTTTGCTTATGTCCTGTCTCATCTGTGAGGAAGACTAGGTGCACCCAGCCAAAATGCAAAACACACCTCACACCTCACACGTCTCCCAGCTACCTCGTTATTAACACAATGGTGTGTGGGACCTGTGCCCACCCACACCTGCTGTCACAACTTCCCATCTGATTTCAGATAACTGTCCTATCACCTCTTCGCAATATCTCCCAAGCCACCACCCTTTTGACACCTACTTACAAAAGGAAACTTTAGGTCTTTCTTATTAAAATAAAGTGACCTGTGTATTTTAGTGTTTTTGTGTTTCTTGACTATCTAATGTATGAAACTGATACATTTTATTTGGTCCTTACACGTGTGTGTGTGTGTGTGTGTGTGTGTGTGTGTGTGTGACATGTACCTGATTCACTGGTGAAATTTTTGAATACTCTTTCCTAATCCCATTTTTCTCATAAATCCTGTGGTTCTCCTTGTGTGGTTTTGCAAAGCACAGTGATTTTTAGGAACATGTATGTCCTGTCTTCCCAGAACTGGCTGTACTAAGCAATTCACATGCTTTCAATTTTCCCAATAATTCTGTGAGATGGATTGTTATCCTCATGTTGCAGGTACTCTGTAAACGACAGCTGCTGCTGCTACTGATAATTCAATAAAGTCCAGGATTGTCAAAAGGCCCCTTGGTCAGCTACTATGGGACTTCTCTTTAATGATAATCAAGCAGTTGAAGATCATTGATGAGGTTTTTCTGGAGGGTAGAGGGAGCCGTGTGATCCATTCTATTGCTCGGCGTCTCTAATTCTGGAGCCCTCGGGCCCAGAAGACCTACCAGAGGCCCAGTAAGCCAGCCCTGGCCATCCACCCTCCAGTCAGGCCCAGCAAGCCCATGGGATGGCCCTTCCCTCCTGATCAGCCTTGGGAGGTACCTTTTCAACCTCCTCGGCCTCTGTGACTCAGAACCTTCTCTACAAGATCAGCTGGTAGATTGGCTGGAGAGGCCTATCACTTTCCATAAAATCTGCATGATTGCTGGAGGTTCAAATGTCTGGAACACAAATGTCACTTCCTGTCCTGAAATGAAGGCCCAAAGTAAGCCAATGGAAGGTTCTTGGCTTGGGTGCAGGTTTGCCCCAGATGCCCTCCTGGGCCCCTGCAATTCCCAGTGTCCTTCCTTCTACAGGCCTCCCTCTGCAGAGTTTTTGGATAAGTGTTTTCTTGAAATCAGAAGCTAAGGAGCTCGTGGACTCAGCTAGTTGGCTGGAAGACCTCCTCCAGGCTGGGCCCAGCACCAGGCACTGGGATGGAGTTGGTGGCAGCAGAGACAGCCAACCCCATCCACCCCCAGGGAGTCCGCCGTCCCGTGGAGTGGCAGAAATAACCTAACAAGTCTGCAAACTTTAGACATGCTTTCAAGCTACATTTTGGGGCACATGCCCATAATTTGTCTCTTCACTCCGATTTCTAAGGTTAAAATGGCAAGTTAAAATTTCACCTTTGCCACTTTGTAGATTTAGCACCTGGGATAATTTAGCACCAGAGACCTCCTGTCTCAGCCTCAGCTTTCTCATGGGTACATGGGACATTCTTACATGGAAAGGTTGCTATGCAGAACACAAGTGTAAGTACACAAACATTCAGCATCTGACATGAAATGACCTTCTCCATGCCTGAAATTTTGGTCTGAAATCTATATTTTTTAATATTGATAGAGCCACTTGAAGTCTCTTTTAATAAATATCAACATTGGTGGAAAAAAAGAAAAGAAAACGTGGGGCCTGGTGCATGCTTGTAATCCCAGTGGCTCAGAAGGCTGAGACAGGAGGATCACAAGCTCAAAGCAAGCCAGCCTCAACAACTTAATAAGGCCCTAAACAGCTTAGTAAAACAAAATAAAAAATTTTAAAGGGCTGGGGGCATGACTCGGTGGTAAACCACCCCTGAGTTCAATCCCTGTACCAAAAAACAAAACACACACACACAAAAAAAAAAAAATTCTGGTGTCTCACCCTTTCAATTCAGTAATTCAGTTAGCCCTGGGCTTTTAGGCAGTAAGCACTTAGCCTCGGGGACCTCCCAGCCTCTGTTTTCTGAAATTGCTTCCATTAAGAAGCTCTCCAATTGCCCCCAGGAATGTCATTCTAGTGCCAGGCCTTGCAGATTGAGGTTCAAAACTCAGAAAAGTAGCTCTAGGCTGAGGCCATGCCTTTGGGTCTTGACATAAGACAACCTCAGCACTCTGAAGCTCCCAGTAAGGCCTCTAGGGAGCCCCTGGAGCTGAGGGTATAATGAAAACCAACCAGTCACCTTCCTGAAAAAAGAGACAACTCCAGCCACCTGTCCTTCCACCCATGCCTGCATCTGCTCCTCTGAAATTGAGTTTTCTTTATCCCTATTAAATGGTTGTTTAATCCATTAATCCACTTTCTGACTATGAGCAACATAAATATTTAGTTGCTGGCTTCTTTGTCACCAGGGGCTAAGGAAGAAATAAAGGCATTTTTATTATGAAATATCATAATACTTTGTATTTCCAGCATTGTCAAGAAGTGACTTATGAGCAACTAACATATGTTCTTTGAGAGCAATAGCTTTAGATTTAGGAGAATGCCAGGATGCTCATAGGGACTTGGACAGAACCACATTTATACATACATATGTATATTGTGTGCACCCCATGCTAGGCCCTTTAAGTTTTTTCTAAATCCTCAACAACCCTTGGAAATAAGATATATTGTTCTCAGTTCCTTTACAAATAGAAAACTGAGGTTCAGAGAGTTGTAACCCAAATGTCCCTACTGGCTTCTTTCTTGAGGTGTCCTTTCTTGACTATTGGCTCTCCATGGAATTCGGTTCCAGAGCACCCAAATATGTTCATTAAGTTATACTCATCCAAATTGTGTATACTGATCCATTTCTTCTTCCCCCTCCTTCACCCACAATACCCAAGAGGACAAAGATGCTTGTCTTGTTCATTCGGTCAACAAAAATGGGAGTCCCCTGGGTGTGGAGACCAAGTCTAGCTCCTGGAGTCTTAATGGTGACCATAATGGCTCCTGGCTCTCAGGAGCTTATAGTCCAGCATTCAAAGCCATCACCCCATCTCTTAGCTCAGTGCCTGACACACAACAGCAACTGTTGTGCCAACCGCACGAGGATGTGGAAGTCAGGTCTACATGCTCCTGAGCGTTGCTGTACCTGTGCCTGCACCCCGGTCCCTCTCACCTGGACTTCCCAACGGCCCTTCGTGATGTGGCTATTTCCTCCTGCTGGGTTCTCACATCCCATCTGTCCCCTCTTAAACCCAGCTATGCCAAACCAAACAAATCTTGATCCCACATAGTCTCAGGTCTCCCTGCCTTTGAACTCATCCACCTGGAGGGCAGGGCTCCTTGGATTCAAAACACTACCCAACAGCCGCCTCCACTGTGAAGGCTCCCTGACCCGCCATCGCCATCGCAGACCAGGCGTACCTCTCTGGGCCATCCCGAAGCACTGGTGTGTCACCACATGTAGGCATGAGTCACGCCGCCATTGATCACCTCCTTGCTGCCTTTGTCACGAGGCTGTGAGATCTTGAGGATGACCTCCACACCATACTCATTATTGCATCATCTTCTGCCTGATAGAAAGCTTCAACTGCAAGTAATGGAATATGCAAGCCAGGGGTTGCATGGTGAGACAGTAATCATCCCACAAGCAAAGAGCCGTGGAGAGGTGGACCCCAGGATTACTTAATCCAAAGCCTCATGACACCTTCCATTGTCTGCTCTGTCCTCCCTGACAGCATGTCTGTCCTATGATGACAAAACTGCAGTGCCATTGCAGACATCCCAGGTGGACAATGTGACAAGGGGACTCTGTGGGGAGAAGAGAAAGCTTCACTCTCTGGTGCTTCTTTGAAGATGGAAAGCCACTATTCCAGTCATTCCAGCTGATTTTCCTTCAAATCTTAAGGGGCAGAAAAGTGTCCCAGGTGCAAGTCTAAAGAGTTAACTGACAAGAAATGTGAGAGACATAGAGCTGAGGCCGATTCTTTCTCCCTGAAAGACAAAGTTCCAAAGGAGGGTGAATGACATCAGAGCTAGGTAAGAGAGAAGCGGAGCTGGAATGGATTCTACCAACACACTAGCAGCAGCTGACCGCCCCCTGTAAGTTTGACTACACTAACTTACTCTTCTCCTGAGTCGCACGGGTTCACTGTCCACAATGGCGCTCTCGCTTAGGAAAGACCCAGTTAAAAGGTGGCTGGTTTTTTAAAGGAAGTGGCCGGACAACTTTAGCTGGTTTTCCCCTAAACAAGCCCAGCTCCACCCTGGCCCTTCTGTCCTCTCTGGATTAATGCTCTGAGTTTATCTATTTACTCAGCAGATATAGGTTGTTCTACCATGTGTCAATTCATGAACTAGGTACTGAGGACATAGAAAAAAAAGGACTATTGAAACTCTGTCCTCAATAGCTGATCTACTACTGCTCAGTCTCATTTGTTTTTCCCTTCCAAAGTGTGGGATAGGCAGGGAAGATGTCCCCTTCGTACAGATTAAGAAAGTGAGGTAAAATGAGTAATATAATATTCCTACCAGCACAGAAGGTTTTCTCAGACACAAACAATCAGAAATGCAACCAACCACCTCCAGGTCTAATTCTCATTCCAGTCAGCTACAGACCACCCCCCGAGCTAAAATCTATTCCAGGGCATGAGGTGGCAAATGAGGCAGAACACTAGTGTTTCTGTTCCACATTCCCTGACCCAGCATTTTCCAGAGTGGGCTCCTATGAGATGTTCCCGGGAAGAAGAGGGTTTCATCATCAAATAAGTTTGTGCAATGCTGCCTATGAGTCCTGCATCCCTCAGAGATTCACAACTCACTTTAATGCCCTGAAGGATTTGAGGAGTCCTAAAATAAATACATCAGTTTAACTCAACAGGTCTAAATTTTATTTGCTTGTAGAGTCTATTCATTAAATAGTTATTGAGCATCAATTATATGACATGTACTACATAGTTCTGAGCTGTGGTCCCTCCTGTAAGGACCTTACAAAGCCGTATTACTAAATTCCACCTCACCAAAAAGAAAAAAAAAATGCTTTCTAGTGCAATGAATATAAACGTGAAACTATAGGGTTTACTAAGTGTTTTATAATTAATTCCCACAGGTGCTACTATCCATTCACCTTGGTGGCCCAGAAGAGAATCAAATCTAGAATGGCTTCCCTAAGGTTAGTATCATCCACAAGACCTGCATGTTTCAGAAGATTCTTGGATGTATGAGTCAGCTTTTTGTGCAATAACAAAAAGCACCAAAAATCTCAGTGGTTTAAGAACCACAAACATTGATTTCTAACTCCTATTGCACAAGGGTGAATGCAGATCAGAGCTAAAGCTCTGCTCCCTGTGTCTTCTCAGGCTGTCCCCCAGGCTGATCGAACAGCCTTGTGTGGAGTATGCCACTCTCCTGGAAGAGAGAAGAGCAATAGAGCTGGAAAAATTTGTAAAGACTAGTAGAGACTTCTGCTGGGGTGTGCATATGTCATATCTACTTATATCTAGTGGCTAAAGCAAGTCCCCTGAACCCTGAGTCCACCAAGGTGTCAGGTCATGTGACATTTCAGGGGAGGGGGCCCTGGGAAGTCCTTTTACAGAGGAGTGGCAGGGAGCGAGTAATTGTGGACAAAGACGTGACAGTAGAAAAGGAGCCTCAAAGAGAAGGACAGGAAGGGCTCGGAAGGCAGACTGACCTGCGGTTCATCCTAGGCCTATTCCTTATTAACTGAGTGTTCTCAGGAGTATTAGATCTAGTCCTCATTCCCTGCATCTGGAAAATGGGTGTAACCATGTCTACTTCCTGCAATCCCAGCAAAGATTTAATGAGATAAAGCTTCGATTCTCAGCACTGGTAAAATAAAACACTCAGTGAATGACCGAAAGAATCATGCCGGAGATTGCTTTGCCTCGCATCAGTGTCTGCAAACTAGACCCCACGAGAGCCTGAGGTTCGCACCATGCCCCATGCCATTCTGATTTTCCATCAGCAGGACAGCGTCTCTCGGCCTAGGAAAGGCCACCGGGTCCACAGTGACGTGGAGGAAGAAAAACAAAGGAAAAGATAACAAGTGACAGTCTTGACACCCTGTTCCCTTAGAAACCGCTTCATCATGGGCAAGTCAATCCTAGCAACATATGCAAATGACGTGCCTGGGACAGTAAACAGACCTTGGCTTCCTGGGACCTAAAATTGGCTTTGAAAGCAGAACATTTGCCTGGGAGTCAACAACTAAATGGAGGACCGCCAGGGGAGGACCCACGTGGAAGGCCCCAGCCCTCACCACCAGGGTTACTAGGGGGACAGGTTATTCTCACCCTCCCTATCAAGGAGGAAAAGCAGCCCGGTTCTCACAAGTTCTGACCTGAAAAGACACAGGCCGCCTGCACCTCCTTCCTCTTTGACAAAGGGGACTGATTTCTGCAATGTGACCTCATGCCCTCTGAAAACTCTACCAAGGTCATTAGCAGTGGAGAAGTTTTCTCAGGGTCTTTAGCAATTGCCCATTGCATCCAGGGACAGTGGTTCTTTGGCACCCAGCACAGTGTACAAAGGGTCTCGGGGACTCGTGAGACTCCCCTTGTCCTCTGAGAGAGAGAGCTTGGAGTTAGAGCAGCTCTCTTGTTCCTCTCCAAGTAGCTTCTACAAGGAGTTAACGAACCAAGAGGCAGCCTCCCTGGCTCCAGAGACACGGCCCAACCAGTAACTGTGAATGCAGACGCTTGCATCAGTGGCCCTGGCTCACGTCCTATCTGTGTGACCTCAGACAGGTGCCTGACACAGCAGCCACCAGGCAGAGCCTGAGCCTGAACCAGCTTCTCCTGTGGAATCCAGGTGACAGGAGGAGGGCTGCTCCGTGCTCATTTGAGCTTATTTTGTGCAAGCTCTTTAACAACATTTCCCCAAACTGATCTTCACATCTGTGCAGGGTCACCATTTCTCCTATGGTTTGCTTCCATAATAGGCACACCTTTCTGCAATCTCACTGATATTTTGAAATACCAGTTGCCATTTCCAAACACGTTTCTCCTGCCGTCCTCACAGTGGAGGGAGAGAGCTCATCCCGGGGCCAGGAGAAGTCACTCGGTCACTGGAATGGAAGCTTTATGCCACACGCAAGAAGGAGCGATAAGACGCACGTGGTTCTGCCAATGGTCTTTTCCTTCTGCCATAGAATGCCAAAGTCCCCGATGGCCGCTGATCCTTCTGGAGAAAGAGGACATGGAGCAGTGTCGTACCTGACTGCAACCAACAAGGACCACGACTGGGAAACAGATCTTGTTCTGGTAAGTCACTGTGATGTCACTTAGTGTCACTTAGCCTAAACTGCATGACCATGAGGTGGGGAGGGAATGGTCACCCATCCCCCAGATGAAGACCCTGCAGCCCGGAGGACCCAGAAGCCTCAGGATTGGAGGAGACAGCCCAGGGCTCCAGGACACATTTGTCCCCAGACCTGTGTTCACCCGTGTGCACTCTGTGTTCCCAGAGCAGCTTGGTTCCCACACCGAACGTCTCAAAGTTCAGGTTTTCCTTTGTTTTTACTTGTTTTCCCACCTGACTCACCCGTTGGTCGAGCCTCCGTGAAGAGCCGTCTTGCATCAGCACACATTAAACACGGTGGCTGTTGGATAGACAAACGATTGAATCGACGGGTGAACCTGCTCTCCTCTGCCTTGGTTCCTTCGTCCGTCTTTATGTCGGGGATACAAAATTCAACTGAAAGGTAAGTCAGACACAGTGACCGAGGCAGAACCAGAAGGTTTGGGTGGACGGCACCCTGATGGCCCAGATTCTCCGCTTCCTGGAAACACCTCCATCACCACCCCCCAGGCCCTGTTCAGGGTTCCACAACCTCAGAACTGAGCTGGACAGCACTGTCATTGGCACCTCCAGTGGGGCTCCTGCCAAGCCAAGTCTTCATCTTCTTGCTCAAGCCTTCCTCTGCCATCTTGTGAGGCCAGCTCTCTGCCCGGTCGCCAGCTCAGAGACCTGGTGGGTGTTTAGATTTCTCCGTACATCCCGAACCTCGTTGGCCACCAGGTCCACCTGTCACGTGTGATTTCACTTCTACTCCCCAGCTCGTCTGACCTGGGTTCCAGACTCTCTGCTTTCACCTGAACTTCAGAGGCAGCAACCCAGTGGTTCTCTCCAGCCTCGTCCCCAGGCTCCCGTAAAACTCTTGACCCATTGCTAGGGGGTCTGGTAAAATACACACAGAGCAAACACAGCCCCTGTACATACGTAAACAAAGCGTATCACCCTCCTGCTTAAGAAAGGTGGAAGACATCAGATAGCATCTGGCTCAGTGTTTCTCCAACTTACATAATCCTAAGAATTAGCTTAAGGTACGTGTCAAAAATACAGTTCCTGGGCCCCACCCTCAACCTACCTACCAGCAATCTCTCAGGGAGGGGCCTGCGAATCTCCTTCCAGTGCTTATGAGTAGAGGGTTTAGGCCACTCTGAAATAGCCTATTAGTTAGAATGAGACTCAGCAGTCACAGAACCCTAAAATCTAAATAAGATGATGGTATTTCCTTCTCCAATTAGACTGGACTGTGGTCCAGAGATGACAGGGCACTTCCTGGCATTGGGGACTAAGGCTCCATGTAGCCCACTGTCTATGGCCTCCACATGATGATCCAAGATGGCAGCCTCCACTTTCCCGGCTCCAGATGGAGGAGAAATAAAGGGTGCCCAGGGGCTGGATCTCAGGGCGAATTCCCAGACTTGCCATTTGAGAGGCCATTGGCCTAAAGTTGGTCCACAGCCACCTCTAGTTGCAATAGAAGCTGGGAAATGTAGTCTCCATTGGAAAATGTGGGAAGAGTCAACATTGGGAGGGAGCTACAGAGCCCAACACTCCCCATCTAACAAAGAACAACCGGAGGTCCAAAGAGCTGAAGTGGTTCTCCCAGTATCACAGGACAAGATTTGGTCCCCCATCCACCTGATACAACTTACTTTGACTTAACTCAAAAGGAGGACAGAACACAGGGGACACTAGTGTTGGGTTTTCCCACAGGATTGGCTACTTCCCCAATACCCTGGGGAGAGGGGTGTGTGCATCTCCAACTATGGCCTCAGTCTTCCAGACACATCTGTCTATGCACCAAGAAAGGTGACTGCCTGCGAGGTGGACAATGCTTTCAGTAAGCAGAGGAGCTGACCCAAAGCAGGAAGACTTTTCAGCTACTGGACCCTCCAGTCCATCATCTCCATAATTTTTTTAAATTTTTGTTTAAATTTTTTACTTGTTTGGATTTTTTTAGATATACATAACAGTAGAGTGTATTTTGACATAGTCTGCATACATGGAGTGTAACTTCCCATTCTCGTGGTTGTACATGATGTGGAGTTACACTGGTCGTGTATTTATATATGAACATAGAAAGTTATATCTGTTTCATTCTACATCTTTCCTATTATTATTCCCCCTCCCTTCCCTTTATTCCCCTTTGTCTAATCGAATGAACTTCTATTCTTCCCTCCACCTCCCACCTCACCCGCTTATTGTGAGTTAGGATCTGCATATCAGAGAAAACATTCGGCCTTTGTTTTGGGGGGATTGGCTTATTTCACTTAGCATGATATTCTCTAGTTCCATCTATTTACCAGCAAATGCCATCAATTCATTCTCCTTTGGGGCTGAGTAATATTCCATTGTGTGGAATTCTCTTTATCCATTCATCCACTGAAGGGCACCAAGGTTAATTCCATAGCTTGGCTATTGTGAATTGAGCTGCTATAAATGTTGATGTGGTACATCACAGTAGTATGCTGATTTTAAGTCCTCTGAGTGTAAACCAAAGAGTGAGTAACTGGGTCAAATGGTGGTTCCATTTCAAGTTTTCTGAGGAATTTCCATACTGCTTTCCAGAGTGGTTACACCAATTTGCATTCCCACCAGCATTATATGAGTGATCCTTTTTCCCCACATCCTTGCCAACATTTATTGTTACTTGTATTCTAGATAGTTGCCATTCTGACTGGAGTGAGGTGGAATCTCAGTTGTTATATATTCAAACATGTTAACAAACCCTCTTCAGAACCTTCCCTGTGCCAGACACCATATTATCCATTGGAGATTTGAGGGTAACCCGAAATAATCAGAATAATACCTCAAGTTACCCCAGGATGACAAGGCAAAGCAATTATAATGCCCCCCCTTGCGACTGCACTGGGTATTCTGACAGCCCTGGGGTCGAATCTCAACTCTCATGGTTGCCACCTGGGTGATCATGGAGAAGAACTGTTTTACAGTTGGTTCCTCATCAGTTAAACAAGGACAAGGACCCCATCACGTAAGGTTGGCATGATGAGTAGCCAGGTGACACGCAGGACTTGATCCATAGCAGGGTCTGGCATACGGCAGCTGGTCTTACCACAAAAATCTCTGCATAAAGCACAGAAGGGGGTGAGCAAGAGCTCTCCATCTCTGCCTTTGCAAACACCAGAGACAAAGAACAGAGCCTTGAAGAGTCAGAATTAATGACCAAAAGGTAAGGACATTCTCCCCCAGTGACCAGCAGGAGCCCAGGCAGAGGCCACGGGTTGCTGATGGAGCTGGAGCAAGCCACACCAGAGGGTGTGAAGCAGCTGGGAAAAGTAGTTCATTACAAATGTGTTGGCTGTAGTACAGAAATTTCAGATACAAAGACTCAAACAATATTTAAAAATTTATTCTCTCACATAATGAGAAGTCTAGGGTAAGTCATTCCAGGTTTGATTAGCAACACAGTCATCGCTACACTGGATCAGTATCTTTGCAATTCTGTTGGTCTTTCCTTCATGGTTACAGAATGGCTGCCAAGGCTCCACATATCATATCCTCATAGAAACAGTAACCCAGCAGGAAAAAAAAAAAAGAAAGGGCAAAATTTCCTTGTGCTGTTTTCTCCTTTTATTGGGAACAGAGAGACCTTTTTTTCCCTAGAAGATTGCAAGCAGAACATGAGCCAAGACCGGTCATATGCTCGTTTCTAGGCCAGACTAGTCATTGACAAAGGAATAAGATTGCTATGATTATGTTAAAGTAATAGAGACTTTCTCCTGTGAGACTTGGCCCACTGCTCCCCATGTCTCACTGTACACAAAAATCAACTCAAAATAGGTTAAAGACCAAAAGTTAAGAAACTATTAGAAGAAACCACAGAAATGACAGGGACCTGAGCAATGAACGTTTGGACATGACCCTGAAAAGCAGAGGCACCATAAGCAAAGAAGACAAATGAGATGCCCTAAAGCCAAAAGGCTTCCAAGCCCCAGCGAAAACCACTAACAGAGTGGAGAGACATTTTCAACCATTCATCTCAAAAAGGGGTTGACACCCAAATACGTGAGGAATCCAAACAACTCAGCAAGAAAACAACCCAATAAAACATGAGCAAAGAACCCGAGCGGACATTTCTTAAAAAGAAGACATATAAGCCGTCGACAGGCATCTGTCAAAATGCTCAGCATCGTTCATCACTGGGCAGGTACGAATTCATACCACAAAGAAATATGAGCTCACACCTGTCGGAAAGGCTTTTATCAGAAAGATGAAAGATGGCTCCGCGTGGTGGTGCGCACCTGTAATCCCCGTGAGACTGAGGCAGGGGGATCGCAGGTTCAAGGCCAGTTAGCAAAACCCTGTCTCAAAAGAGAGGAAAAGGGCTGGGGCTGGAGCTTGGTAAATGGGGTCTCCTGGGTTCATTCCCAGCACAAAAAAAAAAGAAATCTTATACAGTTGAACGACACACGTGGAGGAAGATGCCAGGAAGGTGAACTCTCGGATATTTGCACTCCCACATTCAGCGTTCACAACAGCCAAGACAAGGAATCCACCTCAGGGTCCCTCAAAGGGTGAAGAAGTAAAACGAGACATGTGTGTGTGTGTTTGTGTGTGTGTGTGTGTGTCACGCAATGCTATTCAAACTTAGGAGAGAAGAAAGTCCTGTCATTTCAACAACACGACTGAGCCTGAAGACATTATGTTAAGTGAAAGGAGCCAGGGGAAGAAAGGCAGATATCACATGACCTCACATTTGGAATGAGAAAAAAAGTGAACTCACAGAAATAGAGTCGAGCGGCAGCTATGGGAAGCTGGGGTGGGAAGGGAGGGGCTGGGTGGCTCTTTTTTTTTTTTTTTTTTTTTGGTGGGGAGTGATCCTGGAGATTGAACCCAGTGTCACTTTACCACTGAGCCACAGCCTCAGCCCTTTTTGATTTTTATTTGGAGACAGGGTCTCACTACGTTGCTTTAGGGCCTCGATAAGTTGCTGAGGCTGGCCTTGAACTTGAGATCCTCTTGCCTCAGCCTCCCGAGTTGCTGGGATCACAAGTGTGTGCCACCGTACCCCATGCAAAAGTAGTGCCTGATAGGTGCACAGCTTCAGGTAAACAGGAGAAATTGATTTTTTGAGATCTATTTCATAGCAGAGTGATAACAGTAGAAAATAATGTATATTTCAAAACAAAAGTTAATTTCAAATATATCATCACAAAAAGTCATAGGTAAGCTTGAGATACGTTAATTAACTTTATTTAATCAGCCCACATTTTATACGTATTGAAACATCACATTGTATCTGCAATTGTACATAATTGTGATTTGTGGATCAAAAAGAATATTATTCATAAAATAACAATAGCAGTTTTTTCAAAGAAAGGGTCAATGCAAGAGGTCCCATTTCCTGCCTTGCAATTCATAGAACCACATGTGACAATGGAGCTTCCATCAGCTGGGTTCCTGAGTGACCAAAGTGATCTGAGCACCCCTGCCAATCCCTGTGGGCAGGCAGTGTGAGAAATAAACCTTTGTGGTTATAAACCAGTAAGGGCTGTGGGTTATTTGTTACTGCAGCACGGCACCAACTGCTCAGCTGGAAAAAAGACCTTCTAGAGCCACCGGCTGAGAAATGCATCCTGGAAACACCTGCGGGAAAGACGCACAGACGCACCTGCCGCAAAGTGTCATTTGCAGCAGCTGGCTGACAGCTGGAGCACCCCTCCCCTTCACTGCTGTCTTGCTAAAAATAGCATTTCTCCCTCTGAAAGAAGCAAGCAGGACCCACGGGAAAAGATGAGGTCATTCTTCTTTCTCTCCCCTACTAATTCCCTGAAAAATCCAGAAGACCGGCAACCCCACGCATCCGCCACACACTGAATGTGCTAAGCCATTGGCGTCTGTTGCCCACCCAGCAACCCCATTGCTGTTATCACTCCCGATTTCAAAGTAGGAAAGTTGAGGCTGAAAAGTCTGAGTCCCTTGGTGATAACCAGAGGCTCACAGAGGGAGGGCCTCCACGCGATGACTCCAGGCTGATCTGCTTGACTCCACTCCGCTCCTCTATGAGGACCTGGGGCCGGACCGTGGCGAGCTCTTCGCCTTGTTTCACCTCTGGCCCTGGGTGTCAGTTCCATGATGCTGCTGCAGCGAGGGGGACAACAGCATCCTGTATGACCCTCTGGGCAGGTCCCATCTGGGCTGGCCCAAGTCACAGGAGTATAAGGACTCGGTTTCTGGAGGGGATCAGGGCGGGGGTCTAGACCAACGTGGAGGGCACTGATGTCATTCAGCTGCCTTCCTCTGCTGTCTCCCTGACCCGTCTTCATGCTGAATGAAGCACTCCCCCGAATCTCCGGCTTTTACACATCACCTCCCCGAGTGAGAAAAGCAGGAAGCAGAAGGCATACATTTCATTCATCTTCACATCTCGTGGACGCAGCCCAACGCCTGGCACACAGTGAGGGCTCAGCCTAGCGGGGAAGCCAGGCGGTGGCGCAAGCCTGCAGTCCCAGTGACTCCAGGAGGCTGAGGCAGGAGGACTGCAGGTTCAAGGCCAGCCTGGGCCTTTTAGCAAACCCCTATTTCAATATAAAATAAAAAGGACTAGGTTTCCATAGCAATTTATCCCCTTTGGGATGCTTCGGCTGCTGCGCTTCTCAACAAGTCTGTGAATCAAGCAGCGCAGATTTCAGTCCCTCTCATGGAGGAGAAACTGAGGCCCAGAGATTTCAGGTGACTTGGCTAAGGTCACCAGGGAGCCAAGCAGACACCCAGAAACTAGACTGTGTTAAATGCACAGAAGAACACCATGGAACGCTTCTTGGGGAAACAGGAAGAAGAGAAATGGAGAGGAAAAAAAAAGAGAGAATAAAGACAGAGGTGGTTTGGGTCCAACCCTAATTCCATGGTCCGACCATCTGCTGTGATAATTTGGCAGGAGTAATGTTGAGGAACTGAATCAATGATTGTTTGTGTAGCCTGAGATAAGTGGGCACATTCTCGCGTTGACGAATTATCAAACAGCAATTTTACTCATGTCGTTAGACTGTAATAGAGATAGAATGCAATTTAGATAGGCATATCCTCTCTCTAATCATCCCTCGTCCACCAGCCTTGGAGGTCAAGTTGAGTTTAATCTTCCTCAGTGGCCAAGCTTTTGGTTTCCGTCTCCCTGTCTCAGAGACGGGGCGCGCAGGCTGATTCTTCTCTGCGAAAACAAAACAAGAACAGTCTGTTGTCACACTGTCCGCCCCGAGATGCCCCTCCTTGTCCGTGCTCCCACAGACATGCCCACTCGAACCCACTGGTGCATATTCTAGGAAACCCCAGAGGGTCCTGCAGCAAGGACTGTTTGAATGGGGGCTTTCAGCACGGTTAGCAGCCTGATGCTAGAATCCTTGGAATCATCTATTTTTTATGTGTAAATAAACAGTGGGAGGAAAGGAGAAGGCATCCATACAATTTTAATGAACAAGATTCCCATCGGTCGTCAAAAGAAAACAAAAGGTAGCTTAATGGGCACCGGGAAGCTATTTTTCTAGTGATTTCTCTGCTCAGCTCTCCTGGGAAGAGGAGTGACTTCTAAATTAAAAAGAAAAAATGATGCTCTGAGTATATTTTTTCCTGTCACTTCATTGTCTTTGATCTTGTATTTTCTAAGAAAGAAGCACTTAACCTCCAGTGTCAGATCCATGTTGGAAACACATGCTTTATTTTAAGATCTTTTTTAGAGCATCGAAACTCTGTGAATTAGGCCAAATCTGTTTCTTTACATGTGAACTTAAAAAGATTCAAACAGAGAGAAAGAAAAAAAGAAAAAAGATTCAAACAGATTGCACTCAAATAACCAATATGCTTCAAAACTGTTGGCTGAATTCAGACATATAACTGGGGCTTTTATCACCCATTAATGAACTATTTTGAAATAGCCATCATTTTTCAAATAAAAGCTACTTAACTGAATTTAACAACTCATGATGTTTTAAAACCAGTTTCCACATGGACACTAAGTGGATTCTCCCTGCACCAAAATGGAAGATTCTCGCCAGATTTCTCCTGAAGGCAGGTGGAAGACCCTCCAGTCTCACAAGCAGTCTATCACGGATCTGTTTGAATTCCCTTTTCAAGTGAATAAAGTGTATTATATTGCCAGAAGGATACTCCATCATCTATAATAAATATTCATCTGCATGTATCATGCACTTGACTTGCATGACTGATGAACTCCAGCTCCGGAAATGAATGGGAAACTCACTAAGACAAATGTCACCTTTCAGTGCTGTTCCTACAGATAAATTGCAGCTAGATTTAAACAAAGTCAGTAATTTCATGCTTTCCAAAGGGTGCCTGACTCAGCGTGGGCAGCCCTCGCTGCCTGTATAAGGGTGAGAATACCCAATTTGATTAGTTGGGGTTTTGGCAATCTCCACCAAGGAAACAACCATTTCTACTCAATCGGCTTATTCTGGAAATACAATTAAGCTAAATACATTTCCCCAGGTATATATGCAATTTGGCCAATTTGAATTTGGGGGAGTTTCATTTATGGTTGGCAGGAGTTAGCATACCTAGGTACAGACCTTTTGAAAAGCAATTTGGCATCATGCCATAAAAGCGAGTTTCCTTTTTTGACTTAAGAATCACCCACCTGGAGATTAATCCAAAAGTATTGTTAGAAGAACCATTTATCTCTCTCTGTTTTCTGGTTTCTTTTCGTGGGGAGAATTTCTCACATTTTAGAAGATACAGAATCATTTCCTCTCTCCTGCTGCTCAGCCGCTGGGTGGGTTTGGGAAAGGAGCCACACACGAATGTTCATGCATATTTTGGGCTTTCTTTCTCCATGCTCCCTTGATCTGTTCTTCCCTGAACAAGAAGAGAGGTTGTACTGGTCTGTTTCTTTTTGCTATAATAAAATACCTGAGGCTGAGTACTTTATAAAGAAGTGTATTGAGCTCACGGTTGGAACCAGCCTCAGTTCAGCTCTAGTGAGGATCTTCCATAGATGGTACAACAACAGCAGGAGCACATGCAAAAGCCAGAGGTCTAGGCCAGACAGGAAGCCAGAGAGGGCCTAAGGGTAGGTTCACGCATTTCTAAGTCACTCTCACGGGAGCTTGTCACCTGAACTCCATTGCTTCCTTCCAAGGACAGTACCATGACCTGTAGGCTCCAGTTCTGAAAGGTCCCACCTCCTCTCAATTGCCAAATTGAGGACCGAGTTCTAACACATGATCTTGAGGCTGCACACTCAAACTATATCCAAGCTATAGCAGATGTGAAGCTCAATCCATAGGGAAAATATGAGAAAATAAGTGTATCTGGTCTCTTACCACCCACAGGAGCCCAGCACCTACCTCTCTTTCGTATCAGGTCTTGTGAAAGGAGAGGAAGAAGAAGCTTTCTTATGTTAGTCTTCATCAAATACCAACAAGTTTTGCCTCCTGGGTATCCACTGTGGAGTTATACATTATCCAAGAATGGAAAAGTTTTATGAACATAATCCACTCAATATAATGTGTAATAATAATCTTGCAAATAAAGTAAATATGATATATTGGAACTTAACTGTAAAAAAAAAAAACAAAAGAAAAAATAGAGAGAGAGAGAAAATGATACTGGCAAAACGCGGGTAATTGTTAAAGTCAAGGGAAGAAACTGGTGATGACCATTATACTGTTCTAAAAATATCTAAGAAAAAATGAGATGTGGGCCATGTTTATTTAAGGGCAATACGAACTACTTGACTATTTCTTTTTTATTATTATTGATTTTATTTTTTTTAAATACATGACAGCGGAATGCATTATGATTCTTATTACACATATAGAGAACAATCTTTCATATCTTTGTATATAAAGTGTGTTCATGTCAATTCGTGTCTTTATACATGTACTTTGACTATTTCTTTTATGTAAATTTTTACTTATTTTTTCTAGTGGATTTGATGATGACTATTTATTTTATGTAAATTTTTACTTATTTTTTCTAGTAAATTTGATGATGAAAGTTGTTCTTTTATCTGCAGAGGAAGTTTTGAAGCTTATGGGATGGCAGAATGGTAAAGCCTATTGATATGACCTACTTTAAAACTCTGTATAGTGAAATTTTAGCTCTGGAAAGCCTTGGGAAGCACATATGCAGTGTGTTTGCCTTTTCTATTGTTTTTGATTTTTGTTGTTGTTGTTGTTGTTGTTGTTTTTGTCCTGGGGATTGAACCCAGGAGAGTTTCACCACTGATCTGCATCCCCAGCTGTTTTGAGACCAGGTTTCACTAAGTTACTGAGGGTATGACTAAGTTAATGCAGCTGGCCTCAAACTTGCAATCCTCCTGCCTCAGTCTCCCAATTTGCTGGGATTACAAACTGTGTCATTGCACTCAACTGCTTTTTTAAGTTTTCAAGGGAGTAGCAATTAATATATGTTCCCTCAACACTCCTTTCTCCTTTCCCCTTTTACTTCACGTACAACTGTTCTTGTATAAGTTTCAAGGTAAATTTAAAGGTCTATTTCTTCCTTTCTTACAGCACCTTTATACAATCACCAAGGCTTGGAAGCAACCCATATGTCTTTCAGTTGGTGAAAGGATAAAGAAACAGGGGTACATCCATACACTGGAATATTCTTCAGCAATAAAAATAAAATACGAGCCATGAAAAGACATGCAGGAGCCTTCAATGTCTATTCCCAAATGAAAGAAGCCAGTCTGAAAAGGTTATATGCTGTGTGATTCAAATTATAAAACACTCTAGAACCCTAACACTGTACAGATGTAAGTCTGGTTGTTATAGAGGGGAGAGGGGTGACTGGGTGGAGTGCAGAGGAGTTTTAAGGATCTCAAACTCTCCACAAGTGTGACATTGGTGAATACCTGTCATTCCACATTTGTCAAGAGCTATAGATCATACAAAGCCAGGAGTGAACCCTAACGTAAACTGCAGACTTAAGGGAATAACAGTGTATGAGTATCAATTCATCAGTTATAACAAATACTCCACGCTAAGGCCAGATGGTCTTGGTGAGGAAACAATACCAGCAGGGAGATGCCACTTTCAGCTTGATTAGTCTATAAGCCTAAAAGTGCTTCAAAAATAAAGTCTACTCAATTTTTAAAATAGGAATAATTCTAAATGGTTAGTGGCAACATCATCTGTGCCAGCAGGTACACATAGGTGGAATGTGCCTGGCTTAAGTGATGGATCAAGTCAGAGGGTTAGGACTGTCCGAGCAGGCGGGTGACAGTGTGGCCTCTGCCAAGGGAATGCCGCTTCACTTTCCCCAAATGCTCTTTCCTTACCCATGGCCAAGAGAAGTGCTCATTGACATCTGAAATTTTTCAGGCTTGGACCCTGCCCACTCCCCCTGTTCTTTACTCCTGGTCGAACTTCACATGTCAGCAATAAGTAGGACTAGAAAGCACTTAACAGATGCAGAACCAGAGAGCTCAGACATTCAACAGTGATGATACTAATAATATTGATTAAAACTAAGCAGCAGCTGGGTTCAGTGGCACAACACATCTGTAATCCCAGTGGCTCAGGAGGCTGAGGCAGGAGGATTGCGAGTTCAAAGCCAGCTTCAGCAAAAGCAAGGGGCTAAGCAAGCAACTCAGTGAGACCCAGTATCTAAATAAAATATAAAATAGGGCTGGGGATGTGGCTAAGTGATCAAGCGCCCCTGAGTTCAATCCTCAGTACCCAAAAATAAATAAATAAAAATAATAAAAAGGGCTGGGGATGAAGCTTATTGGCAAAATAGCCCTGGGTTTAATCCCCAGTACAAAAAAAAAAAAAACTAAGCAGCAACTCAAAACACAGAGTGCTGAATTCACTGTGGAAAACACAGCAAAATCCTACAGGCATGAAAGGGTGATGGGGGATGTGTTTGGACTGAGCATTAGGATTAGTATCTGATTCTATACACCTGTGGTCCAAAATTATGAGGAATTTGATTGATTAAAGTTTCCTTGAAAATATGTTAAAGTTTAAAGTTTAAACTTAAAGTTTCCTTGAAAATATGGCAAAAAAAAAAAAAATACAGGAAGAAACACTCATAAACCGTTAGAGGTGCTATGTTGAATTCTGGGATCGTGGGACTTTGATCATGTAATCCTATGTTTTGAAGTTATAATAATGTCCAAGACTCTTGGGAAATGTATTGTGAGCCTGACACTGTGCCTGGTCCTATTTAGTCTTCACAACTCCACACAGCAAGTATTGCTGATCTCTTTATTTCCCAGTTGTGTAAAATGAAGCACAGAAGAGCTAACTACAAAGTTCACAGATATCAAGAAGCCGATTCAAAGCCAGTCTGACCTCATGGCCCGAGCTCATGGGCACTCTTTGACTTTTTTTTTTTTTTTTAATATTTATTTATTTTAGTTTTCGGCGGTCACAACATCTTTGTTTGTATGTGGTGCTGAGGATCGAACCCGGGCAGCACGCATGCCAGGCGAGCGCGCTACCGCTTGAGCCACATCCCCAGCCCTCATGGGCACTCTTTGGTCAAGCTGATTCCCAGCTACCGTGACCTGCCCTGTGGCAGGATTTACATGGCATGGAATATTACCTACAGAGGGGCCTGGAAAGCGTTGCTATCACAGTACTGCTGAAGTCAACTTTTCTGCCGCTGTGACCAAAAGACCTAAAAAGAACAATCTTAAGGAGGAAAAGTTTATTTGGGACTCACCATTTCAGATGGCTCAGTCCATAGAGGGCAGACTCCACTCCTCAGGGCTGGAGATGAGGCAGAACATCGTGGTGGAAGGAAATGGTGGAGGAAAGCAGCTCAGGACATGGCACCAGGAAGCAGAGAGACTCTTCCCCCCACCACAGACTGAGCAAAAACCCCAAAGTCAGACCCCCAGGGACCCACCTCCTCCAGCCACCCTACCAGCCTGCAGTCCCACCCACTGCATCCCTATCAGGGGACGAGTGCACTGATTGGGTTAAGGCTCTCCTGACCCAGATTCCACCTCTGGACTTTCTTACACTGAGCTCTGGGGACACCTCACATCTCAGCCTTAACCAGCACTGACAACTGCTGGCTTCAGGGTGTTGTTCCTCCTGGTTTCCGTGCAACAGAAGGCCCGCCAGCAGACCGCCATCCTACTCAGCTAAATGTTGACCCAGAGGTCAGATCACAGCAGTAACCCACTGCAGTCATGATCTTCAAACCCATGAACTTCAGCAAAAGATAGATTCTTCCACTCGAAACTCATGCTGAACCCAAAAGTTTCTGGAGCTGGGAAGAAGACGGTAGAAGCAAAATGTAAACATTGTCGGTGCTCATAATCAATGATAGTTAATAAAACTTGAAAAGATTATAGAACAGAAATTTACTTCCTGTGTCTCTCATTATTTAATAATTTATCGTATGAAATCTATTGACCTTTCTGTGGGCTTTTTTTTTTTTTTCCCTGAGAGGAAGCTGGAGCGTTAATTACGGTTTAGCTGTTTTATTGAACAACATTAGCATACAAATAGGACATCAATAACCAATTACCATCTTCATCTAGGTAAAGCAGGTCTCCTTCATTGCCTCTGCGACTGCTAACTCAGCCACTTAAAGGTCTTGGGCACTTAATGATGACGGCACTCAAGGCTCTTCTCAATCAACCCCCAGGGAGTCTCCCGGACTTGATGGCTTGCTCCCCTCTCTGTGTGCTCTGGTGACTGGCCAAGCTGGTCCACTCCTGCCCTGCCGCAGACCCACCTGGGCTCCTGTCTCAGGCTGATGCTGTCCACCAATCGCTGGTCCTTTCATGTCTGCCTTCTGCCCACCCCCTCACGTTCTTTATTCATTCTGCAGACACTAGCCGAATGCCATTCACAGACTGACCTGGGGGACACACCAGGAGCAAAGTGGACATGATCCCTCCTGTGCCTGAAGTGACAGGCTACTTCATGAGTCAGCAAACTTTCTCTCTAACAAGCCAGATAGTGAATATTTGGGGTCCAGCAGGCCATCCGCTGTATGTCGTAAGTACTCAATCCTGCCTTTGTAGTGGGAAGGCAACACTGACAAGACATAAACGAATGGACCCAGCTACGTCTCAATGACACTTTGATTATAATAAGCAGGCAGGAGGCTACACTTGGCTTCTCAGCCATAGTCCGCTGACCCCTGGCTCAGAGCAGTGGACTCTGAGGTTGGAGAGAGCTGGATGAGAAGTCAGCTTCCGTATCTGCACTGTGTGGCCTTCAGCAAGTTCCACTGTTTCTCTGCCCCTCGGTCTCCTCGTCTGTAACATGCAGACAATAAAACCTATATCAGACTCTGTTGTCCCCCTGTTGAAAGCTTCTTATGTGTCATATCCAGACTCCTCACCATGCCCCCTAGGGAAAGGCTGAAACCATCTACCCCCTACTTTTCTCTTCCTCCCCTTCCTCCCCAGGCTCGGCTGCCTGACTCTATTCCTGCCAGGCTGGTCGTCTGCAGCCCAGTGCCCTGGCGCATGCAGGGCCCCCTGCCTGAGATGCTTCCTCCCACCAGTCATATGCCAGTTCCCACCTGCAACACCCAATTTCAAATGTGGTTTCCTCCAAGGGACCCTCTGTGACCATCCCATCTAACATGGCCACACCTGGGAGAGGCCGCCATGCCCCCTCCATCTCTGCTCCCTGCACTTATCCCAATTTGCATTTGTTGGTTTAAGCCTTCATTCTATGTCCCCCCGTTAACCTATCAGCTCCATTAATGAAAGAGCTTCCCCATCGTGTCTCGGGCACTTAGCCTATGTCTGGCATGAACTGATTAGTAAATCAATAGACATATGTGTCATTAATAAACAAATCAATATATGTTAGTAGATGAACACATCCCCATCAAGGAAACTGCCCTGTGCTTCCTTTCAAGCATGGTTGGAAGTGACTCACATTTCTTTATTTCTTTGTCATTAGAGCTGGCTACCTTTGATTTCTAGAATGCCTAAATCAGGACTCAGAGCAATTAATTTAAGTATGCCCCTAATGTCCCACACTGAGCTCCCCTTTGGATTCTTGGGCTATTTTCTTACTTCTGGTGAGATTCCTTTTCCTCTGTGGAAGGACTTCAGACCAAGGACCAGAAGGAGCAAGACATGAAGAGTTGGGAAACCTGGGTCCTGTGCCCAGCTCTCTCCTGTTGGCTGTGCGAGCCAAGACAATCGAGGCAGTCTCTCTGAAACTTGTTTTCTTCAATGGCAAATATAGAACATGAAGGATTCCAGCAACAACAATCTAACACTCTACAAAGTAATCTCCAGCTCTTGAGCCACTGGTGTTAGCAGATAAGAGCAAGTAAGAAAAACCTTTTGAACATACCTGCTTCACGGGAACATGCCTCGGGAGCTAGAAATCCAGTGTTCCCCTCTTGTAGTGTTCTCAGCCAGAGTAGACTCTCTGGGCCAAGCCAGTGCCTGAAATGATTAATTATTGTAACAGCAGAGAGGTAAATGAAGAAGCGACAGATGGCCCATGTGAAATAGTCTAGAATCACCTGCTATGAAATTAATTCCACATCTTGGAGGCTTGGGGCTCAGAAGACCATGCAAAAAAAAAAACGACTGTTGATAAATTGTGTGTGTTTGTGTGTCAGCCTCTCTGCAAACACCTAAATAATATATGTCGTGTCATGTTTTCTTTCCTCCATCTCGTTTTAATACATTATCATTTATAGAAAACGGCAGGGAAACGCAGGACATCAATCAAGCCATTAATTCCTGAGATTATGTTAATGAGATGCCTAGAGCATCTGTTTCCCAGAATAGCTGCGTCCCCAGGAAGAATGCCCTGGGCTCGCCCCAGCTCTGCCTTCCCCAGTTAGATCAGGAGCCGTCAGCACCCGCCCCCGGTGTTCCTCTTTAAAGGGCAACAGGCACATCAGCCCCGGCACAGGCAGGATTTGCTCATCCAGACAGCAAAGGCCAGCAACCTTCCCTGACAAGCCACAGATGAAACAGAAAACGTGTGAGACACAAAGAGGAGCTCTGAAACCCCAGCTAACGAGCCTGGGGGGCCTCGTCACAGTTATCCCTCCTGCTCAGGAGCAGAGTGGCAGAGGAAGATAAAATAAAATGAAGAGCTCCCCAAATAGACGCACTGTTAGCTGAGATGATACACAGAGACCAGGACAGCTGTGACTTCTATTCATGTGGACGAAAGTCAGGGTAATGAGGTTGATGTCAGGAAAAAACCTCAATTACAATAACTACCACTCTCTGGTACTTCTTGACCACTATACCTATTGTCACCATCACTGTTACCCCCTTCCCTTTTATCAACAAGGCTCAGAAAGGTAACTCGAGGTGGCCCAGCTGGTGAGCTGTGCTACATTACAGACACAGGTGCGCCAGATTCCCAAGCCTGTGCTCATTCTGCTTTGCATATTAGACACGCAGTCAACGCGTCCCATCCAGAGCTTCCACACCCTGAATTCAACCAACTCTGGATCAAAATATGTTTTTAATTTTTGTCTGCCTTGAACATATACACACATTTTTTCTTGACATTATTCTCTAAATGAGACAATTCAACAGTCCTTCAGACAGTGTATGCATTGCTTCAGGTATTATAAGGAACCTAGAGATGATTTAAAGCATTCATCCAGGAAGGCATACATGGGTTATATACAAATACTATACCATTTGACATAAGGGGCTTGAGCCTCCTCGGATTTCGGTATCCTCAGGGGGCATGATCCAAGAGATGACTGTATACCTCAAAACTGTGGATTTATATGTTCTGCTTTTAAGTCACTCAGAGAAACAGGAAATGGGTTAGTTTGCTGTATCTTTAAGATGTTTCAAAACAAAGTCACAGGCTAAAAATGGGCAGCATGAGGGAGGCTATGATCCTGGAGAGCTCTATGACATTAGTAGCCTATCAAATCTGTGTATGGGATAAAATGTCATAGAACTACACATCCACTCATGGCACCCTATAGGGCAAGTAAAAGCAGTCTCCAGATTGAACAAATACTGATGCCTGGTTTTGGTAACATTGTACCACAGGTAGGCAAGGTGTCACCAGCAGGGGAAGTGGCCATGGGTCCATGGGCCCTCCCAGGATCTTTGCTTACAACTTTGCTCTGAGTTGATAATTCTTTCAAAATAAAAAGTTGAAGAGGTAACTCACAGTCGGCCCTCTCAAGAGAACTAACTCCTTTGAGCTAACTTCCACTTATTCCTGCGCCCTACGGGCTACATTTCCCAGGTCTTAGAGACAGAGTCTCCAGGGTCAAAATCCCACAAAAAGTTCCAACTGTAGAGATGGCAAATCTGACTCCATTAAATATGATAATTTCTCACCACTATGAAAAGAAAACACACAGACTTGAAAAAAATTTGCAATGGATATGATCAACATAATCCAGAATACACAATCATATATACAAAAATATGTGTGCACTTACTCACAGTCTAGAACATATATAAAGAATTCTTAGGCAATCAACAGGAAAATAATGTACAACTCAATAAAAAAAAAAGTGAGTGAAAATATAAGGAAAAGCCGGGTGCGGTGGCGCACACCTGTAATCCCAGCAGCTCAGGAGGCTGAGACAGGAGAATCGAGAGTTCAAAGCCAGCCTCCTCAGCAACATAAGGCACTAAGCAATTCAGTGAGACTCTGTCTCTAAATAAAATATGAAATAAGGTTAGGGGTGTGGCTCAGTGGTCAAGTGCCCCTGAGTTCAATCCCTGCTACCAAATATATATATTTTTTTTCACAGAAGAGGAAATACAGTTGGTCAGTAATCACAGATAATGATGTTCATCCTTTCTAATAGCCTCAGAACTTAAAATTGAAATAACCATATGTTATTTCACATATGTTCCTGATTCAAGAATTCAAACATACTGTGAAATACAAACACGCTCACATATTCTAAGTGCCACCATCAAGGCATGGAGTTGAGCTCAGTCACTGACGTGCGAGAAGGTGGGCATGGCAATCTCTCCCACACCAAGCATGAACCAGGAATCAGAAATCTGTAAAGAGAGGGTGGACATGGCAGAGAGCCTGGTGAGGAGCATAAGATGTGGAGGCTTACGGTCAGAGGATGTTGGTGAGTAGTTACCAAATGGGAGGCAGGATGATGGAGCCATGCGCTGGCCCCTCTTTATGTGAGACTCTGTACCAGATGCTTTCCGAAGTTATTTCAGTTACTGTCAAAACATTCTGCTCCCTCTCTTATGGAGACTTGTGTTCCAGCAAGACTCAGCAATTTGCAGGTTATAAATTATGGGCTCAGGACTCAAATCCAGGCTAATTGGACCCCAGAAGTCACTTTCATTCCTCCTTGACACTTCATTGCCTTTATTTAAGTGGCTTCTTCTGTAAGCAACCTTTCCATTTGCATTCCTGTTGGTGATTTCTCAGACCAGGTTCAAAACTGGTTGAGAAGAGTTCATTACTGCACTTGGAAGCACCAGCAAATGGTCATTAGAGGTAGTCTTTGGGGGCTAAATTGAGTTTTCTGTGGCAAGGCCTTTAAACCCTCCGAACCTCAGTTTCTACACTATGAACTGGGGACAAAAGCAACAGGGCTCATTTTGTGAAAGTAAGAGATACAGGGGACTCTGGCACCAGGCAAGAATTCAGCAAGAGCTAGATATTTTAAATACTTTACGTGTAGTCATCTTCTTCACCCAACTAGGAGACACGCTAGCTTCTTTTTTTAAAAATTAGCTTCTTTAATTTGTCTTTTAATTGACAAATTTTAAAAATGGATATATTTATCATTTACAACATGTTTTGAAATACATTCTAAAATATCTAAATCAAACTCATTAATATATGCATTGGCCTACATATTTGTTGTTTTGTTTTGTTTGGAGTGGTGGGTACTTAAAACTTACTCTCTAAGCAATTTTCAAGAATTAAGAATAGTCACCATGTTGTACAACTGATCTCCTGGACTTGTTTCCCCTGATGTATGGTGTAGACCAATGTCTCCCCAACCCCCACCCCAGCCCCAACCCCATTCTACTCTCTATTCTCAACCACTGTGAATTCAGCTTTCTAAGACGCCACATGTGAATGAGAGCCTGAGGTGTTGTCTTCCTGTGCCCGGCTTATTTCACTTAGTATAATGTCTTCCAGGTTCATCCATGTTGTGGAAAATGGCAGAGGATTTCCTGCATCTGCATTTCTCTGATAATTACCGGTTTTGAACATTTTTACACAGAATTATGAGCCATTCATATGCCTTCCTTTGATAAGTGTCTATCACAGCTCAATTGATTTTAAACTGTTTATTTGTTATCTTACTCTTAAATTGTTCGAGTTCCTTATATATGTTATATTAACCACCTCATGAAATGTGTGGTTTGCAAGTATGTGTTATCATCTCATAGGCTGGCTCTTTGCCCTGCTAATTGTTTCTTCAGTTGCACAGAATGCCCAGAAGCTTTTTAGTTTGATGTAATCTCATTTGTTCATTTTTTTTCTTTTATTGCCTATAATTTTAGGGTCATATCCAAAAAAAAAATCACTGCTCAGACCAATGTCAAGAAGTTTTTTCCCCTGTGATTTTTCTGGTGGTTTTACATTGTAGGTCTTATGGGTAAGACTTCAAACAATTTTGAGTTGATTTTCTTATATATTGTGTGACAAGGATGTAATTTTGCTCTTCCACATATAGGTCTTTAGCTTTCTCAACGTCAACTATGAAAGAGACCACACTTTCCTCATTGTATGTTCTCAACGTCTTTGTTAAAAAGCCATTGACCATAAATACACTGATTTATTTCTGGAATTTCTATTCTGTTCATTGGTCTATGCAAGCTTTTTGCCAGTCTCATGCTGCTTTGATGACTTTGCTTCATAGTATACTTTGAAGTAGGTAGTGTGATGCTTCCCTGTATTCTTTGTGCTCAAGAACACCTTGTCTATTTGGGGACTTTTGTGATTCTATACAAATGTTAGGGATTTTTTTTTTTTTATTTTTAAGAAGGTTATTAGAATTTCATTGAAGTTGCATTAAATCTGTAGGTTGCTTTGGATAGTGTGGGCATCTTTTCTTAAATTTTATGTATTTATTTATCCTAATGAGGTATATATGACAGTCAAATGCATTTTGATGCATTGTACACAAATGGAGCACCACTTTCACTTCTCTGTGCACGATGTGTCGACACACATATGTGCAGTCATACATGTACCTAGGGCAATGATGTCCATCTCATTCCACCATCCTTCCTGCCCCCGTGCTCCCTCTACTCCCCTCTCTTCCCTTTGCCCCATTAAATTTCCTCCATTCTTCCCATGCTCCCCACCATTATGAATCAGCATCCTCTTATCAGAGAGAACATTCAGCCTTTGGGTTTTTTGGGATTGGCTTACTTCACTTAGCATGATATTCTCCAACTCCATCCATTGACCTGCAAATGCCATGATTTCATTATTTTTTAATGCTGAGTAACATTCCATTGTGTATATATACACCAAAGTTTCCTTATCCATTCATCTATTGAAGGGCACCTAAGTTAGTTCCACAGTTTAGCTATTGTGAATTGAGCTGCTACAAACATTGATATGGCTATGTCACTATAGTGTGCAGTTTTTAAGTTCTTTGGGTTTAGACCTAGGAGTGGGACAACTGGGTCAAATGGTGGTTCCATTCCCAGTTTTCTAAGGAATATCCATACTGCTTTCCAAATTGGTTGCACCAATTTGCAGCCCCACCAACAGTGTATGAGTGTGCCTTTTCCCCCACATCCTCGCCAACACTTATTATTCTTAATCTTTCAATTCATGAACATGAAATATCTTTCAATTTGTTTATGTCTCCTATTTTTTTCGTTCAGTGCTTTATGGTTTTCAGTGTGAAGGTTTTTTGACTCCTTGGTTCAATAATTTATTCCTCAGTACTTTTTTTGTTGCTATTGTACATGTAATTGTTTTATTGATTTCTCCCTCCTCCTCCTCCTCCTCCTCCTCCTCCTCCTCCTCCTCCTCCTTCTCCTTCTCCTTCTTCTTCTTTTGACTGGAGATTAAACAACTGAACCCAGGGGCATTTTACTACTGAACCATATCCTCGGCCCTTTTTTTTCTTTTCCACTTTGAGACAGGGTCTCTGGCTAAATTGCTGAGGCTAGCTTTGAACTTGGGATCCTCCTGCCTCAGCCTTCTGAGGTAATTCTGAGTCACTGGAATTACAGGCACGTGCCACCACATTCAGTTTGATTTCTTTTTCAGATAGTTCCTTGTGAGAACACAGAAATGTTACCAATTTTGTGTGTTGGTTTTACGACAAGCTAACTTCTATTTATTCTGCATCCCACACAATGCTTGAAGCAATATTCCCACTTGCTGAGGGTTCACCCACAGTTAACTGCATAGAAACAGCCTAGAAAATCCAGAAGTCTCCTTCTCTGACCTGTGGCTTTACCATCAGGAGTGGGTGTTGCTGGAAAGCTCCAGTTGCAGAACAATTAGAGCAGACCAACCCAACCAGGGTTGTCATAAAACCTGGAGACTATGTACAAGGCATAACTTTTAGGTGCTGCTTAGTTTCAAGTGGCTGATTCCCCTCCTGTTTATCAAGAAAAGACGTCTTTCTGCCTGTTGTTCCTAAATTTTGAAATCCTAGTAACTCATTGTATTGTAAGTAGGAAAACATTCCTTTAAACACACCTTAAAACCTACAGGTGAAGGGTTGTGAGAAAAAACCTGCAAAGCCAGCTGGTCTTTGGTTATTATTACATCACAGTCAATTAACATGAGTGTAAGACAGAAAAACACCAGTGACCAGAGAACCTCACATTGGTCTGGCTCTAGCCCCATCAAGTTCCAACTGCCCCTAACCATCGCACCAGTGAAGGTCATTGTTAGATTCATTGAACAGAAGGGGAAGCTAAGATGTTCAGGAAAACTGTCACTTGACAGATGTACAAAACGGAGAGGAAGGAGACAGACGGAAACCGAGGCTGCACGCTCCGTGCTGCGTTCATTCCTGAGGTCCCGTGCTGCAGCCTGGTTTCACAAATCTGCTTTTCTATCTGACCACTCATCTCTTTCACATTTTCAGTTTAAGTGGCTCATACATTAATGACTTTCAACTTCCGTTTGAACCTCAACAATAGCATTTTCATCTCACCTTGGCCCTGTCCAGCCCTGCCCAATTAGCAAACAAGATGCTTTTCTCTAGTCCAAGAGAACCAACATCCCAGGTGAGAGGCAGGCGCTCTGGAGTCAGCGTGAGCTCTGGAGCAACCTCTTGTGGGGTCCACTTCTTTCCACCTTAGCATCCCCAATGGAAAGTGCAGCCCTTAACCATCTCCTCGGGTTGTGGTGAAGGCAAACTGAGATAACAGATTTGAAAACATTCTGAAAATGTTGCGCATACTGAACAAATATAGGCATCATTATTACAAGGGCAATAAAAGGGTTTATCACACTGATATGTGGTGAGTATGGTTCTGTGCCTTTGTAGTTTCCAGGAATGAGAGCAATTGCAGTTGGCAGACAAGCCCACGGCAGTTAACCAAACCCAAGAGGATTTGGGGAAAAGGCACAACTTGGCCAATTCCAAATGATTTTAAAAGACTCTATAAAAATAAACAAGTATTCTCATATAATTAATTCCATTTCCATCAATTCTTCCTGCTACTAGGAGCCATGTAGCTTGTTATGAAGCAATTACCCTTTGAATCCTTTTAATCCCAGCTGATCATTTTCAGCTTTAATTGTCTTGCTGGGTTTGAGTGTTGTTGTAGTTCAAATGCGGCCAATTAGGACAGCCCAGATCGGATCATGATGTTTTGCATGCAAAGAACACTCCTTGAAATCCCTGGTGGACTTTGTCCTGGGCCTACCAGTGACCAAAATTCACCCCTTCAGTGGCTATTTGGTGGATAAAGGGCCAGATAGACCCGAGAAAGCACTGGAACCTCACCAGGACTCAACAAAAAGGATATTCTTGTGTCAAAACCTGGCCCAAGAGAAATTGCATGTAAATGGAAGGAGACCCTCAGGGGTATACAAAATTACATACAAGAGGAAGTGAGGGGAAAGGGGGAAAAATATAAGGGGGAGAAATGAATTACAGTAGAGGGGGTAGAGAGAGAAGAGGGGAGGGGAGGGGGGAGGGGGGATAGTAGAGGATAGGAAAGGCAGCAGAATACAACAGACACCAGAATGGCAATATGTAAATCAATGGTTGTGCAACTGATGTGATTCTGCAATCTGTATACGGGGTAAAAATGGGAGTTCATATCCCACTTGAATCAAAGTGTGAAATATGATATATCAAGAACTATGTAATGTTTTGAACAACCAACAATAAAAATTAATTTAAAAAAAAAAAAAAAAAAACCTAGCCCAAGAGACCTGGGCAGGTGGGAGGCCCTGGTCACTACAGATATTTATAAAGGGCAGCATGGTGGGAGTGGAAGGGGACAGGTGACCTTTATTATCCAATGAGCTCTCCCTTCCCTGGGAATCTAGGATCTGATGTGATTCACATACAAATATACGTGGTACACGAGTTAAGAGTATCTGAGTATCTGCTTTAGACCTAGAATGGGAGAGCTTAAATCCCAGCTCTGCCATTTGCTAGCTGAAACTGTAAGAGGCAGAGCAGGTGGGCACATCTCTCCAGGGCTTGCTCTGCTATGATGGGGACCATTGTGGCTTAACCCCTGTGCCTCGATTCCTCATCTGGGACATGGTGATAACAGTGGTAGTAACTGCACAACCTTGTCCTGCCTCCTAAGGGAGCAGGCACACGTCCTGCATTTATTTAGCACAGTGGCTGTTACGTACGCTCAGCTCTGTTAACCAGCCACCCCCTTCCCCTCTGTTCTTTCCTTTGGGTGAAGTGGAAGGTGCTGTTCCTGACTCCCTGCCCTCTGCCCTCTGCTCCCCACAGTGCTGCTGGATGCTCCCTCCTAACTAAGTCCAGTCCTGTTCCTCATTTGAATAAAATCCCCCTATCAGTCTCCAGTACCCACAGGACAAAGCCCATGTTCATTGGCCTGAGGCATAACGCCCTTCCAAGACAGCTGTGTCACGGTCATTATCAGTGCCCACCCCATCCCACTCCACCTCCCTTGCAGCCTGTCTCCCACACCATTCACTGTTCACCAGGTCCCCAGTGCCTACCACACCATAAGCACCTGGAATGTCTTAGTCATATGTTTTCAAAGTCAATTTCCTTGTCATTTCTTAGAGTCTACTGGAAGGAGTTTAAAATATTGGGGAAAATATAAATCCAAATCTCAATTCCACTCTGTGGCATTGGGCAAGCTCCTAACCACTCTGAGCTTCCGTGGCCTTAGCAGTAACATTATTTGTTGCTGAATAATGATGAAGAGCAAATGGAATTGCCTGCGTGTTCCCTCCTATTACAACACTTGGCACACAGTAGGAGCCCCGCACCCTTGGCTCCCTCCCCTCTCTTTACCTTCCTAGAAGCAGCGAGCAGAGAATTACACAGGAAGACCCAGAGGCCCGTGGGATGCTTCCCTTAGCTACAGATTCAACCACACAAATATTCACTGGGCCACTACGGAGCCCCGGGCCCTGTGGCTGGACATAAATGAGGAACACAGGCAAGTTCCCACTTTGGGGACTTTGGTCTCCCTTGAGAACCTGCAGCTCCTCAAGCCAGACCTCAGGCCAGTCACTGAGAGAGGCGGGTCATAGGGTGAGGGGGAAGAGCAGGGCCAGGGGCTCTGCGAGGTCTGAGAATCCAGCCCCTTCCCAGTTGGGGGAAATGAGTCAGGCTTGTCATTTCCCTGTTGAAAGGCAGTCAAGGTTAAGTGGACCATCTGATCCTGTGGCAGACTCTTAGACTCGAGGAGAACACCAGGCCACAGTGACAGGGCTTCACCGTACACACCACCCTCCCAGCCGTGATATTCAAATATGGTCCAACCACAGCATCATGAAAAGGCTTCCCGACTCAAACGTGCCATCACTCCAGGCTGGTGGAAGCCAAGAATGACAAGCTCTCAGGGTACATCATTAGTCACAACCTCCCTCTACCACCCACCCCCTCCCCCCACTGCATTCTAGGCAAGTTTTTTTTTTTTTATTTCACCTGCCAATAAATATTATACTGGGAAAAGTGAGGAATATTTATTTATCCATGTCACCATACCCAGCCGTGGGGAGTGTCCGAAACCGCCTCCCACAGCCTTTCCTGAGAAGGGCCTGACATTCATTCGGAGAACAAGAGGGAGGGAGGAGGGAGAGAGAGTCAAGAAGAAAGAAGAATGGTGTGAAGAAGGGGAAAGGAGACAGGAAGGAGTTGGGAGTCTTTTATTATTATTATAAGCATTATTATCCATGAATTGTACAAAGGAATGAGGATTCTTTGAGGCCTTTCATACATGCTACTATGGTCTGCATTTGAGAATGTTTCCCAAAGAGCCTGTGTGTTATTCACTGTAGCAATGTTCAGAGGTGAAATGATAATATTATGAGCTCTAACCACATCAGTGGATTAATCCACTTGATGGATTAATAATTTAAATGTACTACTGGGTGGCAACTGTAGGCAGGTGGGGCGAGGCTGGAGCAGGGAGCTCACTGCGGGCGTCTCCTGGGTGATTATATCTTGCTCCTGGCTCCTCATTCTCCCTCTCTGCTTCCTGGGTGCCATGAACTGAGCAGCTTCTCTCTGCCACACATTCCCACCATGATGTTCCACTTCATCTTGGCCCAGAACAACGCAGTCAGCCAGCCATGAGCCAAAACCACAAGCCCAAAATAAACTTTACATCCTCTAAGTTGTTCTTGTCAGGTATTTTGGTCACAGTAATGAAAAATTAACTAACACACACACGTAAACCACACTTTGATCATATCCACTCTCCCTATTCCCCTCTCTTCTTCCCCAGTATCCTTCCCAGGAAGAAGTTTTTGTAAAAGTTAAAAATATACCTACTATAGGATCCAGCCATTCTTTAGGCATTTACCCAAGAAAAGTGAAAAGATTTCTACATAAATATTTACAAAGGCTTTGTTTATAATACCCCAAAACTAAAGCAAACATGTCCATCCATAATAGATAAAGAAATCATGGTACATCTGTATAATGAAATGCTACTCGATGATAAAAATAAATAAACCCACAACAACATGGATGATTTTTAAAAATTACATGGGCGTGGTGGCGCATACCAGTAAATCAGGAGGCCAAGGCGGGAGGATTGAAAATTCAAAGTCAGCCTCAGAAACTTAGTGAGATCCTGTCTCAATTTTTGAAAATAAAACAGAAGGGGCTGGGGACATGGCTCAGTGGTTAAGCACTCCTGAGTTCGATTCTTACTATAAAAAAAAAAAAAATAGGCTGAGTAAGATAACAGACCAAAAAGGGTTCACACTGCATGATTTGATTCCATTTATATAAAGTCTACAAACCTCAGACCACAGTGAGGAAGGGAGCAGGGAAGGGAAAAGAGATTATGAAGGGACACAGGGCACTTTGGAAGGCACTGAATGTGTTCATTACCTGGACGGAATCCTAGATGCATACCTACGTAAAAACTTGTCAACTTGTCCACTTTCAACGTCGCTTTATAGAGTGTCGATTTCATTTCAAAAAGTCGATTTAAAAAGAAGACACCTGATAGCCTGAAAAAATGTCAAGTGAGGAAAGAAATGTGAGGGATGAGATAAAGATGGGGGGGACAGAGGAGCCCGGATCCCAGGTGCCCTTCTCAGGGCAGAGAAATGGCTTCCCAGTTACTTTATTGCCCAAGACTGGACTCTGACCTGCCAGAGTTCAGGAAGATGGAAAGCAGACTGAGAAAAATGCTGAGAACAAACTGATACGTTGTAGCCCTAGATAAAACCTGCAGCGTTCATGCCAAGCTAATCTGCTCAGAGAGGAATATGATTAAACACTTGTAGTGACTTACATAGAAAGGAGCACACACACACACACACACACACACACACACACACAGGCACTGAAATCCATGCCAGCAACTGGAAAGACAAGATGTGAACACATTTGAAGCCAACTGAATGCTTGGTTGGAAGCAATTGTGCTGAACCTCTGATACTGCAAACGTGTCAGACGGCAGCAGCTGGAGGGTTCCACAGGGAGACACAAAAGTGAGAACCACATGGGCCCCAGTGAGCCCAAGGGTGGGACCTCCAAGGAACAGAGATGAGACCCAGCAGAGCTGACAAAGGCCAGGCCACCACGTGTAAGACTGAGACACCGCAGAGCACCACAGCTGGATGACCCCCGGTGGCACTCGCTGCTGTGGGGCAGGGCCCAATGTGCGCACCTGGGTGCAGCCCTCATCTTGAAAATGAAGAGGTCAAAGTCCTAAGAAAAGGGATTTTCCCAAACAGATAAGTTTTCGTGACTCACTGCTAAGTGAGTCCCTCTTAGAAGATCCTGAGAGGCCGCCGCAGGAGACAGGGCTGACTCCTGTTCCCCACTTCCAGGAGCATGGCCTCAGGCATGTTATGAAGCCCCTCATTTTCCTCCTCTGCGGGTGGGCAACTAGTAATGCCACCTGGCTGTGGTTGTGTGGTCACGGTTCTCCAGACACACGGAATCAATAGGATGTATAGGGAGATGGCGGATGGGGGGCTGCCTATTTTAAGGAACTGGTTTATGAGATTGTGGAAGCTGACAAGTCAATAGGGTAGACCAGCAGGCTGGAGAGCCAAGGGAAAGTTGCCATTCAAATCTCACAGTCTTCTCCCTTTGGGGAGGTCAGTCTTTGTCCCTTAAGGCCCGCCCGCATTATGGCTGATAATGTACTTTGCTCACATCCACTGATTTCAATATTCCTGTCATCTAACAGATAGCTTCATAGAACATGTAGTAGTGGGGGTTGAATCCAGGGGTGACTAGCCACTGAATCACATCCCCGACCCATTTGCTTTTTTGTTCTATTTTTGAGACAGGGTCTAAATAAGTTGCTGGGGCTGGCCTTGAATTTGTGATCCTCCTGCCTCAGCCTCCCTGGTCACTGGGATTATAGGTGTACAATTCCACATCTGGAACAAATATCTGGGTATTCTGGCCTAACTAATTTGCTACGTTAGATGAACCATCTCAGGGTGCTATGAGGAAAACCTTCACCCTCTGCCCTCTCATCCCTTCATCCTGACTAATTTCACAATAGTTCTTACACTTAGATTCGGCCTGGGAGAAACTGCCTTCTCCATCTTCTCCCTTTTCTTTCCCCTCATGTTCTCTCTTTGGAAAGCCTTCCTAGAGACCTGGCACTTCTTCACCTGCTCTTCACCTGCACTTCACCTTGGTCTGACCTGGGTCCCCTCGGACTTCCCCAAACAGATCTGTCCTAACAGTGCCCCGTGCTCTAAACCAGAGCCAGTCGACTTCGGCTGCACCTGAGAGTGGTCTGTGGGGTTCTTAAACAGCCGTGAAACCAGGCCACAGGAAGAGAAATTAAATCAGAATTTCCACTCAGGTCTGAGCTTCAGGGTTTTTTTTAACAACTGGGGTGATTCTAGTTGTCACCACGCAGCCACATTCGTCCTGTGTCCCATTCTTTCAAAGTCCCATCCCATGGCAGGTGAGTCGCATCTCCCTTGGCGCTACCTAATGATGAGTTGAAGGCTTGCTTTCACGGGCTTCTTCTGAAAACGTGCCTTAACGGACGCCTGACTTAAGGCACAAAGACCTCCCACGCGGTGGCACATACTTTGGGGCAGTATTCCTCTAACAGTACATGGGGCAGGAGGCTGCCTGCTTGAAGGACCAGCTTTGTTCGTGCCATAGCTCCTGGGAGAGCACATTTCATGAGCCTGGAACACATGTGAAGCCAGATGAACGCCTGGTTGGAAGCACCATGCTGGACCTCTGGAGCATGAGGGCAGCCAGAAAGAAGAGGAAATAAACACACAACCGAGGTCAGCTGAATCAGTCTGCGAGGCCAAGTGCACAGGCCAGTAGTGACAGGAACCGCCATCTAGCCAGAGTGTCATGCTCAGTGCCACCACCTCTAATCCTCAGTGCTCTGAGAGGTGTCTCTTCACCTTCATGTTCAAGGGGAGGAAGCCCGGACTCAGAAGTGGTAAGGGACATGGCCAGGACCACACAACAAGAAGCCCAGAGTGCCTTGCAAAGCGTTTACACATCCCTTGTCTCATTTGACCCTCAAATATCCTTGAATTTTTCTCAGCAAGCTCCACTTCTTTCTGCTTGCCATTTTATTAAATATCCATTTCACAGATAAGGAAACCCAAGTCAGAGAGACCTTGAAGGGTTCTTCCAGCCATGGTCCCAGTACTCAGAGAAGCAGCCACTTCTCTGCTTACCCATGCGGCTCTCCCTTGCTCTCCTGCCTACAGAGGCTGTCTATCCACTCAGCTCCATAGTCACAAGTTCCGCACCAGTGAGTTCAACCAGTCACGGATCAAAAGTATTCCTGGGGGAAAAACCACATCTCTACTGAACACTCGTGGAGGCTCCAGATCCTCGTGTAAAAGTGTACAGTATTTGCACATAACCTGCACACATGCTCCTACATTCACGTTCACCTGCATGCTTTGAAGCCTCTCTAGATAATTTGCAATACCTAATGTTGACGCTGTGTCAAGAGTTGTTGTACTGTATTCCTTAGGGGGGCAATGACAAGAGAGATCTGAACATGTTTGATGCAAATGTGATTTTTTTCTTGAATATTTTCAATCCAAGGTTGGTTGAATCCACAGATGTGAAACCCACAGCTTTGGAGGGCTGACTGTAATAACGGGGCACCCCATTTCCCTGACTTAGAGAAGGGTGGGTCTGGGGAGCGCCATCTTTTCTAGCCCCTCCCCCACTCTCACCCTGGGAAGCACAACTGCTCTGACCAGTTTGGGAGAAGTGAGCCCTTTTTCTTTCTTGGAGGCAGAGAAACAGTACTAGCAGTTCACACTCTGGCTCCACGCCTGGATTTGGTAAGCCTTTCCCTACGGGGGCAGTGGCACCTACTGACATTCTGACCCTCAGCACAACCAGCAGTAAATGAGTGGACAGGCCCTTCAAAGGCTGAGGTGCTGGAGGATAGGGCTGAAGCCAGGGACCCTCACTCAAACCATAGCACTGGCTTTGCCACCCGGCTGCCTGCCCACTGACTGGCTCCCTCTTGGACTCAGCTCGGTTTATAGGCAAACCATTTCCTGCTACTGACTGCGATTGTGCAAGGAAGAGGGTATGGGAGTCAGAGCTAGGGCTGTGATGGGGGGCGGGGATAGGGGTGGAGTCTCAAAAATACCTGAAAGTATATTCAGCGAGAATTTGGTAGTGATGGTAAAGGGGAGGAAGGAATCCAAACATAACCTGGAGAAATTGGGTAGATGTCAATTTCAATTATTTGAGTTAAACTCAGGGAGAGGAAAGGGGAAACCATCAATTCAATTTGAGACATGTGGACCCTGAGTGCCCAAGGACAACCAGGTAAATATGCCCAGCACTCAGGTACATCTCTGGGTCTGAGGCTTAGGGAATGAGGACAGGCTCCTGATAGCAACCTGATGCATCTCCACTGTGGTGTCACCGTGTAATGTTAGGTGGTCTATTTTCATGCAGTCATCCCCCTCCCAAATTTGATTTTATTGTCTTCATGATGTTACATTAAGGTGCTGTGTGTTTTGACTGGCATTTATCTCTTGCCTGTCTCCAGTGTGAACTGTAACCTTCATGAGGGTGAAGATAGCCACCTATTTTGATCACTGCTGTATCCCCAGTGTCGACAGTAGTTGCACTTCATAGGTGCTCAAATAAATAAATAAATGGTCCTACAGTTGAAGGTCACCATCATTTTAGTTCAGGTATATAATAATGCCAGTTGCTGTAGTAAAGACATTTAAAATCTTGGAGGGACTGTGAACATTTGGGACCACATGCTATGTTTGTGCTTGAAGCTATCCCGTGTGCTACAGGATGCTCGGCCGTCTCTCTGACCTCTACACACCAGATGCCAGGAGTACATCCCGCTCCCCAACTGCAACACCCCAAACTGGCTCCAGTTTGCCAAATGAGTGTCACCAGCACAGCCCAAACTTTGTTTTTCCTCATGTTACAGTTCACTGTGTGCAATCAAGGACTAAGCCGCCTCCATCTGAGCCTTGACATCCCCTAGGGCCTCAGCCTCCCTGTGAACCCCTCAGCCTCCACCAAAGAGAAGGAGGAGGACTGTGTGAGAGCCAAGCCTAGAAGTGGCATTCATCTTCTCCCCACCCAACAACCAATGAGGTTGAGGAATATGCCAGGCTCCTTGCCAAGAAGAAAAGAGACTTAGTTTAGGTGAAGCCTGCAAATAACCATTGAAAATCATTTCAGGGACAGGGGAGGTACTGGGGGATAGAATTGACCAAATTATGTAGCTCCATTGTGTGCACGTACAAACAGGTAACCATGAATCTCACTCTTAACGTATAATTATAATGCACCAATAGAAAAAGAGAAGAAAGCCACCTCAGGTTGTGAAGGAAATCAGTCCTCTAATAGGGCTATTAGAATGGTCCTTGCCTACTTCCTCTAAGTTTTTTAATGTTAAAATGTCTTAAACCAGGGTCCTACTGGGTAGTACCAACTTTTACATTATTTCTTTTTAATTTTTTAAATTTTTTAGTGATGCATTATGTATAATCCTACATGACAGTAGGGTTGTTTACACCTTATCTGTACATACACAAAACAGCATTTGATCAGTCTCTTTCCCCAGAATCTTCTCTCTCCTTCCCCTTCTTCCTCTCCCAACCTAAAACTCTGCTCTACCAATCTCCCTTCCATTATTATGTCAATTAGTGTATTAAAATTATATATAAATAAAAACAGGTTTCATTATATATTATATTACATTATATATAATATATTATACATAATATATGTATTGCATTATATATTATATAATAATATGTTTATGTATACATATATACATAAGCAGGTTTCATTGTTGTTTATTCAAACATGGACATTGTGCAATTTCCAACCCATATTTTATTTAGTAACCAAAACATCCCACTAAGTCAATGGGTGAGGGATATAAGTTATTTTACAAAATGTGGTAACATCAGCTTATAAACTGCAATGGCAAAGGATCAAACTTTTGCTCATTGCTCTAACTCCAGAGCCTATACCTAGCACATGGTAGGCACTCTGATGAGTTTCATGAAGATAGAAACTTTGTTTCTATCTTTTTTTTATTGCTATATTCCCAAGGCCTGGCACACATGGTAGGTTCTCAAAAAGTAATTGATGCTGGAACAACTTAGTAAACACAATTCAAAGTCAACCCCCAGTATCCTGAGGTCCTGCCTCTGAACATTCAACTAACTGTGGATTTAAAAAAAAAAAAGAAAGAAAGATGAAAAAAATAAAATAAAAGGAAAAAATAAATAAATAAAAATTAAAAAAAATTAAAAAATAAATTTTTTTTCAAAAAACTGCATCTGTATTGAACATACAACAGTCTTTGTATTCTTGTCATCACCCCCTAAAGAATACCATATGATGATAATTTAGATAGCATCTGCGCTATGTTAGGCATTATAAGTAATCAAGAGATGGTTTAAAGTGTCAGGCACATGTGAGTCGGTTGTGTGTGAACACTATACCATTGTACATCAGGGATTTGCACGGTGGTGGGCTTTGCTATCTTTGAGGGGATCCTGAAACCAATCCCTGGAATGCTGAAGTCAGACATTGTGCAGGGCTCTGGAGGCCATACACTCAAAGTGTCCATTCTTATCTTCCATAATTCCACAAGCTGTAGTCCACACGCTATAGTCGGATCAAGGAGAGCCATAAAACAAGACCTGTCCAGAGCTTCATTGCTACGTTAGCACCCAGGGGCAAAAGGAGAACCCACACTGGTTACAAGATGCAGTGTGTTCTGCTCCAGCGTCTCTGTCCTTCACAGTTCAGCACTCACAGTCCCCTTCTGCCACCCAAGAGCATGACCCGTCTTCAGAACCCTGGTGCCTTCTTCCCCACATGCCTTTATCCCTTTCACCTGCTGTGTCTTTTGCCCCCTCCGAACGTGGCGATGCCTGGTGTGGGACAGGTGTAGAGCGGGGCCTATTTGTGCATTAAGATGTTATACAGTAGGAGGATCCTGGACTCTGGAGCAGCCTGCTTGGGCCAAACCTGGCCCCACCACTTTTCTTTTCGTATTATTGTTTTTGTGTGTGATGCGGTTTGAGCTCAAAACCTCGCTCATGCTAAGTACATGCTCTACCATCGCTGACCTTCACTCCAAGCCCCGACCCCATTGCTTGCCATTATATTAGATATTAGCAACTATTTCATAGACTCTCGAAGTTAAATGAATTCATTCAGCACTGGCACTTGGCACAATTCATGCCTGGCACTTGTTACTAGGCATTAGCCTTAATAATAAAAACCACAACCCTGAAAACAGATATGGGTATCTTCATGTACCAAATGAGACCATTCATACTGCCACATCATCCAATACATAGTAGAGGCTCAGTAAATATTTATTGAATAAGTGAGTATTTATTGTTCTCAGACCTGATTCTGGCTTCTAGGAATTTTGCTAGGGGACATCTCCGACTTCTCCCCAAAATAAACACCTAAACATCTTCACATCCTTCTTTGGCCAAATAAATGAAGGTGAGCAATTCCCTCTGCAGCCATTTCCAATGCCGTGGTGGTAGGAAGGAGCTCGCTCAGCTAACTATGGTGGCACTTGCTGTCATTTTTTAGCAAGAGATATTGTGAATTCCAGGGAAAAGGTGTTATATAAAAAGTCAACTGTATCATGAACTTCCTCCGTTGTTATCTATTTACTTTTAAATTGCACTCAGGTGTGTTTGAACTTGCCCCTGAACTCTTAGTCACTCAAAACACAAACACGCACTTTGCAAAGCAAGTTTGCCTGCAGTGAGATCCAGGGCAGAGGCATTTGATTTTGTTGTTGTTGAGACACACTTTCCCTTCTGTCACCCCTCAGCTCAGCTTAGCTGTACCTGTGCCTCCTTTTGAAATGCTATCTCTATAAATCTCATCTTGCTCATTCTTTTAAGCTCCTGTCTTTCAAGAAGTGTTTCAAGGGAAGTAAACCTTGAACTGCGCGTCGTGGAGCTTCGGTAATGTCTTTGATTCGGACGTTTGATCAGGAAGGACTCCATCTCTCTCCTCCGCTGCCTCAGCACAACCACTGTAGTCTCTTCCAGATCACGTCAACAGACAGGGCCCACAAGGGGTAACGCCTTTCCTGAGATTAGACCCCACATCTCTAATTGCTCTGAATCTCATTTCAAGCAGCAGAAGAGAAGAAGGAGGCAGGAGGGTCTCTGACCCACGCCCAGTGTCCTGGCAGAGCTCACTTGCTTACAGATGAAGTTTGAACTTCAGCCTGGGTCCTTGCTAGGAACAGAGGAAGGGTAACCAGAGAGTACAGCATCTAAGAAGCACAATCTCCATTACTGTCTCTTCTAAATCTGCTTCCCTGGGTAATTCTGAGAAGCTAAGATTCTAAAATCTCCTTTTCTTGGTAATCCACCCTTCGGTTCTCATGCTCCAACTAAAATTACTTTTTTTTAAAAGGCTTCTGTTACTAGTTAAATAGTATCTCCCCAAAAGACATGTGGAAGCCTTCACCCCCAGGTCACCTGTAGACGTGACCTTATTTTCAATTAAGGCCTTTGTGGATAGAATCAAGTGAAGATTAAGTTATGCAGAATTAGGATGGGCTCTAATCCAACATGACAGGTGTCCATATGAAAAAAGATGCAGAGGCAGACAGACAGGAGAGAAGGTCATGCAAAGACACAGGCAGAGACTGAAGTGAGGCATCCACAAGCCAAGGAAGGTCAAAAATTGCTGATAACACCAGAAACTGAGAAAGGCACTGCACCCTCGGAGCCTTCAGAGGGAGCAGGCCCTGAGAGCTTGGTCTTGAACTTCTCCAAAGCTGATAGAAACTAAGTCTCCTGTAGTTGAAGCCTTTCTGGCTGTGGCTCTTTGTTACAGCAGCCCTAGGAACCCAGGATAGTCTCAGACCTCTGTCCTGGCTCTGTTCCTCTGCCTGGGGTAGCTCACCGTCTTTTCTCCAATTTATCCTGGGTTCTGGGACAGCGGCCTGGGTCTCCCATAATCTCTGTCTCCCTCAACCTAACACCCTCCAGGGTGCATTCTGATTGTCTTTCTCCACTCACAAGATGATGCTGAGTCATTTTCAAATGCTCTGCACAGAGCCCTGGTTTTGTAGTCATGATGAGAAAAATGAAGGAGGCAGTAGTCAGATGGGTGGCTTCTGAAGATGAAGATATGGATAAGAAACAGCCCGTGCCCTGGAGGGAAAGAGCAATTTTAAAAGAGAATAGTCAGTAAGATGACATAGCTTGACATCTTAACTCCACGCCCAGTGTCCTGACACAGCTCACCTGCTTACAGATGTTTATTTATGCGGGGCCTCTCAAGTTTTCACACCGCGAATCACTTCATCAAGGGCAAAGACCGTGTACCCCATCAGCAGAGTGTAGCAGTGGAAGTTATCTAGAGGCCTGGGGTCGGCTGGCTTGCAATGCTAGTGAATTCTTTTTACCAAATGTTGTGCATCAACTAATCATCTCTACTTAAACCCAATATAACAGGAGGCTGAACTCAAGAGGACCAAGTAAATCACAGCTGGACAGCATTCATTCTTAAGTATCCTTCTAGACTCTTCTAAGGTTCTTCTTCCTTGGCAAAGCCTTCTGTGATTCCCTGCTTTATCCAACAGGTGGAATTCCTTCTTTCCTGGATTTTCAGCGTGCCATGCCATGTCATCATACCCGTATGTCTATGATTGAGCTCAGTCCTGCACCCTAAGCTAACTTCCCAAGGATGAGGATGGAGGCTTGATCCTTGCCAAGTCTCCAGGGCTTATCACACTGACTGGCACATACAGACCCCCTGAAGTCTGTAGAATCAAATTGACTTGAATCTAGGAGAGAAACTGCTTACTGGGACTCCAAGATGAAGCATAAGAAAGGCTTCCTCTGGCCTCAGCAGCAGTCAATCTGCTTTGAAAACTCCAGTCACCCTGAAAGTCATGGATCAGCTAAAGGGATACACTTTCTTTGTCTGAGCCATCAGACAAAAATGACAGCCAGCTTTCACTCGTCTGGAGTTACCCACCTGTGTGAAATTAAGTTCCCCACCAAAGGTAAAAATTAACTGAGTCATTCTTGACCAAACCATGGTTTCCAGTTACTTAAACTTCTCCCACAAAAAGATGACCCATCATATGCAGGTTCCTAATTTAATAGATTGGCTATTGACCAGATAAATCATCCCTTAAGCCCTCCTGCTGGGCCTTGGCCCAGATCTCTTGCCTTCCTGCAGGGGACTGATTCATGCCCTATGACACCTGCCAGCAGGGCTCTTGACCTGGTTCCCAGGGAAGTACAGGGCAGCCTAAGAGAGCAAGACAGAGGAGCAGGGTGGAGGCAAGCCCAGAGGCCAGCGGGGAGGGAGGCTTCCCTGGAAGACGGACGTAAGCACAGCTCTGGGCATACACACCGGCTGTTTACCTGGAGCCTGGCACTGTGTGTTGCAAGAGCTCCTTCATGGAGAGATTGCAGCCCTGCATTACTCAGCAACAGGGAGGCTGAGCCGGAGGCTGAGCCTGCCCAAGGAAGCCTGCCGCACCCAGGTTGCACCTTTTACCCCGGGAACTTGCCGGCGGGCTATTCCTATGGCAGCTGCCAAGAGAGGCCTTCTGGAAGCTGTGCGGGGAGGCAGCCTTGCCTGCCAACCTGGGAGCTGCTGAAGGCTCTGGGACTGGAATCCATCCTGTTTCCTGGTCTGCTTTCCTGAATTTTCCAGGGCACGCTGGGTGGGGTGTGTCCCACAAGGGCTTCACACAGGGAAGATCCCAGGGGACTTCTGCCACAGTCTTCTCGTTGGGAGGCTGCCTCGCCCCGTTTGTTCCTTCTTCCTCCACATTCCCCAGAGAGCTCTTGGCTCATTGGAATCTTTTGCTCACTTTCAGGAACCCCTTCAAGGGCTCCTGCTAGCCCCAGTGCAGCTGCAGCAGGAGGGACTCCTCCAGCCCAACCTGAACCTCCACACACTTTCCTCCACACTCCAGAAGGGGCCAGGAGCAACAGGGGAGAGGTGATCCCCAAAGCCTCCTCCAGCCGCACCCTCACTCTGATGTGCACTCTTGACCTTCTCCAAATCTTATGCAGAGGACTGTGTTCAAGGTCCCTCAAACCCTCTCCACCAAATCCCTCCAAAAGAATGTGGGGACACCATGCCACACTCTCGCCATATTTTAGGCTCCACATTAGAAGCTGACTTGCAGTTCCCCAAATATGCTGTGCTATTTTTTTTTTCCCATCAAAGAATGATGCTTCTGGAGCCAGTCACTGGTAATCCCACCAGGGACCATGGTCAGGCCTAGTGTCCTCAGATTCCCCAGAGGAGACGAAGCTACTGAGCAAGCAGGTGTGCCTCTCGGGGATGCTCTCTGGCCAGGAATGCCCTTCCTCTTCTGCTTCTTACCCAGGAAGCCAACTTCCTCCCCAAGACTCACCCAACCGCTGTTGGCCTAGGGAGATCACTCCTGGCTCTGCTCTGGTGACACGGCCTCGGGGCTCTCATTGTATCTTGAGGGACTTACATGCATCTGTTTGGCTGAGTGTCTCCCCCACCCAAGAATGTAAACTTTTGGGGGACAAGAATCACACAGTGTCATCTCCACATCCTCCTGGCGTGAGCACAATGATGTGGGATGTAACACCCCGCCTCAAAAGGTTCCAAAATTGCTTCCAAAATACAGCCCACCTCACCTATTCTCCCTCCTGCCCGCATGGAGGACTCCAGACCTACTGAGATCACCCCTGCTCTCCCGGCCTGCAGCCTTGTCCTCTGCCCTCTGATCCACCTACGGCAAAGGCCAATCATATCACCCCAGTTCAAAATGTTCCCCACTTAGAGGGACACCCCAAGTCCCCAACACAGCCCACAAGACCCCAGGTGACTCAGAGCCTCCCCTGTCCTTCCCCACCTCCAGTTCTTCACACCACCCTGCTGTCCTCGCAGCCCCACCTCCCCCACCTCCCCCACGTGGGCCCTGCTGTCCCCTCTGCACAGGCATGGCTCCCTCCACAGCTCCACACCTGCCTCATCCCTTCTTCAGCTCTCCGCAGGTTTCCCAGACCCTCCATCAGGCAGCTTCCTCCATCACTACCTCTGCTTTGGGCCATTTTTCTAGCCCCCTCATTGTTCAAGAGCACTGGGGCTGCCAGACACTCTAATCCAGTTACTGCTGTCTGTTGCCCCCGCTCTGTGTCTCGGGGTCTCTGGCTCGTTCCAGGACAGATGTGCAGCAAGAACTCCTGTGTAAGTCGCTCTGAAAGCCCCGGGTTTCTGTGCGACCGGCAGGCCCTGAGGGATCCTGGGCTAGTGCAGGGAGAGGGGACCACCTTCCTTTCTATCCCAGTCCTGACCCTGCCTGGGTACAGAGAAGTAGTCATGGGGCTGCCGGGACCACGACTGGCCTGCAGGAGCCCACACAAGGCTCATCTGGCACCTAATGGGAGCCTCATTCCTTTGCCCTGTATCAGCACTGAGGGTGGGTCACAAGGGAGGTGCTGCAGACAGACAGCCTCATGTTTTGGCAAAATCCCACTCCTTAAACCATTTCCCAGCAGAACATGGGGCAACAGGAAGGGCAAGACCTGTGCAGATTAACCCTTGTCTACACTGCAGCCATGAGCCTACTCTGATTACAACCTTTTTCTGCTTGACATCCCTCAGAGTCCCCATTGCCTCTTTCCTGGACTTTCTGGGATATACAAAAGCTTCCCAGACATGGGTCCTGGGTCCACCTTAAAAGGACAGAATGTGTCCTGCTGCAGCCCCACTGAACAGGGCTGTCACCCCCAGTCTGCCATGTCCTTCTGGGCTCCACACCTTTGCTTCTGCAGGTCCTTCTTCCTGGACTGCCTTTCTCGGTTCCTTGATAAATAGGGTCCATTTATCTTTCAAGCCTCATTTCAAAAGACACCACCTGTACGAGATGTTTCCTACACTCCTCAGTCACCCCGAGCCAGGCACAAGGGCTTTCCTTGATGCCCTGGCCAGGGACACACGTGCCTCAGCATCTGGAGCATCTCGCTCCACTTTCATGAATAGTTATAGGTCTTTCTCTCCCACTAGCAGCTCCTGCAGAGCTGAACCCTGTTCACCCTGCTCACAGCAGCCAGAGACGTTGGTCAACTGCAAGTCAGTCGGCGTCACTTTCTTGCTCACAGGCTTCCGCTGGCTCCTACACCACCCAGAATCAAGGCCAAAGCCCTTCCCCTGGGCTACCAGACTGTACACAAGGGCCCTTCCAGTGGCTCTCCGGCTCTGCCTCCTGCTGCCTGTCCTTTTGGCTCTCCTCTGGCAACACCAGCCTCCCCGCCATGATTTCACATAAGGCACACACAATCCCGGCTCGGGGGCCTTTGCACCTCCATGCTTGCCTCCAAGCTCTCTTCCCTCGGTTATTTACATACACACTTTCTTTGTTCCTTCAGGTCTTCGCTAGAATGTTGCACCCTCCCCCTGGCACCCCGTGATCTCTGCACCCTGGCATTTCCTGTGCCCTTCTCCACCTCACCTCTCTCTGTAGATCATTGGACATACTCTGCCTTTCACCTATTTCTCTTGTCCTCCTCTCCCCACTGCAGCTAAAAGAAGGCAGGGAGTTTTGTCCGTTTCATTCATTATTATAGACTCAGTGCCTTGACCATGACTTGAGTAGTTCGGACTGAATATTTTATGAATGAATGAAGGGTGTCCTTAATATTTCATCTGTTTCCAGACACAGATAGACTCTTCCCCTGTGAATAACTGTTGGATGAAAGAAAGTCAAAGAAAAATGGAAACAGATAAGGAGAGAACAGAGGAAGAAAAGAAGAGCACAGGGATGGAGGGAGGAAAAAACAGGAAAGAAGAGAGAGAGGGGAATAGGAAGGGACCAAGGGAGGAGCAAGAAAGAGGCACAGAGCAGCAGCCCTCAGGGAGCCGGAGTCCTCAGACAACTGTGTGTGTGCTGGGCTTAGGCAGCAGAATTTTGCAACCTAGAACTATCCATCTTAGCTGTCCTGGGAAGTCCACCTTTGGCTTCTTCCAACAAGACCTGGCCAGAGAAGAAAGCGGATGTTCTACTGGAGCACTTGGTCTTCAGTTTGTGACTCATCCTGGCAAATTACGAATTCAGACTGTCTACCTGTGATGTCTGTGTGTGTGCAGTTCATCAGAGACGTTGGTCAAAAGCTCTTCACTGAATATTTTTGCAGAGTTGTTTTTTTTTTTTTTAAATACATTTCTAGCCAGGCACTGAGGCACACACCTGTAATCCCAGCAGCGCAGGAGTCTGAGACAAGAGGATCACAAGTTCAAAGCCAGCCTCAGCAATGGAGAGGCACTAAGCAACTCCGTGAGACCCTGTCTCTACAGAAAATACAAAATAGGGCTGGGGATGTGGCTCAGTGGGTGAGTCCCTGAGTTCAATCTCTGGTACGCTCTCCCCCCCAAAAAAATACATTTCTGCAGAGTGCAGTGGCACACACCTACAATCTCAGCTATCCCAGAGGCTGAGACAGGAGGATTACAAGTTCAAGGCCACTTAGCAAGAGCCTGTCTCAAAATTTTAAAAAAAAAAAAAAATGCTGGGGATTTGACTCGGTAGTAGAACTTCCCTGGGTCCAATTCCCAGTACCATCCCGCTCCCCCCCAAAAAAGTACATTTCTTTATCAATATAAAAATAACCTATATGACTTAGGAAGCTGAGGCAGGAGGACTGTGAGTTCAAAGCCAGCCTCAGCAATTTAGTAAAGCCTAAGTAACTTGGGAAAACACTATCTCTAAATAAAATATAAAAAGGGCTGGGGTTAAACATCCCTAGGTTCAATCCCTGGTACAAAAAAAAAAAAAGTAACACACACAAAGGGGAAAAAGAAAATAACCCAGCTTTACTTTATGTGTGTGTGTGTGTGTGTGTGTGTGAGAGAGAGAGAGAGAGAGAGAGAGAGAGAGAGAGAGAGAGAGAGATATCTGGGTTCACAGATCATAACTGGATCATAATTTCTATCTGCCTTCCCACCACTCCTGAGCTTGTGCTTGGGAAGTAGCCAGGGAGGCAGGAAGAGATGATGAAAGGTACAGACTTTGGAAATGAACACATCCCAGACAAGTCCTGGCTCTGATATTGTGGCCAGGAGATTCCCAGTCAGGCCACTTAACTGAAGTGAGTGATCACTCCTCATGCTTTGGTGGGGCCCAGGATGCTGTCGCAGTTTACACCTGCTGTGCCCCCCCCCTTGCAGGCTCCTGTGTAAACAGTATGCTTTGTGGTCCCACCATACTTAACCCTGTGGTCTTTGGTTCCTCACCTATAAAACAGAAAAAGCAATATTTGTCTCCAGCAAACTATTCTGGGAATTGCATTGGATGCCTTTGCTATGTTTAAAAACATTATCTCAAAAAACAGTAGCTGAAAACAACAAGCACTTTTTATCTCACACGGTTTTGCAAAGATGGTGAGTCTGAGTGTGGCTAGGCAGGGTGGGTTCTGGCTGCTGGCTGTCGGATCTTCCCTGGGGCTAGAGTCCAGGGCTGGGCTGGGCTGGGCTGTAGAATCTGCTTCCAAGCTCACTCCCAGGTACAGAGAGGCCTCCCTTCCTCTCTGTGTGCCCTTCTCCCTGGGGCTGCCTGTGACATGACTGCAAGGGTCCCACAGAGTGAATGATCCGGGAGAGAAGAGGAGGGGACAACACCGACACTGCAGAGACTGTGATCTCAAAAGTGACAAGCCATCGCTTCTGACCCAGACCCACTCTAGTGCAATGCAGGAGGGGACCCCACGAGTGACTACAGGAGGCAGGATAAGGGGGGACATCTTGAGGACTGGCTGCCACAGCACTTACACACTGTTTTAAAAGTCCCTGGCCTATGGGGGCATGTAGTAAGCATGGGCTACTTCAGAGCCGGATCAGACAGGAAAGCTGCAAGCCGCCAAAGATGTCACTGGTCACTTTTCCACACTGAGGATTAAAATGTTGTGGGGCTTTTTGTTTTGTTTTGTTTGTCTATTTTCACTTAATTCTTGATGTTTTGTTTTGTGATACTGGGGGTGCTCTACCACTAAGTTAAACCCTCAGCCCTTTTTATTTTTTCTTTTGAGACAGGGTCTTGTTAAGTTGATCAGGCTGACCTTGAACTTGGGATCCTCCTGCCTCAGCCTCCTCAGTACCTGAGATGACAGATGTGAGCCACCACACACCACACAGGGCTGCTGCATTTTGGAGGTGGAGGCGGGGAGGGGTTATATATAAGCAGATTTAATTCAGTTCAGCAGACATGTAGCACCTAGCTATTGCTTGCTGTTATGTCCTAAAGCCAAGTACATTTACAGATAACTGCTGAATTGTGGTGGATCCCTAAACTCAATACCCAAATAATCAAAAAACAGACTATTTTTAGAGTCAAGAATTTTCTTTATGTTCTTCATCTTCTGCAACCTTAGTATGTCTTTTGAGTCAGTCTGTCTCTCAGAAGCATTTGACATTTACTCCTAGAAAGTAAGACTGACTGGTGGCTGGAGGTACTTGTTGGCAAAGTACATGCTTAGCATGCATCAGCCCTGGATTCAGTCTCTAGAATTAAAAAAAAAAAAAATTAAATGTAAGACTAACAGAGTTCTCTGAAGTCCAAGCACAAACAATCTCATCTGCATGCTGCTTGAATATCTGTAGGTATTTAGGTGTTAAATTCAAGACTGCAATGCTAAGCATGTCAGAAGATGGAATGAGTTAGGAATCCATCTGGCATTACAGTGGGCACAATCTTATGACACTTAAAAACTCTGGCTTTTCATGGAGCATACAGAACCCACCCACAATGTGAGCTAAACGTGTGACCTCCACCATCTCCACCCTAAACCCAGTTATCATTTTATGAATTATTGTCATCATTTTTCAGCTGCCCCCCAAGGCAGCTTCTTCCCTTGCCCCTATGCATTCTCAGCACACCCTCCAGAGCCCATTTCAATATATCCACCACATCGATCCAGGGGTGTTACAGAGACCTTGGCACCTGGACATATCTATTCTGCATCCACCTTTGCGAGTTTAAAAGGCCCTGGCACTCTGCCTCCAACCCCTTTTGCTTTTCTTTCTTTCATTTTTTAATTTAAATTAAGTTTCTTTTTTAAACTGATGCATAAAAATTGTAGACATTAGGGGCTGGGGTTGTGGCTCAGAGGCACTGGGTTTGATCCTTGGCACCACATAAAAGTAAAATGAAGATGCTGTGTCCACCTAGAACTAAAAAATAAATATTTTTTTAAAGTATGCACATTAATGGATACCACGTGACGTTTCTCAGCATATATGCAGTGTACAACCAGGTTAAACCTACCTGTTTTCTCAAACATTTATCTCTACTTCATGGTGAGAACATTCTAAATCCTCCCTTGTAGCTCTTTGAGTTGCATAGTCCACAGCACTATCTTGTCGTCACCCGACTGCACAAGAGCACACCACAACTCCTTCTCCTGACTGTGACTTCAGGCCCACAGAGGCTTCTTCCGCTGGGGACAAACAGGTAGCCAAGCACAGGGCAAGCAAGCTGTGGCAGGTGGGTATTGCCCTTGGACATGGCCCTTGACCATCAAAGGTTGGACAGCATTGGTCAGCTTCCCCGGATGCTCAGCACTGGGCAGTGACACTGAAGACCCTGTCCACCCTGCCGCCCAGGGAGCCTGGCTCTCAGTCCTTGTTTCAGGATATGTTGGGGGTGAACCTCACCCTAGACAAATGGCTTCCCCTTTGGGGAGAAGACCAACATCTGTGCAGTGATCCCCAAGACCCTGCACATTCTGCCTCAATGTTCTCTTATTCACTCCATTACAGCTTGGTGGCTTCCTAGCTGTTTCCGGAACATTCTAAGCATGATTTCCACTCAGCAGCTTTGTGACTGCTCATCCTGGAAGACTTGCTTGTGTTCAAATGTTATATGGGTACGTGTTTATGGCCACCACAGCCACCACCAGCCCTCCAATCAGGACATAAACTCAGGGAAGTGACTTTGCTCAGTTTATTCGCTATGCTGCCTCCAGTAACTAAAATAGTACTGAGTACTTTGTAGCTGCTGAATAGATACTTGCTAAATTATTGAATTAACGATGATATGATTAAACCTGATCAGGTCTAGTAAAAACACTTGTGAAACACCTGCCAGGCCTTGGAACTTTATTAAAGTCCCTGTAAAAAAAACCATTTTATTTCATTGTGATAATCCAGTTATTTCACTTCCTACATGATAATGACCAGAAAGGGTAAAGCTGATGCCTAACATCACACAGCTCTCTAGCTGCAGAGCCAGGAGCAAATAAATGCTAGCTCCATGTGGGTTGTAGAGGGAGGAAAATCAGCCAGACTAGGTTTACCCTCAGGTGGACCATTTAATACTTGTGACTCTGAAAAAAACTAGGGCAAGTGTCTTAACCTTTCTGAATGGCAGTTTTATCATCAGTAGCATAGGAAAACACGTCTACTTCAACAAATTCTGATTAGGTAAAATCATGTCTGTAAAAGAGCTTGGCATACCTTGAGTATTCAGTAGTTGAATCCCAGGAAGCACTAACCTGAAGATGTTCAGAAGAGAGTAGCACCTGCAGCAGTAACAGCAATCCTTTGTTAAGCCTAACAATGTCCCATGATGAGACATTTCACAGGACTTCTCCATTTCATCCTGACCACACCCTCTGAGTCTGGTTCTAAGTTTATCCCGTTCTACAGACAAAATGACTGAGGCTCTCAGAGGTTTCCTAACTTGCCCAGTATCACTAAGATGAGCTGCCATTGCTCTGACTCCAAACTCGGAGCCCATGACACTGAGTCCGACGGCTGTGTTTGTCCCTGGGGACGCTTTAATTTCAAAGGCTGTGAAATATACAGGGCACATCTGCTTCCCAGCAGGGTCAGGCTGAAGGTATTTCCAAAGTCTTACAATAATAAGCCCCTTTGAAAGATCTGTTAAAGGAAGCTCATGGGACTTCATTCAAGGGACAGGAAAGGGTCTCACCATCCTAAAATGTAGAATCCAACTCACTATTATTGAAGCCCATCTTTACCCTAAGTAAAGCTTCCCTTCAGAGGGAAAGTCAGTGACGGGGAGGGAGTACCTCCATTCTCTCTCTCTCTCTCTCTCTCTCTCTCTCATGCAATCCCTCCTGTTCCTTCACTGTTCCCTAGCCCAGAACTTCTTAGTGTGGTCTTTGACCCACAGCCTCAGCATTTCCTGGAAATTCTTTAGAAATGCAGAGTCCCAGGTCCTACCCAGGACCTCCAAGTCAGCCTCTGAGGGTGAGGCCCATTTTGAGCAGCCCTCCAGGGCGTCCTTAAGCCCCTGCCTGAGCCTGCAAAAGCCCACCCTCAGTCTCTCATTCTCCCCACCCCTTTCTCCAAATCCAGCTCTAGAATAAATCACGGCTCCTGTTGCCCTTTAAATGTCAAGGATCCGGAGCTCTGAGACGGAGGACCCCCACTGGAGATGCCGCGCTGAGGCTTTGGCCCTGGGAGTAGGAAAGGCCCAGCCCCGGCCAGGCCTGGGCCAGGCCTCAGCAGCCCACTGCAAAATCACAGCTTCTCGGAAAGGCCCCTCCCTTTCCCTCAGAAACACAATAAAATTCACGTTTGGAAAGGAAAAAAAAAAAAATAGAAAAATGGGCCTAATAGGGAAGCAGAGCTTCCAGCAGGACGTGCTGGCTTGGGGGGGGGGGGGCCGGGGCGCCGTGAGGGGACTCTTGGGGCCTCCTTGCCTCGCCAAAGTTGGGCCATAAACACTCCCTCTGCTCGGCAACCGGGATGGCCTCATTTGGCGCTGCTCACCCACTTCAGTCATATAAAGAGCGATAAAGGAAGACAAGGGCGAAATAACCTCTAAATAAAAGATGAGGTAATTTTGAAGGCACATTAGGATTTTATGTGTATTATGGCTTGTGGTTTTTTATTCAAACCCAGGGAGGGCCGGCCACCTGCCTGTGAGAGACTGTCACCCTCATAAAGCCCCAAGCCCACAGTGCAGATGGTCCAGGGTGGGGCTCAGCCGCTTAGAGAAGGGCGTGGGGGGGGGTCACTGTCCCCTTGGCCTGGGTTTCATTGTCCCAGACATTGCCATCACCAGAATAAAAATGAAGCATCCTGCATCTGCCCATCCTCTCGGGCAGAAGGGGCAGGTTGGACAGGCTCTCAAGAGGACAACAGAGGCCAGTCCTGAAATGAAAGACTGACTGGTTGTGCTACTGTGGCCTGGGAGCTGCGCTGAGCGGAGGAGGCACTTTACCAGGCCCCCTGCAGCTTGAAAACCTCTAAAGGGCACGGGACTGGGAGCACAGGAGAGGACCTAGGGCGAAGGTGACCCACTGCAGTTTCTTTTCACAATTTATTTTTAGGCAGCTCCAGAGAGTAAGGAAGTCCAACTGTCCTGAAAGACGACAGTCCTGAAACTAAGCCAGCCTCTCTACTGCCTTTGTATCTCATGCACAAATCAAGATTGTGCCGTGGACATCAGCAAGGCCACCAGCCTCCCCTGGGCACTTACTACCCTGCAGGATGACATCTACCCCCACGTCCCAGATGTGAAAATCAAGGCATAACAGCAGACACAGTAAAGGAGTCAAGATTCAGAGTGAGGCTCTCTGACTCCAGAATTCCCCTAGTATGGGGCAACTGTTTGGGCAATATTAAACATGTCTTCATAATACCAGAAACAGTTAACATTCACAGACTACTTTCCACGGACTAGGTATTGATCTACAGGCTGTAGTATCTCAATTCTTACAAAAGTAGGTAATATAATGACTCTATTTGAATGATGAGGAAATCAAGGTCCAGTGAGACAAAATAAATGGCCAAAATCACCCAACTAGGAAGCAGAGCATCCAGGCCACAAACCACAAGGAGAAGTACCTGGGAGCCACACTGCATTCGGAAGTTTCCGCAGTCTTTATTTTATTGATGTGTACAGAGAACTATGGAAGGGACAGAAGCCTGCACACATACATGCCATCTGGTCCTTGCCTTTGGAGCTGCCTAGAGTCTAGTAAGGGAGTCAGGGAGGCACATACATCAGGAAGCATTTACAGTCTTCGGCTGACAGTGGACTCTCCAGAAGCCTGTCTCCTGGGAGGTTTCACTGGCTTGTTCCCATAAATGCATAGAGACACAAGCAAACTTCTGGAATGCACAGAGCAGACTAATTCCCTGAGTCAGCAGCAGCAAAGCACACATACGTCCCAAATCCTCTCAAGGACCAGGTAGAGCAACATTTTCTGTTTTGTTCTGTTGCAGTGCTAGTGTTAGGGATCCAACCCAGGACCTTGTGCTTACTGTAAGCAAGGGCTCTGTCCCTGAGCTCCCTCCCCAGCCTAAGCCAAGTGGTTTTCAAATCCAAGAAAGGCCATCCCAGGTCTCCACCTCAACCCTGGAAAGCAATGAAGTTGCTTCAAGGTTGCTTGTCCATCTGTGAGTACCCGCACCCCAGCCTGAATTATTTCACCATTCAGAAAAGGACATGAAAAAATAAAAATAAAAAAAGACCAAACTAGAAAGCAAATGTGTAGAATTGCAGAAGGAGAAAGACTGTATGATCTGTAGTTTTAACCACTCTGGACCTGTGTTTTCTCTTCAATAAAAGGAAAGGCTAAAGAGTTCTGGGGGTGTACCTTGGTGATAGAGTACTTGCCCAGCTAGTGAAAGGCCCTGGATTCAATTCCTGGCAACCCCACACCCCTGATAAAAAGAGGTGAGGTGTAATGAGTGCACTTGCCCACTGTGTGGTCGTAAGGGATAAATAGATCAACATAAGCAAAGCTCTTAAAATAGTGCCTAGTATCTAATCAGCACTCCACAGATACTGCACACGGCTATTCAATTAACAGATATTTATGGAGGACCAGCCAGGATTAGGATCATTGGCAGAGACATGGTCCATACAAAGCACACCCCAGGGATCTGCAGCTTTGGATGGAGCATCCCCGGATCCTGACAAGATGGGCTTCCAGCATAAAGATGCCAATGTCCTCTCGGTAGAGCTTAGTGGCACAACAGGCCCTGGATCAAATCCAGACCAAATCCTGGGATCAACTCCTGACTTTTCTCTTAATAGCTATGATACCTCACACAAGCTTATTATCTGTTTGAAACCTCAGATTCTTTGCCTGTAAGAGGGGGAATAATGATAGTACCCATTTCCTGAGGTTTGTTGCAAACAGATAAAATCTCCAGAAAGGATGTAGAACAAGGCACATAGAAAATGCTCAAATTTTGGAAGCTATTATTATCATTAATATTATTATTATTATTATTATTAATTATATTACTTCTTCTAAACCAGCTTTTATGTATCTCTTTCAGGTAGCCTTCAAAAAGGCTCCTGCCAAAACTACTAATGCCTTCTGTTTATTTCTACCTCCCTCAGGGAACTCATGCCTTTCCATTTCACTTAGATTATGTGTCTTTCTGTTGTATCCTCCCCACTGCACTGTGGGCCTCTGGTGGGCAGGGACTTGGCTATTTGTGATAGAATGTTCTCAGCAACTTCTGGCAGGCAGTAGTTACCCAAGAGTGTTTGCTGAAGGAAGGAAGGAATGCATGCTGAGGTGATTGGCTGAGCCTGGGGACAGTAGGTAAAGGCAGGTGGAAACTAGAAAAAGGTGAAAGTGTGCCCAGGAACACAGAGCATGCTGGGAAATGGCGAAATTGAACATGTCTTCTCAATACCAGCAACAGTTAACATTCACAGACTGCTCTCTGTGGACTAGGGATTGGTCTACAGGCTGTAGTATCTCACTTGATTCTTACAATAGTAGATAATATGATCACCCTACTTGACTGATGTGGAAATCAAGGTCCAGTGAGGCAAGATAAATAGCCAAAGTCACCCAGCTAGGAAGCAGAGCATCCGGGCCACAAACCACAAGGAGAAGTACCTGGGAGCCACACTGCATTCGGAAGTTTCCGCAGTCTTTATTTTATTGACCTGTACAGAGCACGGTGGAGGAGACAGCAGCCTGCACACACACATACCATCCGGTCCTTGCCTTCGGAGCAGCCTAGAGCCTAGTAAGGGCGTCAGGGGGTTGTTTTGCTTGTATCTCACACTTTATTCCAGGAATTGCTCTGAGGGCTTTACTTGCCCTAGGTCCCTGTGAGATGGTTCTGTCGTTCTCCCAGGAGACTGAGAAATCCGGGTTAAGTAATCTGCCGTCAGTGGCCGGGCCAGCGGGAGGTGGAGCTGCCCATGGGGCAGGTGGGCTACAGGTACCACTCAACTGAGTGTCACAGAGTCCGACCCTCACGGACCCCCTTCTTCTCTGGCTCTGAGGCCCAGGCCTCCCATCACCCACCTGCCACCCCCTGCCAGACCCAGGGGTCCTCTCCGCAGACCTACACGAGCCCATCCAGGCCATTCACTGGTCCAGTCCCACAGTACACTACCAGCCCACCCTGGGCCCAGCTGGAAGGGCTTGGGAAATACCAAGCTCAGGTCTGCTGGACAGAGGTATGAGGGGAGTAGTACCGCGTGACACCTGGTTACTAGCTGCCCCCGTCATTTCTCACTGGGACATCTGAAATCCTGGAAGTGGAGCCTCACTTTAATCTGTGTGGGAAATCCTCCTTCTTGTTTGATCTCTCTGCTTGGCAAGGCCCACTGATGGATAGGACAGATGGCGTGGCGGGGGGGGGGGGGGTCAGGGAGGCAGTCACAAAGCCACCACCCTTACCTGAAAGACTCGAGAAAGACATCCAGGAACAGGTGGCATTTCATCCCTTCTCCTTAGCCAGACTGTCCTTTGGACATCCCACGCAACAAGCACCTTCTACTCATCAGCCTCAGATGGGTGGGCCTCTCTCCATTCCCGGGCACACCCCCTCGTTCACCCAGGCCGCTCACTTCTCCAGGCTGCTCATCAGAGACGTCCGCTGCCCTGGGCCTGAAGTCAGTCAGTCAACAAGCAAATATTTGTTAAAAGACTTCCAGGAACCAGGGCCCCTGCTCGTCATGAAGGACAGCCCGTCTTCTTGTTTGGTGAGAATTAGACCAATGCTTACAAATGATTAATGGCGGATGTGACGAGGGCTACAAGATGCAGAAAGAAGCCCGGGGAAGGGAAAAGGCAGCCGAGGCCCCCCGGGAGCCATGAGCCGAGCACTGCCGTGCTCCAGGAGGGATTGCTCTGCCTTTATGGATGGTTTCCTGAAGATCCCCACGGACCCTGCGTACCCCCTCGGGCCTCCAGGAGCATGTCCTTTGATTACTCATTAACAGATGTGAAGGTGGCAAATGAAAGCCACCGGAGACTGTGTCCGCTTAGCAGGGGAGTCTGTCGTTGCTCTGGGAAGGAGTCCTGGATCGTGCCTCCTTGACAGCCCAGCACCAAGAATAGAGAGGCCTGGCAAAGAGCGGTCCAATAACTGAATGAGCAAATGACACAGAAGAAAATCAGGACAGAAGTAGGGCTCTGAAGTGGATTAGCGAGAAGGATGACTCCTGGGGAGGGTGACAGAATGCCCTAGTTTGCCAGGGCTCTTCTCCAAGTAAGGCCATGGTCCCCGTGGGGTTAGGAATCATACCCCACCTCCAGTTTTCAAGAGTCCCCCGTTAGATGATGCATTATGTGCCCATCTGCTCAGAGTGCATTTGGTAAAGAAATGCAGCTGTGATTCTTCAGATCAAACGTGGATAGAGGTCAACTCCATTTGCTCCAGGTGGACTGGCAGCTCCAGGGATGGAGGGTGCCCTCAAACCTGACCTTCAGCTATCAGCTTTCAGAAGGAAAGGAATCTCCACTAAGGATGGAGATTCAGGGAAAAAACAAATGCACAGAAACCAAATTCAAACTAGACAGAACAAAAAAATGAAGTCAATATGTATATTACTTCTCATAAAAACTAACTCATTTCATCAATTTATCTTTTCTGAACTTTGAGTCTTTAAAATGTGGACAGAAAGACTATTCCACTTCCTTGCTGAGCTAGTATATTACCCAGCAAGCTAATGTACGTGCCTTCCGAGCTGTTAGGTGTACCGACTCAAGGTCTCGTGGTGGAGTGTTAATCATTCCGCTGTGTCAGGTTGGGATCCATCTGGCTTCCTACCTGCCCCTCTCCCACTGTGTTCTGGAGACACACAGGAAAACTATTCTTCTGCAAACACCTGAACCTTTATCTCCCCTAGTCCACAGGAGCTTCCTTTAGGACAGGAAACTTCTGCAGTCCCTCCTTCACCAGACTGGAGCCTGGGGCTTGGCATCTTGTGGCTTTTCGGAAACAAAGGAAAGAATCCTCAGCTCCATGCTGCCTCGGGGAAGCCTACCTCAACTTCGCCAGGAGGAGCCTCTTGGCAAAGCTTCTGGAAAATTCTAGCTCTTTCTCCATGGGTCATATCAATGTCAATGTTCTTATAGCCTGATGTTGATGGAATGTCACCTCCCACTTCTCAGCGCCAGTTTTTCATCTCGAGCCCCTCTCTCCTCCTGATACCTGACATCCGTTTTAAACAAGGGGTTCGCAGGTGGTCTCTGAAAGAACCGTGCTGCACCCCTCCAGGTAGAGTGCTCGGCTCTGCTGTCCCCTCTGCTGTCATCCTCCTCCCTTTTCCCCACCTGCTATCCTCCTACCATCCTTTGGGTCCCAGATAGCATGTCACTACCTACAGGAGCCCCAGCTGGCCTCCCTGACCGATGGGGATTCCTTCTTCATGCCTCTCAGAGAATCACAGACCTCCTATTTCTACTGCTCAGCTCAGACAGAATTTTTGTGAAGGATTTTTTTTTTTTTTTTTTTTTTTTTTTTTTTTGTGGCTGGTTCCCTGACTATAATCCAAGGCAGAATCAGAGAACAGAGTCCTCGCCTGCCTTGGGCATCGCTGTCTTTCCCAAACTCAGCACGTCGCCTGGAGGACAATAAATATTGGTCAAATAAATGAGTCAAGGGGATGGATGGCAGGTCATTCAAGAGAAAATGTCAGGAGCCACTCAGAAGATCAGAGCGGCAGTTGCTCTGCTGGCCCCACTCCACTCTCTCATGTGCTTCCCCCTAGCCCTAAGGTCAGCCCCTGAGCTGCGTCCTTGTGTGCAGAGTGACTCCTTTAATCCTCACAAGCCCGCCAAGGGAGAGACCCCATTTTACAGACGAAGAATAGGAAGCACAGATTTTTAAATCTGAACATATCTAAGAAACACTCAGCTAAACAACTTTCCCCATCACTTTACCACGAGTCCCAGGAAACCATGAAAAGAGGTGTGTACTTGAGAATATGTGGTGGGGGTAGATTTTAAAATAATTCAAAAGATTTTTTTATAGAGAGAGAGGATTGAATCCAGGGGCATTTTACCACTGAGCTACATCCTGAGCCATTTTATTTTGAGAAAGGGCCTCATTCAGTTGCAGAGGCAGGACTCAAACTTGGAATCCTCCTGCCTCAGCCTCCCCAGTCACTGGGATTATAGTCTTGCACCACCGCACCTACCTAAGAAATCATTTTGACTGACGATTTTTACTTTTAGGGTGAGGCCCTAATTTTTCTTTCTTGTATGTATGAGGTTGTAGACAAAAAGAGGGAAGGAGGCAAAGGGACCTAATTCTTTTTTTCTTGCTTTTTCCTAAAACCAAATGTTTTGGCGATTCTAGAGCCAGCCTGGAAATGGACTCTCACAGAGAGGCGTTGCCCTGGGAAAATCACCTCTCTTGGCGCCAGGATCTCCTCACCTAGGAAAAGTGGGTAAATGAGATTCACCTCACTAGGGGTGTGGAGGTTTAATTAACACTGGCAGAGCACTCTGAGATGGGAAGTGAAAGGCCTGTGAAAAGGACTATTAGTGTCAGCCCCGGGCTCACTGCTGGGCTCCGAGGAAGTTTAATCAGGATGGGGAAGTCAGCCCAAGCCCCGGGTTCTTCACTCCTCCCCCAGAGGCTTTCCTTGTTCCCCAGGCCTGGAACCCTGCCGCCCTGCTGCCGCCCAGCTCCGGGGAAACTGCCCCAATGCCTCCCTCCTGGGCGTCACATATTAAATCCCCCAGGACGGCCCCAGGATGCTCTGCTCTGCAGTCTTCCCCAGTCACTTACTCTCACTCCCATTCATTCCCTTATTTATTTATTCACTCACTCATCCAACAAGGCTTTGCCGAGTGCCCACCTTGTCCCAGGCTCTTTGCAGAGACAAGGGACACTCTGAGTTAAGTGTTCTTGATCTCATGTGACAGAAGAGGAGACGGGGCATGCAGACAGTTTACACAACATGCCCAGGGCCACACAGGTCATTAGAGACTGAATCCAAATTGAAACCCCCATGTCCCAGGCTCCAAAGCCCAGAGTGCTCCTTCGCCTCTGGGCTACCTCCACCACAATCCAAGGCACCAGGTCCTACAGGCTAAGCATTCCTCTGAGTCACCTGATTGGAACTCACGAGCTCGGCGCAAACTTGTGACTCCGTCTGACACGCAGGCTGTCCATGAAATTCTTTTCCAAACCAATTTCCTCTCAATATTGTCACCCAGGAGTCCTTTGCGGGTGAGGTGGGGTGGGGTGAGGGGTAAGAAAGTAAGCACTTCGTTCTAAGTGGGAAAAAAAAGAAAAAAGAAAAATTGTGCTTGTTCTGTAAACTGTCTGCAAGTCCAATAACCTGTACACCTGCCCAGATTTTTGCCCAGATTGCTCTCAAACACAATCTCAAACCCAACATCCAGGAAGAAAATCACAGAAGAGTGGGTAGAAGCATGGGCTCTGAGAAGATCCTGACCTGCCTCAATTTCCCTGCTGTTCAATTTCCTCATCTGCAAAATGGGAATGATGATAGCTTCAATCTCTTAGGGCTGCTCCAGGATTAAATAAGTGCCCTTATGTTCAGCCTCATGCCCGATGCACAGTCAGGGCTCTGTGATCTTACTCGCCTCTCTAAGATGTGGACGTCCTGCAGTCACGTACCAGAATCTTTTTTTTTTTTTTTTGTAGTTGTAAATAGACAGAATGCCTTTATGTGGTGCTGAGGATCAAACCCAATGCCTCACACATGCTAGGCAAGCCCTCTGCCATTGAGCTACATCCCCAGCCCACATGCCAGAATCTTGAACTAGGATAGCCAATGCTGGACACTGTCTATACAGTTATGGCCTCAGAACTGCACACTGGGCTCACTGTCCACATGATTGACCTCATTACATTCTGCCATCTTGCTTGGACACCTTGTCCATAACAGCATTAGCCTGAGGCATTCTGCACGTATTAGCACTCACATCCTCTGCTCTCCGGAACTCAGCACAACTCTGCTATGTGCCACCGTTTAGCAAATCACCAAGCCAGTTAATCATTGCACCTGTCATATGAGATTCGGGTGAACCAAGAGGCAGGGGACAAAGGTTTGTGGAAAGGAAAGCCGAAGTCTCCAGTAGCTAACCCACAAGGAGACCCTGAGAAAGGGGCTGAAAAGCAGGGACTTTGAACGCTATGAGGTTTGGATTGGCTGCCCTTTGAAAACTAGCAGATTGTATATTAAAAACATTTATCCGGCTGGGGTCGTGGCTTAGTGGTAAAGCACTTGCCTAGCACCTGCGAGGTCCTGGGTTCGATCCTAAGCACCACATTAAATAAATAAAATAAAGGTATTGTGTCCAACTACAACTAAAAAAAAAAATATTGTCATCTACAATCCAAGCTGCTTGGGAGGCTGAGGCAGGAGGATCTCAAGTTCAAGGCCAGCCTGGGCAACTTAGCTATATTCTGTCTCAAAGTAAAATAAAAGGGGCTGTGGCTGGAGCTCAATGATGGAGTTATCTAGTATACACAAAGCTCCGGGTTCAATTCCCAGGACCCAAGAAAGAAAAGAAAAAATGCAAATTTCTGGATTCTCTTGATAAATTAAAAGATGTGGCAAATTTAGGCCTAACCACTGAAGGAACAAACTTCTCTGCCACTGAGGGATGGCAGCCCCCGTGTGAAGAAACGGGCGCTCTGCTTCTCCCTGGCTGCACAGTGCACAGCAGGTCTCCTGCGGCTGCTTCACTTCTCTGCACCGCTTGCCTGGCCCTCGCTGGCTTTTGAGTTTTCTGGCCCCTAACTGACCAGTCTCCAAATCCTGGAAAACACTGTTCCTTCTGCCTGGAAAGCCCCCCACCTGGCACTCTCTGCCTCACTGACTCTGCTCAGGACTCCTCCTTTCCCTTCAGGACACAGCTCCGTTATCACCTCCTTCAGGAAGTGTTTCCTGATTCCCATCTCCATTACCCCCGACTGTGCAGAGTTCCAGTATGTTCTGCTGCATCATAATTGAACTCAAAACTTAAGTGGCTTGAGGCAACAATAAACCATAATTACTTTCTGGTTTCTATAGATCAGGAGTTTGAGAGCAGCGTACCTCACTAGCTCTGGCTTGGGGTCTCCCCTGAGGTAGGAGTCATCTGCTTCCAAGATGAGCTGCTTGCATAATAGGCAAGTTGGTTCTGGCCATTGGAAGGAGATGTCAGTACCTCACCTCATGGGGCTCTGCACTGGGGCCATCTCCATTACTGTTGTCTGGTAGCATGGCGGCTGACTTCTTTTAGGCGGTGTGATCCATAAAAAGAGAGGAAGAGGTTGCAAAGCCCTTTATGATCCAGCCTTGGAAGTCATCACATCACCACTTCTGCAATGTCCCATTTGCTCCACAGTCAGGACACTGACTATTCAAGGAGACACAGGTGAGGACCATGGGCGCCATCTTGGAAGCTAAGCTTCCGTGGCCTCCTGCCTCTCTCACAGTTCCTCTCGTGCTAGACCGTAGCTCTTCCTTTGTAGCTCTCTCCCAGTAAAACTGATTTATTGAAGGACTTTTTCTTTAATCCTGATCTCCCAAACTGGCAAATAGTAACTGTTCAAAAAAAGGATGTAAAGTCACTCCCTGTTTTCAAACTCCTCCCTTAGGCCCTTGACTGGCAGCTCCCTTTTTTTGGAATGCTTTTCCCTGGATATCCTTAAGATTCATCCCATCACCTCTTCCAAATACTGACAAGGACCATATTCAGAGAGACCCATCCCAAGATGCCTGCACCCCCAGGACTTCTGACTCCTTTTAACCTCCTTGATTTTTTTATAGCACTTAGCACCTTGTTTACTTATGATTCTCTGTCTCCTTACCACAATACATAATCTCCCTGAGAGGAGAATTCTTTGTCTGCCTTGGTTAGCTAATAATGCTCTAGTTCCTAAATCATAGAAGGTACTCCAAAACACAGTTCATCACCCCAAAACTAGCATTTCATATGCAGAACAGATGAATAAACCAACTAATTTATTGGCAACCCCTAAGACAAATATTGGAAAAAAGTCATCATATTATTTTAAAGTATAAGTTAATTCAAGATTCTCTTTTGGTTTAGAGAGAAGGTTCCAGAGATGCCCAGAAGTTCATTGAGCATTTGTTCTGGTTATAAAATAAGATTGTGCAGGAAAAGGTCTACCCAGGGCTCAGCAAGCACCCTCTAAGGAAGAACATGCCACTTGATGACTCTCCCCTATCACTTGCAGGACTGCATCGCCATCATTCAGCAGAGTGTGACAACCAAGTGCTTAACCTCACAGAGGACAACCTGGCATCCATCCCCAGCGACTCCAGCAAATCACAGCACTTCTCCGTGCCTCAAGGTTTTCATCTGTAAAATGGGAGTTGAAATAGATGTCTTCTCATGCTTTCATGGAGAGAATTCATGTGTCACTTAGCACAGTGTCTAGCACCATCCTGATAAGCATTTAATAAAAGCTAAATATTCAGCACTTATTTCACAAGGTCTTAATGGAATATATTAAAAATGTCAAAAGATAAATTTAATAAACAGTGTTTTCAATGCACCATTAGTGTTGGTTAGAGGATTATGTGTATTCCAATTCCTGATCTAGGTAACACGCCAGCCGGGAGTCTACACATATAAAATGGCTTCATCTACCTTTCATTTAAGGAGGAAAAAAAAAGAAAAAGAAAAACTCAATGCAGTTTCATTCTCCTCTCTTCTCCTCTGCTTATTTATATGCCCAAATAAGGTTACTGTACAAAACACATCGTGTGGACTATAAATAATGAACAGCTCCGCTGTGCAGTCGGCATCAACACGGGAAAGTTCTAAATAGATTTCTTTTTGCCTGAGTCTTTTTTCTGCCCTAGACCTGACCCTAAACGTAAATATAAGCAGCCTGGTTGGCATATAAAAGGCCCAATTGACCTGTTGACCCAGTTTGTAGAGACGGCTCCTTGCAGAACCACATTAGCAGCTGCTGTAGAGAAACATTTGGGCCACACAAGCCAAAGTCATTTGTCCTCGAGCCCCCACTGGGCACCAGGCACAGAACTCAGGAGCTTGGAGGCCATGCAGAGTGGGCAACTCCCCAGCTTTCCTGCTGTCCCTAAGACAAGCGGCTGAAAATAACGTAGCAAGATTCTGTGAGAAAGTCCACCTTCGTCTCCTGCAGCCCCAGCTCTTTCTAGTAACTGAGAAGATCTCTGTGTAGCAAATGCCCACCACCTGGTTTGTCTTTCTGTGGCCCTCACTTGCCACGTTGCTCCTGCTGAGTGGCACAGAAAGACAAAGCGGTCCTCCTGGGCATGGTTACAGGACACAGGGACAGGAAGCTGGGGAATAACAGGGATGGCGCATCACCCCACAACTAGCACTTCACACGCAGAACTTGGGTGGAAACTGGTGGTCAGGTAACAGCTTTTCTCTCCACCCCCACTGAAACCAGAGTCCCCCGGTCAGGGAAGGAAATGACAGCCCGTCCTGCACCTAGCATTTTCCAGTAGACAAAGAGCTAGCCAATGCCATGACGAGATGGAAGGCTGTGAAGTGCTTTCCCTGAGGGACTGAGAGCCACCCTCCCAGGTCAGACACCCCCGGCTCAGCACATGGGTGAACTTGGGCAACGAGCCTCTGACCTCGCTGGCCTTCGTCTCCCTAGTCTACAAATTGGCAGTCTTTAGTAGGAACTAGATAAGGACCCCGATACCAAGTCGTTATTAGTGATAATGCTGAGGTTCCTCGTGTTGTTTGTCTTAAGCCTAAACTCCCCAAGTAGCCCCCCGCATTTGGAGACTACAGACAATTTCAGGACGAGGTAGGAGGCACAGGATGAAAGGACAGGGAAGCAACAGCCTTGAACTCTACTGGAGGTGAAGGTTATCATGTTCAGCTTCCAAGAAGCGGGGATCCTCCAGCTTCAACATGAGGTCGAGGAGGAATTTGATGAACAAGGACAATGGAGGAACCTGAGGTTGGGAAAGGGGCAGGCCACCTGGCTGGGAAAGGGGGCATGATGGAAGTGGTCAGACCCCCTGGGGCAGAAATTGGGCCACCTTAGAGGCTGGAGAGAAAGTCCCTGAGTTTCCAGGTTAGGGGACGCATGGACATGCTGGGGAGTCAGTCAGTGCACCCATAAAGGGCAGAGGAGGCTCACAAACCACCCCATGCCTCCTTGTGCAGCTCCTCCATTTGGCAGTTCCTGGGGTTGACGTTTAGAATCAAGAGGTAAATAAATAGAAGAGGGAAAGGGAGGAAGAAAAGGAGGCAGGGAGGAAAGAAGGAAGGCCAGCAACATGGGTGATAGGAGGGAGAGAGGGAGGGAGGGAGGAAAGAGGGAGCATCCTACTGAGGTGAATGGTATCCGCACAGCATTGTACCAGTCATGACAGGCTGAGAACCAATGATATTTCAGGACTCTCACATCCACTCATTACTTCATTGACTCTTCTCCTCCATCCTATAAATCTTAGAGCCCCCCATTTGATAGGTGAGAACCCCACAGACAGCTCAGCATCCTGCAGCTAGATGCAGACAGGGCCTGGCTTCACACTCTGGTCTTTCTCATGCTCTCCAAAAAGCGTTAGCTGATAACCACCTGGCATTGACCTGAGGGCTTGAATCCGTATTTCTGCACTTCAAAGGATCCCAGGAGATTGATCAAGGCCACGAATTTCTTCACAGGATTCCTCCTAGCATTACTTCCTAAATGTTTCCCCCACCTTAACAGGCTGACAGTTTCATTAAGATACAGACAGTATCCACTCATTATCATGTGCCAAATTGCCATGCAATTTCTATAGAATTAAATTATATATTCAATGAATAAGCAAATAATTCATCAAGACTGATGTTGCCTCCATGAATGCCAAAGTGAAATTTGGACCATATACTTATCAAATGTTGATTTAAAAAAAAAAAAAAAAAAAAAAAAAACTCCCAATGAAATAATAAATAAATCATCAACTCAAAAGTTTAATTTGGTATTCTGACTCAATCAGGACAGTATGCATAGTACCAGGTACCCTCCTAAGTTTCCAGATAAGGTAGCACTTTAAAAAAATAAGTCCATCGTTTTCATCCAACTGCATGATCCCCTGCCAAGTCAATGTGGCTAACACACACACACACACACACACACACACACACACACAGCCGAGAAACACATCTGTACTACTTGAGAGCAACCATATTCCAGGACAATTAAGAAAAAATTTAGTATTGTATTGAACTCAGGGACGCTCTACCTCACAGCTACATCTCCGGCCTTCTTTTAATTTTTGTTCTGAGATGGGATTTCACTAAGTTGCCCAGGCTGGCCTTGAACTTGTGAGCCTTCTGCCTCAGCCTCCTGAGTAGCTGGAATTACAGGCAGGTGCTATGACACCTTGCAAAACCAGTAAAAATAATAATAATAATAAGGCAAATATGCTGTTTTAAAGTATCTGTTTGTCCCTGGAAACAAGTAGATACGTAAGGTTTTGGATCACCTTGCAGCTCTAGGGCTCTCAAAATGCAGTACTCGAGCCAGGCACAAGTACACCTATAATCCTAGTGACTCAGAACGCTGAGGCAGGAAGATTATAAGTTCAAAGCCAGCCTCAGCAACTTGGCAAAGCCCTAAGCAACTTAGTGAGACCCTGTCTCTCAAAAATAAAAAGTGTTGGCAATATTGTTCAGTGGTTAGGCACCCCTGGGTTCAATCCCTGGTATCCAAAATTATATATATATAAAATAAAATAAAGGAAGTGCAGTACTTGGACTGTCTGTCCCATCATCACCTGGGAACTTATTAAAAATGAAATCTTGGTTCCCTCTCATCACACCTGCTGACTTAGAAACATTGGGACTGGAGTGATTTTTTTCCAGGTGATTCTGATAAATCTAAAGTAGGAACCACAATTTTAGATATATAAAATATCAAAAGAGCCCCTTATATAGACCCAGGTTTAAATCCTAGTGGCTAAATACTGTTGTAAGATTCTAGACAAGTTATTTAATTCTCTTTCTCACTTGTATGACTAACAAGAAAAAGCTGGAAGATGGATGCTCCCTCCTTCCTGGCCAAGCTGAGCTAACCCAGTGATGCTTCGTGGGCCAGTGCACAGAGAGCTCCCTGGGCGGCCTGTGCTCATGTGCATCATCCCCTCCCTTGACAATTCTCCTGCACAGGGCTCCTTCTCCAGCACCCCTTTCCCCGAGTGGTTCCCAGGGCAAATCTGCCGATGAGAACACTCAGGCCAGATGGGTAGGCTCAGAGGCAGTAGGACATGGGCTTGAGAGGCAGGCACCTGCCCAGAACCTCAGACCCACCAGCTTGCCCCGGATGATCTGGGAACCATCAGTGGGGAGTCCCGGGCATCCTGGAGAGTTAGAACCTCTGTGTTGGGCTGAGATCAGCTGGGGTGGTGTCTCTGATCTTCATTTAGCTGTCCCATAAGTCCTACATGGCCCTAATTAATTCCTTGGAAAAAAAACCCTATTTCCCATAATCAATACAGTAGCTCTGTCCTCCAACTAAACCTTATCTGCTTGCCTTCTTACCTCTTGTTTAGAAAATCTTACTCCTGTATTAAACAACAGGGTTCCACTTCCCTCAGACTTGGATTCATCCTTGGCACCTGAGGGCCCCCTCCCCTTCCTTCAGAGACCTTCCTTCAAAGCATACAATATATTCGCTGTCAGGTTCCATGAATACCCATGACCTATTTTGGTATTTTTAATGATTGTTAAAGATTTTCTACACTTCAGAGTGTGATTTTGCTTCGTTGCAAGCCACCTGCCCCCATGGAAACCAATCATCATTTTTTATGCAAATCAATGGGGAAATATGATTCAATTAACAGAAACTTACTTAACAGTCTTCATGCATCGGCTTGTTTTTAATTTGACTTTTAATGTTTTTATAATGTCATAGAAGCCGTTTTTCTCCCCTCTTCCAGAAAATGACTAAATATAAAAGACAAAAATAATAGTGAAACCTCAAACAGGTAAAGCATTTACAGCACTTCAAAGCCCTCTGATATTTTATCTCTGGTCAACAGATATTCTCAGACTCATTCAGAGGAAAAGAATGAGGCATAGAGAGGTCGTATATGTTACATCAGGCACGTGAGTTGTTAGGGAAAAGAAATAACTAGTACCCTAGCTCCCCAAATGCTCCAGCAAACCCCAGGTCTTTCTTGGGTGGAAATAAGCCTGTGATTAAATGCTAAATAAATTATCTAGTCCTTAGTAATAAATTCCTTATTAGCAGAATTAGGTCAGCTACAAAAGTGGATCTCTCTCTCTCCTTCTCCCTCCCTCTCCTTCTCCTTCTCCCTCCCTCTGCTGAGAAGAGACTGTTTTTGGAATTTTACCCATGCAAATCTGAGCAGGGATTTGAATTCTTTGGCTAAAAGGTTTTTCTCAGAGCATGGCAGCTTTCCAAACTTCTGTTTTATAATGAATATTCCTACTATTTTTGACTCCTCAGTTCTCCAAGGCCATGACTACCCAATCTGGCTGTGGTAAGGATGTCACTACATTAAATCAATTGAGTTCTGCACTGCAGAGTTTTTCTCAGAACCAATTCACGGAGATGGTATCACTGAGGTTACAGAGGAGGGGAATGTCCTGACCAAGACACTGGTGCCATTGACTTGAAGTTGGGTAAAAAAATATATATAACTGTGAGAAGGAAAGTTGAGGCATATTTTTAAATGAGCTCTTAGAACAAGATGCAGAAAAAGAAAAAAAATAGGTGGGAAAGATCTGTATCAGTTTTTTTTTTTTTTTTTTAATTTCTCATGCCAAATTGAGGTATGAAAAGGGAATGAGTGCCACCCAGAAATCGGCAGCTTTTCTCTTCCAGGGTTGGTTGGTTGGTCCCTTCAGGAAGCCCTGTTGGTCAGGACCTAACATGACCCCCGGAAGCAGATTCTCTCCAGAGATGACCATGTGCATCTAGTCCACGGGAAATCTAAAGATGGGACACTTGGAGATTCTTTGAAGAGATCTATTTCTCACCCAAAAAAGGCATGTTTCCTAGTACTGTATTACATACCCTTTGCTACATAATGTACCACATCACAACTCAGTGACTCAAAATAATATCATTCTATAATTCCTCCTGTTTCTGTGCCTGAGGGATCCAGTTCGTGTTTAAGACTGCAGTCCAACCTTTTCCAGGACTGAAGTTATTCAAAGGTTGACCTGGGCTGAGGACACACTCCACAGTGAGTATATGTGCACACCTGGTGTGTTGCTGCTGACTTTTGGCTATGTCTCTCTCATGTCGTCTCCACAGTGCTACTTGAGTTTCCTGACAACATGGTAGCTGGCTCCCCCAGAGCAAGTAAACCAACAGCCACAGCCAAAGCCAGAGTGCTTCTTTGACCTACTTCCAGAAGTTGTACACTGTCATTTCTGCAGCATTCTGCACAGGTCAGCCCTAACTCTTAACTCCACAGAGCTGAGTAAGTACGCTTCTGCCCATGTCCTCCCTGAACCCTAGCTCTGAAGGGTTCTGAAGCCTAGGGGCATGACATGGGGGAGAAATAGCTAGCAAAGATAGAAGAAGCCAGCTCTACCCTTTCCCCCAACACAGGCTTCCCTCCTGAGCTATACAGAGGCAAAGGGCTCAACCTCAATCCTTTTAAAATGATATAGCACCAGACGGGTTAATTTCTTCATTGAAATGCTGTGTTGTGATAAAAAAGGAACTAGAAAAGTCTGGGGACCTGTCCAGTTTTCTTATAGGGCCCTGGGGATTAATAGGTCCCTATAGTGGTGTTAAAAGGATTGGACAGTGATGAGTCAAATAAAAACACCTCATGATTATCTCCTGTGAGTCATGTTTGCTCAACAAGACATTGGAAACATCCTGAATGTACTTGGTAGAACAAGAAGACAATGTCACAGGGGGAAATGTGTCAATATATGAATTTCTCTTGTGACACTGAAATTGAAGCCAGAGCTCAGGTCCAACTCACAATTTTTTGCTTTCATATATATGCTGTTTATTCTGCCTGGAAAATCTTGCAACACCATCTGATTCACCTCCCGTTATCACTTGACTCCTCCTGAGATAGGGAGGGGAATACACACACACACACACACACACACACACACACACACACATTCTGCCCTATACCAGAAATATTCAAGGAGATGAAAAATAGAGCAAAAATGACATAAGTTAAAAGGCCCTAAGAAGGAAAGAAAAAAATAAAAATAAGGACAGGAAATTACAGCAGAAGGTAGAGTGAGATTCAGTCTATAGTTCTCTTCATTCCTTCAGTTACTGACAGGTGCTCTGGGTGAACCACAGTTGGGGCTCTAAATTCACCAGCAACCGATGTGAAAAAGGAAACCTGATCCATACTCAATGAACATCCATATGGCAAAAATGTACCACTGGTCAGGAAAAGCAGTCACTCTGATTCTCAGGCCAATAGACATTTGCTTTAGGGTCCTCCTAAAGAGATGCACAATGTGCAGACAGTCAACAACATGCCTCAAAACATCTTTTCAGGAGACACCTGTGGACCAAGATGTCACAACCAGGCGAAAACCACCAAGGCCCAGGTTTATCCCCAACCCCTTGGGCCACCAGGCACTCTGCTTTTCACCTGCCATTTCTTTTTGCACTCAGTTCTTCTTGTGTCTTTCTCCCTTTTAGGCTGTGTCTTGAGAACTATGAACCATGCCTCATTCATCTCCGTGCCACCACTGCCAAGCATTTGGCTTGGTCTGGAAGCCAAACATGTGTACGCATTTTTCTGCATAAGTGGGAAAATTACAGTAAATGCTACTGTATTATGGGAGCTGTCATACAGGGATGGAGACAAATGAGTGAGTGTCATTTAGCCTGGACCTCTCAGATATGCAAATAACACACAAACCAGATCAACTAGCCTCTAAGGTAAAGCAAAGCAGGATAGAATACTCTTGGCTTCCTAACAACCTGTAGGAAGCATCAAAATACATAGTGCAAAAATCCTAGCTACAAAATATCTCTAAACTTGTCTGCAACACCCATGTTGGTTATTTATTTGTCCTTGCCAGTATCCCATAGGGATGAGTGTCAGACTTCTTTCAAAATAAAAATAGCTTTTGTGTTCATCTTGAGGCAATGGGGAAGAACAAACCACTTGAGGCAGACATCCCTGTAAGCCTCTGGGATAGATGCTGTGCATGAGGGTGGTGTCTTATCTCATTCCTTCAATGGTCACCAATTGAACACTATAGTACTTGGTACAAAAGAAAAAAGGCGAACAAACAGAAAGTTTATCTCATTCCCGTTAGAATAGTAGCCATCAAGAATACAAACAATAGGGGCTGGGGATGTGGCTCAAGCGGTAGCGCGCTCGCCTGGCATGCGTGTGGCCCGGGTTCGATCCTCAGCACCACATACAAACAAAGATGTTGTGTCCACCGAAAACTAAAAGATAAATATTAAAAATTCTCTCTCTCTCTCTCTCAAAAAAAAAAAAAAAAAAAAAAAAGAATACAAACAATAAGCTGAACAGACACTTCTCAGAAGAGGATATACATTTGATCAACAAATATATGAAAAAATGTTCAACATCTCCAGTAATTAGATAAATGCAAATCAAACCTACTCTAAAATTTCATCTCATGTCAATCAGAATGGCAGTTATCAAGAATACAGACAACAATAAATGTTGGCGAGGATGTGTGGAAAAAGGCACACTCATACACTGCTGGTGGACTGCAAATTGGTGCAACCAATATGAAAAGCAGTATGGAGAGTCCTTTGAAAACTTGGAATGAAACCACCATTTGACTCAGCTATTCCACTCCTCCATCTATACCCAAAGGACTTAAAAACAGCACACTACAGTGACATATCCATATCAATGTTTATAGTAGCTCAATTCATAAGAGCTAAACTGTGAAACCAAATTAGGTGCCCTTCAATAGATGAATGGATAAAGAAACTGTGGTATATATACACAATGGAATATTACTCAGCAATAAAAGAGAATAAAATCATAGCATTTTCAGGTAAATGGATGGAATTGGAGAATATCATGCTAAGTGAAGTAAGCCAATCCCAAAAAACCAAAGGTCAAATGTTTTCTCTGGTAAGAGGATGCTGATTCATAATGGGAAGAGGGGCATGGGGAAAATGGAGGAACTTTGCTGGGGCAAAAAGAAGGGAGAGATGGGAAAGGGCAATGGAGGCAGGAAAGATGGTGGAATGAGATGGACATCACTGCCCTAGGTACATGTATGACTGCACATATGGTGTGACGCTGCATCGTGAACAACCAGAGAAATGAAAAGTTGTGCTGCAATTGTATACAATGAATCAAAATGCATTCTGTCATATCTACCTAATTAAAATTCATTAATTAATTTTTAAAAGAATACAAATAATAATAAATGCTGGAGATAATGTGGAGTAAAGGGAACACTTTTACACTTTGGGTGGGATTCAAAATTAGTTCAACCACTATGGAAATCCGTATGGAGGTTCCTCAAAAGACTAGGCATGAAACCACCATGGGACCTAGTTATACCACTACTTCATATTTATCCAAAAGAGTTAAAGTCATGCTAAGTGAAGCTAGCCAATCCCTAAAAAACAAATGCCAAATGTCTTCTTTAATATAAGGAGAGCAACTAAGAACAGAGTAGGGAGGAAGAGCATGAGAAGAAGATTAACATTAAACAGGGATGAGAGGTGGGAGGGAAAGGGAGAGAGAAGGGAAATTGCATGGAAATGGAAGGAGACCCTCAGGGTTATACAAAATTACATACAAGAGGAAGTGAGGGGAAAGGGAAAAAAAAAACAAGGGGGAGAAATGAATTACAGTAGATGGGGTAGAGAGAGAAGAGGGGAGGGGAGGGGAGGGGAGGGGGGATAGTAGAGGATAGGAAAGGCAGCAGAATACAACAGACACTAGTATGGCAATAGGTAAATCAGTGGATGTGTGACCGATGTGATTCTACAACCTGTATATGGGGTAAAAATGGGAGTTCATAACCCACTTGAATCAAAGTGTGAAATATGATATGTCAAGAACTATGTAATGTTTTGAACAACCAACAATAAAAATTTAAAAAATAAAAATAAAAGAGTTAAAGTCATCATTCCATAGCAATAGATGCATACTCATGTTTATAGCAGCACAATTCACAATAGCCAAACTATAGAACCAGCCTTGTGGCCATCAATGTATGAATAGAAAAAGAAAAAGAGGTTTATATACACACTGGAGTTTTATTCAGCCACAAAGAGTAATGAAATTATGTCATTTGCAGGAAAATGGATGGAACTTGAGAAAATTATGCTAAGCAAAACAAACCAGATTCCAAAAGTTGAGGGTAGTATGTTTTCTCTCAAATGTGGAAGCTAGAGAGGTAAAAGGAAAAGAAAGTGTCGGGGTGTCTCATGAAAATCGAAGGGAGGTCAGTAGGGTGTGGGAAAGGGACCAGGAAGAGGAGGAGAAATACTGAAGAATGATATTGGCCAAATCATATTGTTATATTGTGTGCATGTGCCAATATGTAACAATGAATCCCACCACAGTACAACTATAATTCATCAATAAAAAATATTTTTAAAAATGATGAACAAGAGAGACACAGGCTTGACATGTTTTTTTAAAGATGAACTAATTATGTTCAAATTTTAAATATTTCTTTTGTTAAAAGAAGAAGGAGGAGGAGAAGGAGGAGGAGGAGGAGGAGGAGGAGGAGGAGGAGGAGGAGGATGACTATCTACTACACACCTAGGTCAAAGCCCCACCAAGCCCTATTACACTCGCTTTACTACAAGACCAGTCAGGGTGAACATCAGGGATGGCAAGAATTCCCAGAGGAAAAGCAAGCCTCCCGCAGGCTGCTAACCCCAGGATAGGGGTCCACAAACCTGGGCTTCCCCAGTACATCCATGGGATGAGCCTTCTGTACTCTGACAGCGTGTTGAGTGACTCCTGAGACGTAGAATGAAAGACCTGGCAACAAGTTTCAACAGGTTGCTCACACTTGACTTTAATTAGGGGAAAAGCACAAGTCCTTTGCTCTTGTCACTCATACAGGACCAGACCCTTTTTCCATGAAGCTTCAATATTATTCCTTACTCCTGTAAAGGTGAAGTGCAGGTTTTCAGAGCCAAAGTGGGCAAGCCTGCCCATCCCAATTCAATGTGTTTTATTAAGTATTCACGGTGCAGAACCCAAAACACATCTAAATGTGATTAGAAAAAAAACACTAGACTGGCTTAAAATATTCACAGAGCCAAAGCAAAATCCCCTCTGGAACACTGGAGACAGGCTGCCAGACAAGACCCATTGCTGGCCAGTGGGTATCTGAACACACATCTTACTACACGTATTAACATAATTTGAGAAGAGTGGGTCCCTTCTAACTCTGTTTTTTATTCATTCAGAAGAAAATGTTCCTTTCAACCTTAAATTTCTCTGCGTTGGTCTCCAGTCTGAAGACCACATCCTCTTTGAAGACTTCGGCAATTTCTGTGGAGCCACGTTTAAACCGGGTGAGTGAAAAACTAACTCCCTTTAATAAGAGCGGCCTTGTCCCGCAGTCAGGTGATTCCCAGTGGGCTCACTTTTTACTTTCCGTGGGAAGAGTCCTTGAGGAAGAAAGAGCCTTTGTTGAGTTTTGTTTTGTTTTGAGAACAGCCAGTTGGTTCTTTCTACCTTTCCTTTGGGGGTGCCAATCTTTCTGAAGACAGCCACCAAGTTCAAGCAGAAATTGGGGAAAAAAAAGAAAAGAAAGAAAGAATCGGCACACAACCCAACCTGTCGCTATCTGGGGCTCCTCTGTGTCATGTTTTCCCTCCCCTGTCCTCCAGTCTGGTGACTTTTATGACTCCTGCATAAAAGTTTGTCTTATCCAAGCCCAACTTGTGTGCACCAGGGACAGGAGCAGAGGGGAGGCCTCTTTCTCCAGTGCTGCACTCAGAACTTAGGTGACTTCTCACCTTCAGACTCTCTGGACTGGTTCTTATTTGGCTCCAGATAAGTCACAGAGATTTTAATGGTTCCAAGTTGGTCTGTTTATCAGTGCAACTGTTCAGTTTTCTTCAGAGCAAATGATCAGGCCCTCCAGGCTTTATCAGGAGATTGCTGTGTGTTCTTCAGGTGTGGACTTAACTTTGTCCTCCACTTCCGGCGGCCGTTGCCTTTCTATAACTAGGGCATCAATCGCATGAGTACACACGGGCACACACACGGACAAATGCACTCACACAGTCGTAAATGTGCTCAGAGTTGTATTTGGAAGTTTCTTCTTTATGTACCAGTGACACCAAGCCGACCCCAGAAAGAGTCTGTGGTTAAGAAGATATCCACTGGCCTTAAGAAGGAGGAGAAGAGCTGCACTGAAATGATTTGGGAAAGGAAAAGAAGGAAAGAAAGGAATATTGGGCTGGGGCTGGGGCTCAGTGGCAGAGCGCTTGCCTCGCATGTGTGAGGCACTGGGTTCCATCCTCAGCACCACGTAAAAATAAATAAACAAAAATAAAGATATTGTGTCCCTGTATAAATGAAAGTTATTTTCAAAGAAGGGAAAGGAATGAAGCAGAGAGTGGAAGGAAAAGAGGTGATCCAATGGGTTAGAAATATAGGAAAGGAATAAAATAGATTAAGTGTCTACAGTGGGCCAAGCACAAGGACAGGTTCTTTATATTTTGTTATTTTATTCTTTGGACAGCTTTGAGAGGAGGAGCATAATTTTTCTCTTTTAACAGATGAGGAAGTTAAAGTTTAAGCTTGCCTCAGGTTGCAGACAGGCAACGAGTGGTAGAATCTCCCAGTCATTTTTCAGTCTTTGACCAATGAAGTACTGGAGTTGGGAGATGTAAAGCCATGTGCCCAAGGATAACAAGAGAATCAATAGCAGAGCTGTGATTAAGCCAGGCCTCCTGCACCAAAGGAATTTCAAGGCAATACCCAGAACACAGAAAGTGAAACATGAGTAAGTACACACAATGACAGTATCTTTTTTTTTTTTAATTTTTATTATTGGTTGTTCAAAACATTACATAGTTCTTGACATATCATATTTCATACATTTGATTCAAGTGGGTTATATCTTGTCTTAGTTTAAATACATCTCAGCCAGAAACCATTCAGGGAGCCCAGTGGAAGAGAAATCAGGCTTCTAACAGTCAAGATAGGCTAAGCTATGCTGCAGTAATAAATAAACTCTGAAATCTCAGTGGTTTAACATTAAAAAAAAAGTTTGATTCTTATTCACTCTGTATCCATAGAAGGTCAAGCAACTCCGTAATTCCCTAGTACAGCTTTTGTTGGAGACACCAATATCTAAGGTTCTTCTATCCTGTGGTCCTACTCTCCATAGGTCAATTCCATGATGATCCTAAAGAAGAAGAAAAAAAGGAAAAGCACAATATCCTAGGCTTGGAAGTGACACAAATCATCGCCACTCACAGTGCATTGGCCAGAACAAATCACAGAGGCCAGTCTTCCTGCCAGAGAAGCCAGGAGACCTGGGAAGTCCCTGGATGTGGTGAGCACTAATGGTCCATGCAACATGTTCCAACTTTCATCCGCACCACTGCTGAACTTTTTAGAATTTCTATAAAAATTGAATACTACTGAATCTTTCTGCACACCTCTCAGGGTTAAAGCAATTGCCAAATACTTACCACAACCCAGCATCTGGAAGCTGAGTCACAGTGGGAATCTTGAGAAGGTATTCCTGAGAAAGGCCCTCCCACCTTCCAAAGCTGATCATCCTCAGAAAGGGAAATTCTAATTTAAGCTGTTGAAAACAAACTGAGCATAGCCCACATAAGGCCTTCCCATAGGAGGTACTATCCTGTCAGCGCGTGTTGTTGGGTGAGATGTGACCAGGGAGCACTCAGGTCTTTGGACCTGAGCTTAGGACGAAGTGACAGGTGAGCAGGATCCAATAGAACCCTCATCATGTTGATTCATCATGTTGATTTGTCCCAACTATGCATCCTTTCGGGCTCTGAGAAAGAGTATTAGTGCTTTCTATTTTTGCAAGAGACAGCAACCCAACTCAAACTGGCTGCAGCAAAATAGGGAATGCTTTGGCTCAAGTAACCAAAAGGTACCATATGGACAGAGCCTGCCTAGGAAGGAAGCCAACCCAGAAGAAATAGGTCAGAAAGAAGGAAAAGGCAGAGTTTGGTATTGGGGTCTTTTTGTTTGGTTGGTTTTGATGGGGTTTCCTGGTAGGAGGGTGGTGAGATGCAGTCTCTCTACCTTGCCCAGGCTGGCCTTTAACTCTTGGAATCAAACAATCCTCCTGCCTCAGTCTTCTGATTAGCTCAGACTGCAGGCACCAGCCACCACATCCAGCTGAGAGGGCAGAGTTTGGAAGACTTGGCCATGCTCCTTGATCAACTGTTCCTGAAGGAAATATGCAACTGGACAAATACATTTGAGAGATTTTTCTAGTGTGTTGTCTAATGTTTAATTTGCTTAAGTTGGTGGGGTCTTAGGTTCTATTGTGCACAGCTGATAGAGCCCAGACCAATGAACATGCTGAAGAACTTGGTTTACAGACAAGGAGGATCGGATCAAAGATGAGATTTTGAAGCAGAGAACAAAATCTCATTTTCCTGTGAAAGAGTTCACTGATCTTGATTTCTTGGACCTTCCTGAATCAGTGTTCACTCACTCATTCCATTAACTCACTCATTCCATCTTGTACTAAGTGCCTACAAAATAACCAGCAATGTCCTAGGTGCTGAAGATACGTAAGATGTCTGCCATTGTGGAGTTGATATTGTGAAGGAAAACAGACACCAAAAAAATGGATAGAAATGCTGATCATGGGTCAAATAAGAAAGTTTGGTGAGTGCTGGTTTAATTTGGGGAGATCTGAGTCCAAGGGAGACCACTTGATCCCCATATCTCCCATTCTCCCATCCAACCCTGAGACAATAGCTTTCTTCTTACCTTTGAGTTTAGTGGGCCATTCATTTTCATTAGCTGAGACAGTAGCAGACAGAGTGATGTGTGTGGACCCCGGTGGGAGTCCCAGCTCTGCTCTGGATTCATAGTTTAACAATAGAATGGATTAGATGAGCAGCACTTTCATTATTCCAAGAGCTGCCCGAGAGATCCCATCACAGATGTCCATTATAATTCCTGGTGGTGGTACATGCACAATATATATCCACTGAATTCATTCTTAACTGAGGGGTTAACTGAGATGCTTGGGAAATTATAATTCAATATCTCTGGCACATGAGTGTGGTGATCAGAGAAGGCTGATTTTTTTTTATTTTTTCTTTTTTTTTTTTGGTACTGGGAAGCAAACTCAGGGTCACTCAACCACTGAGCCACATCTCCAGCCCTATTATGTATTTTATTTAGAGACAGGGTCTCATTGAGTTGCTTGGTGACTTGCCATTGCTGAGGCTGGCTTTGAACTCGCAATTTTCCTGTCTCAGCCTCCCCAGTCACTGGGATTACAGGCATGCACCACCATGCCGGGTTAAGGCTAATTATCTTTTAAACTATTTGACTACGGGTTTGTTGAGCATATTCTACTGACTGGCTTTACAAGAGAAGGAATTTTGCTCGGTTCACCTCTGTAGCCCAGGGTCATATTGTGCTCACTAAAATGTCGAGTGAGTGAATGATTTTGTAGCATGATCCAGGGAAGGTTTATGAATGTAGGAGCATTTGACCCAGAACCTAAGTGCCATAGATCTGCTGGAGAGGTCAACTGTGAGCAGCTTCCAGTTCCCCCTGGGCTTCCGAAAGACCAGAGCATCCTTTGAAGGGTCTGCATTGGACATCATTAACTAGGCCCCGGGCACCACCTCTTTTTCTTCTTGAGACACTCCGTGGCCAGCCTAGCTGCATGGAGAACCAGGCTGGGGAGCTACTGAGTTCCAAAGCTACGGAGTGAGAGAACAGGGATTACAACCACGCGGTTGGACCCCAAGACCAAGTTGGGACTACAGCGTATTGCCCCTACTCTTGCCAATGTTACCCTCTGTTACCAGCCCCCATTTAATAACAAGTTCGATTCCTAAACACTATCGTCCTAGATGGGGATTAGGTTGCCTCAGGGACAAACTCTGTGCAGCGTTTGGTCAGTGAGGTTCTAAATTAAAAACTCCAAATGCTTTTCACCCTCCCCAGTGGAACCATTTCCAGTGTTGCCCCTCTAACCCCCCCTCCTCCAAGAACTACAGTTGTTTAGAAGCAAAACATTAGGGAATAAGATAATGAGGCTTTGAAATTACCAACATTATTCAACCCAAAGCTCAAATGGAAGCTTTCACAGTGTTCTATCTTCCTCTGCTGCCAATGTCTCCAAGTCACCACGAGGAACAGAGAGATGGAAAACCCTGTGCTTCCAAGGCTGGAAGGGAGGCCAAGGCAGCTGGTCCAATGCTTTCACACAGATGTAGCAAACCAAGTCCAAGTGACAGGTCTGCAGAGCTAGCTAGAATTGGGAGAAACCCAAAGTGCTTTCTGACCAGTAGGGCATCCCACCACAACAAGGCTACCAAGAACCGGTAGAAGGAATACTGTGGCTTTGGAGAAGAGAGGCAGGGTTCCCAGGTCAAAGGCATTCACAGTGTGGGAGAGAAGCTGGGCCTGGAACCGCCTCTGACTCCTGGTGTATCACCCCAAAGCTAAGGACCCCAACTTGTCCTCTCTGAATCCAACTCTTACTGGAGCATCTGCAGGTAAATCTTGGCTTCTCTGAACCTTAGTTCACTCATCTATAAAATGGGCATAAGATGGTTAGAAGAGAGGTTTTCATAAGCTCTCTCCCCAAAGAAGTGGTGAATTCATAAGGTAATAATAGCCAGGTTCAATCAACATACAATGTACACATGTATGGAAACATCATTATGTATCCAAAAATACACAACTATAAATTGTCAAATAAGGAAGTATATAACAGTCATGAGGAGGATCACAAAACCCAAGCTGCAGAAAGGATTAAAATGAAAGTAATAAGCATCAAGCTCTTGAAGCAGAATTTGGCATATAGCACCTAGAGCAATGAGAGCTATTTAAATAATGATTTTAGATCCAAATCCAATATTTTTTTTAAAGATTTACTTAATAGGATGCCTTGTTTGGAGCTTAATGGGGTTTTGATTGGCTCTTTGGCTTCCATTCAACTCTTTCTCTTTCTTTCTTTTTAATCACAGAAAAAATGATACAAAGTGTCACTCCAGAATCATGGAATTTTTGTTTGCTGATATAATATTTAGAGGATTTAGTCACAAAAAGTGATCTGCTAATTCAAGCACCTTGTTTCATGACCCAAATTCTTTCCAACTTATTATCTCAGCTGAGCTTTAGCTAATTTTCCAGAGTCAAGGTCCAAATGCTTTACATGACAGAGATCTTCACTCTGATCTCAAGTAGCAAAGCAATGGTAGCTTTGGTCTTGCTTTGTTTTGATCACGGCAGGCAACTCACAGGATCATAATCATAGTACGTATCAGAAGGTCTTACTTTGAATCCTTCTGACTGTGTTTTCCCAGTGGATTTTGTGTTCATGCTCTTGAATTATCTTCATCACAAGTAAGTTATATCATCCCATCTCTCAAAAATTCTTACCTGTAAATGCATTTCATGACAAGGGAGCTTTGCAACTAAAATCTCCAGCCTCAGAATTTTATCTTATCTCTTTACTGGTCATCTAAGACATAGCCACTGATCTAGTAGAAAATAGGGATAAACAAACATTCAGTGAAAGAAAAAAAGTGACTAAATATTAACCATAAGCATTTATTGAACTCTTACTCTGTGTCAGGCACCATAAACATTACAGGTATTATCATATCTACTCCTCCTGAGAATTCTACAAGGTAAGTACCACACTGTCGTCAGTTTACCACATTGGTGAATGAAACCCAGGGGCACTCTAACATTGAGCTACATCCCCAGCCCTTTTTGTCTTATTTTGAAACTGGGTCTGGTGAAGTTGCACAGGCTGACCTTGAACTTTCCATCCACCTGCCCCAGCGTCCCCAGTCACTGAGATTGCATGTGTGCCACGGCATCTGATTTATTATCCTCATTTTAAAAAGAAAGAAGAAAGCCAAAGTTGTGGTTTGTGGACAGCAGGATTGAAGCCTGATGGTCTCTGTGCTCTAAATACTACACTTCCCAATTCAGGAATTAGGAATGTGTGGATGAGAAAGTGAATGAGCTGGCCAAAGGAGTATCCCATTGATTTTTCTTCACATTCTGACCCTCACATGGCCAACCGAGGGTCTACTGATCTGTGTCATTTGCCTCTTCTGCCTACTTCAAATGACTGATTTAATCCATGTCTTTCAGGAAGCCAAGAACAGTTAATCCCATTTTTAATTTTAAGAAATTAGTTAAAAAAGAAAGAGAGAGAGATAAATAAGGGGAGGGAAGAAAGGAGGAAAGCAGATGGACCACCATGGACCACAGCTTCCCAGTGACTACTACTAAATCACAGCTCATTCTCTCAGATTTCAACATCTCCATCACAACCTCTCCAAACTGCCTGCATTTGAATCCCTGTTCCACAATATAACAAGTGTTTGATTCTAGGCAAGTTTTTTAACCTCCCCATTCTGTAGTTAACTCTTTTGCAAGATATAAAGGAGAAAGGTATTTTCCTGGGGGATCGCTGTGCACGCTCACTGATGAATACCCTCAGGAACCTGGAGGAATGTCAAAGGCTGAAAATCTTCCCATCCTAGCAGCCTGTCTCTGGAACCGCACTCTGGCACTGTGGTCTCATCAAAATCTCAAGACCTGTGCATGACAGCATGGACCAAAGGGCTCTCCTGCTTCTCTCCTCCACTCTCCACCCCAAGTTCTAGGTTAAGATTTTACAAACAAACAAAAAAAAAAATGTCCCACTGGTAGAATAAGATGAAATATAATATTTGAAAAACCCTAAGCTCCCAGCATTCCCCAAGGCTTTCCTGTAGCATCTTAGGTCCTATGTGACCTGCCTCCAGAGCAGCTCTTATTGTCCACCTGCAGTACTTTCTATTATACTGCCAGGTATGGCTATCACTTAGAGGAGGCCAGACCTCTTGAAATCTAATTCTGATAAGGCATAAAAAAAATGAGCTACAGAGGGATTGTCCAGTCAAATGTCCTCCTGCTTTATCTGCAAATCCCACTATCAGCAATTTACTGAGGCCATTCAGACCGTTCCATTCTCTTATCCTCACCAACAAATGCTCTTATTCAGTCTTTCTTGGGATCCTCCAGGAAAATGTACCTATAATGCAGTATCTACTTTTTAATCAGCATATCAACTAAGATGTGCTTCCATGATTTGTGTAATTAGTGCATTTGTCCCCACTGTTAATCAAAGAAATGCAAATTAAAGCACAGCTTTTTGCAGGATGATAATAAGCCCAGGGTTGACAGTGGTCTGGTTAACCCAGCATTCTCCTGTATCCCTGGGACAACCTTACTCCCTTCAGCAAAGGCCTTACAAATGCCTCTGACTCAATAATTCTTCATCTGGACTCGACCCTAAGAAAAGAATCCTGAACATAGAAAAAGGCTTTATGCTCAAAGATGTTCATATCAGTATTATTTACCATAGCAAACAAATAAAACAATTCTAACTTCTTTTTTAATAAAAGAAAATGGCTAAATAAGGCATTTTTTAATTACTTTAACAGAATATTTTGTAACTATGTAAAATTGTGCTTTGAGGGGCTGGGGCTGGGGCTCAGTGGTGGAGTGCTTGCCTCATACATGTGAGGCACTGGGTTCCATTCTCAGCACCACATAAAAAATAAATAAATAAATAAAGATACTGTGTTCACCTACAACTAAAAAAAAAAAAAAAAAAAAAAATTTAAATGTGCTTCGAAAACTCCTAATCTCCAAATGAAGAGAGAGAGAGAATATAAACGTGCATGTATAGCAAGATCAGTAACGCATAAAACAAAAATTTCCATTAAAAAAATGAAAAAAATAAAAATGCTGATAAATAAATGTGACTATGGTAAAGTCCAGACTGGTGACAGAAAGAATGGGTTCTGATGTAGGAAGGAAGGCCAGAAAAGCCTCTCAGAGAATCTTGAAAATGAACAAAAATCAGTCAAAGAAAAACTACATGAGGCAAAGAGCGAGCATGCATGAGATTTTTTTTTGGGGGGGGGTATAACTTCTCATTTTTCTGATTGTACAGGTGGCAGAATCACATTGGTCATACAGTCACCTATATACATACAGCAATAATAATGTCTATTTTATTCAAGCATGCATATGAGATTTTGAGCCACGAAAATATGGCAGGTAAGGAACCCTGAGATGTTAACTATTAAGGGCTACCTGTATATCAGAAAGTCTTCTGAAGGGCTGGGTATATAGTTTAGTGGTAGAACTCTTGCCTAGCATAAGCAAGATTCCAAGTTTGATCCCCAGTACTGCTTTAAAAAATAATAATAATCTTATTTTGAGATTTACAACCCTATCTAAAATGAGGAAATAAAACCTCCTTATATAGAACAAGAACTAATGTCATCTCCTAAAAAAAGAAGACTTGCAGCTGAAAGTCAGAGCCTGGCCTACAATTGGGAAAGGTGAGAGTTATCAGTACTTTCCTCCTAAAATTTATGCAGTAAAGAATTACTTACCCTTAAGCCCTTACAGCAGGGCTGGCAAATGACCAATAAGCACATGATCCTCCATACCCTCTAACGCAATTACAATGAGAAAGACAGGTAACAACAAGTACTGGTGAAGTTCAGGGAAAGTGCTGGCCCTCACGTGCTGTTGCAGGAACAAAAAATGGTGCAGCTATTTGGGGATGCAGTTTAGCAGTCCCTCAAATGGTTAAAAATAGTTACCATATGACTTAGTTTTTAGACTCACAGAATTAGATGGATACATAGATAAAGAAAATAGATATTCATACAAATATTGTTGCAGCCATGTTTGCAGCTACATTATCCTTAATAGTCATAAAATAGAAACAACCCATATGGCCATCCATAGGGATAAATAAAATGTGATAGATGCTTGAAATTGAATATTATTTATCAATATAAAGAAATGAAGTACTGATCATGCTGTAGCTTGGATAAATCTTTTTTTTTCTTTTTTTTTTTTTTTATTGGTTGTTCAAAACATTACAAAGCTCATGACATATCATCTTCCATACATTTGATTGCGTGGATAAATCTTGAAATGAAAAAGGTCAGCCACAAAGGACCACACATGGTCTAAATCCATTTATATGGAATGGTCAAAATAACACAAATCCATAGGTACAGAAAGTAGTTGATGTTTTCCTAGGGTGGGGACATGGAGAGGAAATGAGACGTGATTGCTAATAGGTCCTGGGTTTCCTTGAAGAATGGTGAAAAAGTTGAAAATCAACTGTGGCAACAATTGCACAACCCTAAAATACCAAAACCATCAGACTGTACACTCTCAATGGGTAAACCATATGGCATGGGAATTTTATCTCAATAAATCTACTATAATGGAAAAAGGGGGCCAGGTATATGGCATACAGAGGCCTAATGTTAGTTAGAATCATCATTATTCAATGTTTCTTCAATATCTCCTTTCTGAAGGTGAAGTTTCCCTTTATAATCAGAACAATGAATACACCAAGAAGTTGTCTCAATCAGGGTCATGATCTCATGGACCAGGCAGAAGCTAGGAAGGGACCATTGATGAGCTAAGTGAACGTAGCCTAAGAGAGTGGTGGAGACTGGGGTAAACTGAAAGCTCCCAACTGTTGAAAAGGGAGTCTGAGCCGGCACAGTGGTGCATGCCTATGATCCCAGAAACTGGGGAGGTTGAAGCAGGAGACAAAGGGTCTAGGCCAGGCTGAGCAACTTCACAAGACCCTGTGTCAAAATAAAAAAATAAAAATGGATGGGAATGTAACTCAGTGGTAGAGTGGCCCTAGGTTCAATCCCCAGTACCAAAAAATTTTTTAAAAGATTAAAAATGGAAAATTAAAAATAAAAATAAAAAGCAGTTGGCTGGGGAAGGTAAGAAGGGGGGAAAGGGGGAGGTTCTGGAGACGGCAACTGACCAAATTATATTATTATATTATGTACACGTTCAAATATGAGTTGGAGATATAGCTCAGAGGCAGAGAACTTTCCTAGTCTGCCTAAGGCCTTGGATTAATCCCCAGTACCACCACCACCACAATAAAAGAATATGTAACAATGAATTCCACTACTGTGTATAATTATAATGCACCAATAAATAAAAACAAAAGACAATCGAGTGCTTCTCACCTCCATCCACATGGAAATGGAGATCCAAGATTCCTAAGAAAGGAATTAGACTTCTACTGTGCAATCTACCAACTTTTAAATGTTGGCACCTATTTTTAAATGTTACAGACACTGAGAGGGTCCAAACCTGACATCTGAGCCAGAGTACAGCAGGCAAGATATGGTGCGCAAGCAAGAAGGCTGCTTTAGCATGATTCCCAGAACGTCCCCAGCCCTTTCTGCCACCCCACTTCCACCTCAGCACCTGCTAACTCAGATGTTCAGCCCTCACCACCTCCAGCAGAATTTATCAAAGCAGCAAAGAGAGACTAAAAAATCCATACACAAACAAAGTGTCCCAAAACATCCTCATAAATGCCATTGCAAGGGATGGTGTAGAAAGGGATCTGGTGTGCAGTTTTGGATTCCTAATCTACTTAGAGAATTCTATCACAGACTCTATGTTCAAAGACCAAATTTAATTTACAATTTTATATATCTCCAGTGAAGCCAGTTTTTATTAATTTCCAGCACAACATTTGGCTATACTGGCCAGAACGGCAATATGTTCTTATTTAGTGTTTAAGCCTCTAAAGCATTCCAATTAATTATTTCAGTTTTATGGCAAACTGACTTCAGCCAACATCAGAGCCCAGCACCTCATGCCTCTCCACCCACCCAAACAGTCAGCTCAGGAGGTGTCAATATAATTACTTAAGGAGTTGAATGGTACAGGACAAGGAATGAAAGGAAATTGCCCCTGCAATTATTCAACTTTGCCAGAGAAGCAGATGGCATTCCTTGCATAAATTATTATCTATCCATGGAATTCCCCTCCGCCTATTACCAAATCAACCCTTGAAAAAAAATCTTTGTTGGGCCCGTGAAGTCCCCTGGCCAGTTTCCAACATCTAATCCCTCCCCCACATCCCACCCTGCAGAGTTACTGCAAGGGTAGAACTCCAAGGTGACCCACAAGCTTCATTGGAGTTCCCAGTGCCTTTGGACTGAGGGGTGCAGAGAGAGGCTTTTGCAAAACATGATCATTTAGTTAGACAAGCAGAAAATGATGACCGTCACCTAATCTCAGCTATACCTTTGACTTTAAGCTATACTCTCCGCTTATAAATGCCACTGGGATGCCCACCAAGGCACAGGGCTTGGACCCCACTGTGGATTGTCACGTGGAATTCCTTGAGTAAGGATCGAAGTAGGTAATGATATCTCAATCTGAAAACAATGAAGAACAAGAAGCTCTGAAATAAAGCCTGCTACTAATCCTAATGAAAACCAAACAGCTTCCATTTCTGAGGGTGTGCATTCTCATTTAATCTTCAAGACAACTCTCAGAAGCAATTATGGTTGTTACCATTTTCTACAGATGAAGAAACTGAAGCTCATTTTAGTAAAGTAGTTTCTCCAAGGCTCCACACCCAGTCAATGCCGGTGACAGAATTTGAACTTAGGCTGGACAAGGTAGTACCCACCTGCAAATCCAGAAGTTGGGGAGGTGGAGGCAGGAGGATTGCAAGTTTTACGCCAGCTTGGGCAATTTATTCATTTTTAAAATATATTTAGTTATAGATGGACACAAATACCTTTATTTTATTTATTTATTTATTTATTTATTTATTTATTTAATGTGTTACTGAGGATCAAACCCAGTGCCTCACACATGCTAGGCAAGTGCTCTACCACTGAGCCACAACCCCAGCCCCAGCTTAGGCAGTTTAAAGAAACATTTCCTCAAAATAACAAATAAAAAGGGTGGGGAATGTAGCTCAGTCATAGAACACCTTTGAGTTCTATCCCCATTACTGCACAAAAAAAAAAAAAAAAAGCAGTGGGGGCGAGAGGAGAAGAATTTGAACTCAGGCTCATAGGGATTCATACAACTGCCAAGGCTCATCAGATTGCCAACCTGTATTTTTTGCCCTGTGTGTCATTGCAGTCTTATCCTCTGCCCTCATCCCCTTACCAAAACAAAAGTCTATTTGACACACACAAATATTGCTAACCTGTCTTATAAAATGTTCTGGAAGAGAGAGAGAATGTGTACCTTAGCAAACCCCTTGGGAGATGAGGATGTGTCTCTTGTATCCATTCCTGACACTCACAATACTGTTGACCCCTTGGCATTATGTGCCAGGAAAAGGTGGTAGTCAGAGGGAAAGTCTTGTATTTTGCTGCCTTCAGAATGTCCCAAAGGACTTGCCCTGCTCAGCAGCACAGAACTAGCAAGCACATCCCAGTCTATCCCCACATCCCCATTCCTTCCTTCCTTCCTTCCTTCCTTCTTGGGTTCCAGCATTTCCTCCTGTGAGGGGTTCTAAAGCAGTGAGAAAAGTGGCCTGCAGGAGGCGCTGCTCAAAGACGTTGAGTGTGGTTTGGTTTTTTTTGTTGTTGTTGTTGTTGTTTTTACCTCATTGCATTTGCTTTAAGGTCAGTAAATCCAGTTCTTCCCATTTGGACAGGTTCCTACCTTCATATTAAAATATTAGCAACTAATAAAACAATTGTATGGAGAAGCAAAACACATCTCTGAGACAGATTTGTCCCTTGGGCTTCGGCCTGAGAGCTGGCTCTCCTGGGTTTATGATAGAACAGATTCAGCCCAATGGGGAATAGAAGAATTGAGGGTCCCAGTCCCACAGTGTTGCTCCTGTATGAGCAGGTCCCTGTCACACAGGTATTCCCCCATCTGGGAAATGGAAATCCTAATCTCACCTCCTAGGATTACAGTGGATTTAAGGAGATAATGCCTTGGCTTTTCTAACACTGTTAGAGGTGAATTTCAATCATGACCATGTTCATAGAGAGACAGAAACAGAGACAAAGAGGATCCTTTTTTTCCCTTTATTCTAATTTGTTATATATGACAACCAAATGCAATTCATTTCATATTACACAGACAGAGCACAATTTTTCATGTCTGTGGTTGTACATAAAGTAGAGTCACACCATTCATGTCTTCATGTATGTACTTAGGGTGATGATGTCCATCTCATTCCACCATCTTTCCTACCCCCATACCCCCTCCCTTCCCCTCCTTCCCCTTTGCCCTATTTAAAGTTCATCTATTCCTCACACACTGCCCCCCATCCTCATTATGGATCAGCATTCTTATATCAGAGAAAACATTCGGCCTTTGGTTTTGGGGGATTGGCTTACTTCACTTAGCATTATATTCTCCAACTCCATCCATTTACCTGCAGATGCCATGATTTTATTCTCTTTTAATGCTGAGTAATACACACACACACACACACACACACACACACACACACCCCATATTTTCTTTATTCATTCATCTACTGAAGGGTATCTAGGTTGGTTCCACAATTTAAAGATTTTTAATCTACAAAATATTTTGATATTTTTTCTGTTAGTCCATTTTGTGAAAATATTGGACGTTACTTATTAGGCAGATTTTATGATCCCTTAACAGGACATCACTTTCTGTTTGAAAACTGATAGGGTGACTACTCCCTAGCCCAGTTCCTATCCCCACATCTTCCTTCCTTCCTTCCTTCCTTCCTTCCTTCCTTCCTTCCTTCCCTCCCTCCCTCCCTCCTTCCTTCCTTCCCTCCCTCCCTCCCGCCTTCCTTCCTTCCTTCCTTCCTTCCTTCCTTCCTTCCTTCCTTCCTTTCCAGCAGGATTTCCTCTTATGTGGGGTTCTAAAGCAGTGAGAAAAGTGGCCTGCAGGGGGCACTGCTGGAAGACGTTGAGTGTGGTTTGGTTTTTTATCTCATTGCATTTGCTTTAAGGTCAATAAATCCAGTTCTTCCCATCTGGACAGGCTCCCACCTTCATCTCCTGCATTTCATCTGTCTTGAAGCCTTGTTCACCATCAAGGACAGCCTGTGTGGTCAGGCACTTTGTGAATGGTCCCATGGGGTCATGTGACATGGAGACTTTCTTGGCAGATGAGAATGTCAATGAGCTATCCACCGAATCTCAGAAACCTATGATCAAGGTGTTAGACACTACAACCTACAGAAGCAGCAAAATGTCATATTACCTCACACAAAAGAATGAGGGAATGGGAAAGGCTACAGGGCTAGATTTCAAAACCTAAGAGCAGACTTCTCAGGCTGGAGCCCAAGGGCCAAATCTGTCTCAGAGACGTGCTTTGCTTCTCCATACAATTGTTTTATTAGTTGCTAATATTTTAAAACCCAGAGTTATGCCTTCTCTTAAAAACCTGAAAGCATCGCCGCCGACAGGGTCAGATTTCAGGGCACCTACCAACAGGCCTGAGCGCAGCTGCCAGCCAGGCATAGGCCAATGTTCTCCAGTTGATCTTTCCCCACTCCATTCCCTACTGTATTCCTAGATCACATTTTCTCTGCAAAGCCTCTGTAAGCACCTGAGTTGACAACCCTTGACCTTCAATGAAGCCGGGGGAAACGTGGGTTAGAAGCCAGGGTTTCTAAGCTTGAGTATTGGTCTATGCTTTAAAGGAAATTTTTTCTAATGTACAGATCAGCTGGACAGCACAAGAAAGTAGACACAGATCCCAGGAGAAGCTTTGTCCAGCCAGAAGCCAAAGTGCCGCCTTGTCCCCGGCCTTCCAGGACCACACTTGGGGGTCATCCAGTACTGCAATTTAGTTACAGAAGGAAAATCTTAACATAATGCCTTGATCCATTAGAACAATGTCTAACTGTCCCTTCCAGAGCTTCCAGAATGTTGGCACTTCTGAATGGAGCAATCTATACAGTGGCAGACATTGGGAATAGTAAGTAAGTGGAGACAGAAAGGGGGTTGGTTAGAAATTGTCACCAAATATTAGATCATCTGTTTGTGATTCTCTGTTTCAGTTTCTCATCTGTCCACTGGAAAGTCTGTATTAGTCCACAATCTTTCCTGTTCAATGACATGGCAGAGGACATAAAATTTATGCAACTGAAAAAAAAAATTTCATGTAACTGACTATGGAATATCATGAAATACTAATATATTCAACTTAAAATATCTCAATACATAATTTTCTGCTAAATTTTACCTATATTAACAACTGTTTACATTTATTAAGGTCATGCCGAACACAGGCACTGTGTGAAATGCACCATCTCATTTAATCTGGCATTACCTTCAATAAGATAGGTGCTGTAATTATGATATTGTCATTTTTTTCAGATGAAGAAAAGTGAGATTCAGAAAGCTCAGAGGCCTTGCTATATTTAGCAAGTGGTCATAATAGAACAGGCCACCAGGCAGGCCAATCTAGCAACCTCTGCCTATGTACTGGTTCTCGAGTAGACAAAAAATAATTGAGACAGTCTACCGATCTACTATATTCTAGCATTCATCCTCTCTAAAAGGAATAACTGAGCATTTGCTGTCGGCTGCACCTGATTCCTCACCTTGTGACATTCATAATCTCATGGAAAAGCCTAAAAAGGAGCCTTTCTCTGAGTAAGAAAGGTCACAGTTAATCCATTTTAGTCAGAAATACCCTTATACCCTGAGAACAAATACTTATGTATCAGAACAGTTTAATTAGTTGCTTTCCAAAACTTCAGACTCCATAGTTTCATGGTTCTAGTGAACATGGAGTAGGGCAGAAAGGGAAGGCAGGCTCCAGGGAGAAAACCAGGCTGCATCTCCGTCTGCAAGAAGAGGAGGAGGCAAGAGCGCCGGGGAAGCTGGCTGAACAAAAGTGCTGAGGTGGGAACTTGCATGTCCTTCAGAGTGACTGTAAATAGATGTGTTTCTCTGAAGTGCAGAGTTGGTGGGAAGTAGGGGAAGATAAGGTGTCACCAGATGCATGAGGCTTAAATTCCTAGCTCATGAGGTAGAGCTTTGTTTCGGACCACTGGGGACCATTGAAGAATTGTAAATGAGAAGGAAAATGAATCAGTGCATCATGGTAAATGCAGCAGGGGCGATGGGGAACTCATAGGAATCTACTGCAAGATGATTTTAGCAGCTACCTGGAGAAGGTAAAGGAGGAAAGATAGCCCAAAAAGGGGATAGAAGAACAAGCCTAGTACACGGGAACAACATCAGGAGAGCACAGAGTCACCCTAGGGATGCTCAACTTCAGCCCTGCTGACGATTGTGGAAGTCTTCCTGTGAATTGTAGAACACTGGCAACATCCCTGACCTCTACCCATAAAATGCCAGCGGTAAGCCCCCTCTGCAGCCCTTCTGACAACCCAAAATGTCATCATAGTTGAGAACCACTGATTTATAAAATCAAAAGTGTATGAACATTTTCAGAAGCCTGACATCAAGCAGCAAAGTTAAAAAGGAAAATAGGAACGAGGCCATTGGCTTGGTGTTTAACATCCACTTGGTGCCTTCAGGAAAGCTTCTGTAAAGAAGTCCACTTCAAAGGAGTCATGGAGAAGATCCACAATCTAAAACAACAGAAAGGGGCTAGCGGGGTATAGTGGCAGAGCGCTTCCCTACCATGCACAAGACTTGGGTTCCATCCCCAGTGGTACAAAATAGAAAGTGGAAAATAAAAATAAAAACAAGAACAAGCAAAGGTGAACTCCTCTCAGAAAGCCTGACTTTGAAAACTGTCAGAAGTCGCAGTTTAGAATCCCTGCATGGGCTCCTCTTCTGTTGGCTTCCAAATGAAGGCTGAGGTTAAAAGCAAACATTTCCCCCCATGTGTCTGCCTTGCAGTCACCTCTACCTCCAACCCAGCAAGGGTCCATCCTGAGGACAGATGCTGCCCAAAAGGACAAGAGCAAAGACAGGCCAGTGAGCCAAAGTGTGGAAACTTCTGAGATTGGCTTGGGTTTGGCACTTAGAGAACAATAAACCTAGCCTTTGAAGCAAAGCTAAACAAAGGAACCATTTGTCTATTCTAGGAGCTACAAAGTAAAGCAAGATAATAGCAGGAGACTAAAAAATAAGAGAAGAATGCTAAACTGCAACGCAGCTAGGGTTAACCAGGTGTCGCCTAGAACCCTCTGCCAGGATCTGGGATCTGGAAGCCGGTGGATAAGAAAGCAACCCCATATACTGAATGCAACACAGGAAATGTTGGCTCTGAGGTCTTTTGTTAAAAATATCTACTAATTTTTTCTTCTCAATTCCTTCAATTTATGCAGCAGACTAGAAGAAAGTAGGGGAGGGGAAAACAGTAACCCAAAACCTGTATTTTTTTAAATGCACAAAGATTTTCTTCACTGTCTTTCTTGCTGTCATTTGTATGAATTAATGATGTTGGACATTATTTATTTCTTGTGCACTGAAGAGCTGACCAGGGCTACTCTGGGATATATGGTTGGCATTGACATGCTTGTGAGACGTCCTCTTCCTTTGGCATTCCCTGGCTAGGTTTTCATCTGACTGCCCTTCTGTAAAAATGATCTTTCCACCACACACTCTTATTTGCTACTCTCCTCCCCCACCCCTCTCCTCAACAGGCCTCATGTGATTGGAAGAGATTTTGAAGTAGCAGCCAGCTACCCTGGGGGCTTTCTACCTCTCCCCAAATTGTAGCCAGCTTTATGATCACCCCAGTCCAGTTTCTTTCCATATTAACTGTTCTTTTCTGGGGGAAGGTGGGTACTAGGGATTGAACTCCGGGGACTCAGTCACTGAGCCACATCCCCAACCCTATTTTGTATTTTACTTAGAAACAGGGTCTCACTGAGTTGCTCAGCACCTCGCTTTTGCTAATGCTGATTTCGAACTCACGATCCTCCTGCCTCAGTCTCCCAGGCCACTGGGACTATAGGCCTGGGCCACCACACCCGGCTTAGTAACTGTTCTTGTCTGTGGAAGACCATCTATATAGGAAACTTTTTGAAGGCTGGAGGAAGAAACATTCAAAGAAGCTAAGGAGGACACTCACTCGTGTTATTTTACGCAAGTCCCACATTCTGAATCTCCCCTTTTGTGTCTCTGGAAAGAAAGGAGAAAGTTTGATGAAAATGCTCCTGGCTGAGGGTACAGCTCCATGGTAGAGCATGTGTGAGGCCTGGGGTCCCATTCTTTCTTAGCAGAACAACAACAAAACGTTCTTTTTGCAGTTTCTTCTTATTTCCCAAGTATCAGAGCAGTATAACAACTACTGTGAGAACATGTCATTGGGAGAATTAACGATTCTGAGTTGTACCATCCTGTAGGAAAGAATGTCCTCTCCCAGGAGACAGCATCCTCTTGAGGGCAATCGTGTGGGGCTGCCCACTGGGAGGCCTGTCAGGGTGAAGAATAACACAGCAGCTCTTCTAGAGACCTGACTCTTCTCAGGAGCCCAACCCACTCCAGCAGCATCTCCAAAAACAGAGACCCATCAAGATACAACATCCAGGAAGACACCTTCAGCTGTCTTCCAAACAGAAATTTAGCACAATGGGGCTGGGGTTGGGGCTCAACGGTAGCGCACTTGCCTGGAATGTATGAGGCACTAGGTTCAATTCTCAGCACCATGTATAAATAAATAAAATAAAGATCTACCAATAAAAGAACATTTTAAAAATATTTTTTTAAAGGAAATTTAGCATAGAAAGATGAAGGATTGTTCCCCCCATCCCCACTCCTTTTTTTTCTTTTCTTTTTGGTACTGGGAGTTGAACCCAGAAGCACTTTATCACTGAGCCACATCCCCAGACCTTTTTATTTTTTGTTTTGAGATAGGGTCTCACTAAGTTGCTGAGGTTAACCTTGAGCTTGTGATCCTCCTGCCTCAGCCTCCTGAATCACTGGAATTACAGGCAAGCACCACTGCACCAGGCAAGATTTCCCTTAAAAGACAAATTCTAACACCAACCTTTGGGCAACCAGGATCAAAAACTCTTGTAATTTTCTTGTCCCTTTCTTTTTGTACTTTACAATTTATTTTTATAATGATTATATATCTCTTGCTCAGCACCATTGATATTATTAACTGGAATCTCCTCAGCCATTTCTCAACCCAAATATCTACTCTAGGTCAACTGTGGCTTAAAATATTCTAAAAGAAAGACAGTGATGCCCCTTGACCTCTCCAAGATCTGCTTTCTGTTCCTTTGTGGGTAAGTGGGGATGACACCTACCTGTCCGAAGGCACAAAACTCCAAGCTGCTACTTGAAAAGTAACACCCCAGCTGATGTCACCAGCCTGGGGGAGAGTGAGGTTGAGTTCCCAACCCACAGGCAATACCTCTGCCTGGCTTCACACACCCACAGTGGTCTGCCATAATTTGGGAGGCAGACCTTAAAACACATCTGCCATTTTTACTGACTCTAAAACTGGCCTCTGAGGTCAAACTCCAACTACTCCAGTTTATGCTGTTGGAGCTGTGATCACGCTGTCAAGCATCTTTGGCACAGTTAAGACCTACTTGACCCTGGCCAGGTATCCTGGGCCTGTAATTCCAGCAATTCTGAGGCTGAGGCAGGATGATCCCCAGTCCAAGCAACAAAGCAAAACCCAACTCAAAAGAAAAAAAAGAACCCTATTTTTTTTTAACATTCATACACACAGACCACTGAAAGCGCATTATATAAATCCGCACATTTTCCCCCATTTTTGTTGGTTGAACCCAGAGCATTCTACCACTGAGCTATACCCCCAGCTCTTTTGTTTTGTTTCGCTGAGATTACAGATGTTCACCACTGTGTCCTGCAAAAAAAAAAAAAAAAAAAAAAAAAGTTTTCAAATTTTTATAAAAGGTCCTTTACACTATTTTTTTTTCTGTGACATCTCAAATGTTACTCGTCACGTTCAAAAAATCTGGCTATCATCACCAATCCAATTTTTTAAATTGAAATCAATAATAGGCAAAACCCTCTTTGCTCTCCCTTGCCCAATGAAATCCAGTGTCTTGCTTTCAAAGTTGGTGGTTTGAAAACAACAGGTTTCTAAAAAGTGAAGGCTAAAGCTTTTTTTGGTTCTTTTGAGGGGGTGTTGGAATTTCTTTCCTGTGCGTTTCGTGAAATAGTTCACGGAACTATTTTCCATAAATTAGCTTTGGTCCCGCCTAGGGTAATGCTCAGTGTCAGTAAGCGGTGATGGGTTAATTTTCACCACCTCTTATGCAGTCCAATAGCCGCCTTCCAACCACTTTTTCCTCCTGTAATTCCTCTTCCTTCGGCCTTTCTGCAGCCGACCTGACCTGAAAGAATCGTAAAGCGGGTGGAAACTCGTTTCAAGGAGCCGCGCATCCTACCTCCACCCAGAACCCCGGCGATCCGGACGCCCTGCCCCCACCCGACCTCTGCCCTCCGCCCTGGTTGGCTTCCGGACGCGGCGATTTCTGAGGCCAGTAGAGGGCACACGTACTTTACTTTCGCAAAGCCCAAGGCGGGTGCAGCCGGGGAGGGGGCGGGGTAAAGACGCTTTGCAGCAAAACTGAGCCCAGATCGCTTCCAGCGTTTGCGGCAAAGGCTTGGAAGCTGGAGTAATTTGCAATCCTTAAAGCTGAACTGTGCAGTGAGCTTGATTTGGGGGAAGTTACTACTCATTTAACAATTGAACGCTGAGCTGCATATTCAACGGGTAATGACATCGTGAACTGGGTGCGCACTATGCAGTCGCCCTTCTCTCCATTTTTTTTTTTCCTTTTCTAAGGAGGAGTAGGAAGAGTTTACTGAAAAATGTCTTTGGGTGAGGGACCATGGGTAAGAGGATTGCCTTTGTTTTTGATGCCATGGAATAAGGCAAAATAGCAAAACCCGAGGGAATATGCACTATATATTAAATATAGAACCATTTACGGAGCAAAAAATCATGTTTCAGATTGAGCAATAAACTGGGTCGACGTGTGCATGAAATGTGTATACATATGTGCGGATTTATATAATGCGCTTTCAGTAAAATGTTCAGAAATAAAATAGTGAACCAAGAAATGAAAGCTTGAAATACATCCAATTTTTAATTAGCTCAAGATCTCCCCTAAAAAGGCATAAAGTAATACTCCTTTCCTCTCACTTGATAGGATCGATGGGGTTTTGTTCGTGATTATGATTCCAAAAATAAAGGGGAAAGAGTACACAGACAAGAATCAAACGTCCAGTTTATCCGGAAAGGAAAGAGTTAACGGTTTTCTTCAGTCTCGGCCGACTCCCCAGGCCGGGTCCACAAGCGCTTCCCCGCCTCCCCCCCCCCCTTTCTGGGAAGTCCAGTCGGGAGGTTTGGGTCCCCCCAGTCCCTCCCATATTCTGTCTAGCGCCTTTGATTTCCCCCCAAATGGAATCTCGTGCAAAACCGCGCCATGGGGCTCAAGGAAGGTTTGTCTCCTCTGGAACCTGGCTGCGGAATTGGGAACTCCGTAAGAGAGGCGCGGGGGTGGGATCCGGCTGTAGACTGGCAAAGAGCTGACGGGGGAGGATCCCCACCCCCCAGGCGCGCGCCCCCAACCGCGCTCCTCCTGTACTCCAGCTGGTGAGCACGCAGAAAGATCTCAGCGATTAGTGCGTCTTGCGGGAATAGCCGCTTCCCACACCCGGCCGGGTGGAAGTCTGAGCCGGCTGGGCAAAAAGAGCGATATCTGCTGTTTTGGCAGCAAACTAGGGGATTCATTCTGGGTGGGAAGTGCCCAATCTAGATAGCTGTGCATACATAATGCATAATGAATTACACTCACACAACCTCAAGAAATGTAGTAGGCATTTATTCATAACACTCTCCAAGTATACGTGGCATGGCATTGCTGAGTTATTTTAATTATTCCAGAAATCATTTTCCTCGCTACCTCCTCTGTCATTTATTCCTAACATTCCATATACTGAATGCGCACTCATAAATATTCCTTCTGCCCGCCCGTCTTCATAAGACTTATTTTCAAAATGCTGCTCTTTCCCCAGCCTTAGGGAGGCGCCCGGCCGCCCAAGACGTGCGTGGCGCGGCCGTGGGTACATGGTGTATTCTCAGTGTTGAGGGCAGCTGTTCCACCTGTGTTAATTGGAACACTCAGGACGAGAATGCAGTTTGTCAGAGTACTGCGCCAGAGGAGCAGCAGAGAAAGGGAAAGGATTTAAACAGGAGCAAAAGAAAATGGTAGGCGCGCGCAGTTAATTCATGCTGCGCCCTTATACTGTTTACATCCGATAGCTGGAGTGCTGGGCTGCGGGGCTGAGTCTCCTCCCCTTCCCTCACTCGACAGTGCCCCTCCCAGGTTCCCAAAGCCGAGGGCGGGGGAGAAAGAAAAAAAAAGATTCCGTCGAATCCCCGCCCACCAGCCCTTTATAATACGAGGGTCTGCGCGCCCGAGGACCCCTGAGCTGTTCTTCTCCCGGCCGCCAACATCGCCGCGCCCCGGCGGCCGCCTCTTGGCTCCCCTCCTGCCTAGAGAAGGGCAGGGCTTCTCAGAGGCTTGGCGGGAAAAAGAAGCGAGGGGGAGGGATCGCGCGTAACAGCAGTATAAAAGTCGTTTTCGGGGCTTTATCTCACTCGCTGTAGTAATTCCAGCGAGAGACAGAGGGAGTGAGCGGGCGAACCCGTGAGGGTGGAAGAACCGAGCAGAGCCGCGCTCCGGGCGTCCTGGGAAGGGAAACCCGGAGTGAAAGGAGGCTTCGTCTTCTGACCAGCCGCCCCCACCCCAGCCCTCCCGCGGAGCCCCACCAGGGGTCCGCAACCGCGAAACTTTGCCCTTTGCTGCGGGCGGACACTTTGCACTGGAACTTAAAATACCCGATCGAGGACGCGACTCTCCGGAGCGGGGAGGCTATACTGCCTATTTGGGGACACTTTTCCCCGCCTTTACCCAGGACCCGCTCCTCTGAAAGCGCTCCTGGCTGCCGTTTGAAGGCTGGATTTCCTTCGGGTAGTTGAAAACCCGGTAAGCACCAGATCTATTTGTCTTTTAATTTATTTTCTATACAGCTTTGGGGTTGCGATGAGTACGATTGCCCAAGTCTGGGTGTCTTTTCTCCCATTCCTGTGCTACTGACACTTTTCTTCGAGTAGTTGGGGTAGGTCAGGGTGGGGTGGGGGTTAATGAGGATCGGGGTACAGTGACTTGTCGAGATGTGAGGGGAAAGGAAAAGGGAAAACGGTGCATTTTGAAACTATGCTTTGGAGATTTTTTTTTTACTATGTATGTTGACGCTAACCCCTGCCGGTTGGATATTCTATTCCTGTCTTATTGCATTAATTGCTGCTTGGGGTTTGCTTTGGGGTTTTTTTCTTTGGAGTGCCCCGGTTCGTGTTAGTCGAAACGCCTTTATATCCTGAGCTCTTTGGAGTATGTATCATAGATTGCGTGTTAAAGAGAGAGCTCCGCAACCACTGACTTTTCCCAGTCTCGGAGAGGACATTTAAATTTCGGCTTACAGCATTTTTGACAGGCGAAGCCGACTCTGTGCTGCATTGGGACTGCCGGTGGATCCCCACGGCGATTCCAACTCGCCCCCGCTCTTTTTAAGAAGTTGGCGTTTGGCTTTGAAAAATAATAATAATTGTGAAATTTAAAACCTGATCAAATACCTGGTCTCCAGAGGTGTTAGGACTCAGTATTGGGGAGGCGCCGGGTGGGAAAAGGGAGTCTGGGTCAGGGATGTGCCCAGTTCGTTGGTGGGGGTAGGGGACACCAGGGAGAATTTGCGCACTCAGCCTTGACTCCCCCACCGCCGTCCGCGGGTGTCCTGGCGTCCCTGAGATGCGAAGGGAAGACTAGGAGCCGGGCTCTGGGCTGATCCAAGAACAGCTGCTATCCTCGGTGGGGTGGGGTGGGGTAAGACGCCGGCTCCGGGCGCGGAATCGCTGCGGGGTCTCTGGCGCAGTTGCGTCGCCTTACTGAGTGTTGAAGGGAGGCGCCCCTGTTATTATTTAACACCCCCTCTTATTTACGAGGGGGTGGGGAAATGTTGTTAAAGCCCGAGGCTGAGCTCGCTACTCCAGCCGGAGAGAGAAAAGAAAGCCGGCAGAGGAAGGAAGGGGGGCGCGCTGGGGGCGGGTTGGAGGCGGCGGAGAGGGCGGCGGCGCCGGCGGGGTAGGAACGCGGCAAGGCGCGAGTGGGGCCGAGCGGGCGGCGCGGACTGGCCCGGCGCAGGAGGGGGCCGCTCCAGTCAAGGCGCCTCTCGCCTTCTCCTTCAGGTGGCGCAAAACTTTGCGCCTTCGCTTTTGGCAGATTGTATTCCCCACCGCCACCTCCCGCTGCCTCTTTAAGGAGGCCAAGGCCGATTTCGATTCCTTGGGCGGCTGCGGAGCCCATTCCCGGGCTTCGCCCTCCCGACTTCAATGAGGCGGGGACTCGGAGGGCGCTATGCAGCGGGGTCGCCGGGGGCGAGTACAGATAGTAGGGGATCGCCCGAAGGCAGTAAAAGGTTGTCTGATCCCCTCTGGCCCCTTCTGAGGATTGCGCTCTAGAGGGGAGTGGTTCGGCACCGTGGTGCGTGCTGCGCGGGTTTTCAGCACCAACACCAGCCCCTCGACTCAAGACTGCCCCCCTTTGTGTCCCCCTTTCAACAGGCTGCTGCGACGATGCCCCTCAACGTCAGCTTTGCCAACAGGAACTATGACCTCGACTACGACTCGGTGCAGCCGTATTTCTACTGCGACGAAGAGGAGAACTTCTACCAGCAGCAGCAGCAGAGCGAGCTGCAGCCACCGGCGCCCAGCGAAGATATCTGGAAGAAATTCGAGCTGCTGCCCACCCCACCCCTGTCCCCGAGCCGCCGCTCCGGGCTCTGCTCGCCTCCGTATGTTACGGTCGCGTCTTTCTCCCCCCCGGGAGACGACGATGGTGGCGGCGGCAGCTTCTCCACAGCCGACCAGCTGGAGATGGTGACCGAGCTGTTGGGAGGAGATATGGTGAACCAGAGCTTCATCTGCGACCCGGACGACGAGACCTTCATTAAAAACATCATCATCCAGGACTGTATGTGGAGCGGCTTCTCAGCTGCTGCTAAGCTGGTCTCGGAGAAGCTGGCCTCCTACCAGGCTGCGCGCAAAGACAGCGGCTGCCCGAGCCCCGCCCGCGGGCACAGCGGCTGCTCCTCCTCCAGCCTCTACCTACAGGACCTGAGTGCCGCCGCGTCCGAGTGCATCGACCCCTCGGTGGTCTTCCCCTACCCTCTCAACGACAGCAGCTCGCCCAAGCCCTGCGCCTCGCCCGACTCCACCGCCTTCTCTCCATCCTCGGACTCTCTGCTCTCCTCCACGGAGTCCTCCCCGCGGGCCAGCCCCGAGCCCCTAGTGCTCCACGAGGAGACACCGCCTACCACTAGCAGCGACTCTGGTAAGCTGGACCCCTCCAGGCCAGTTTAAGGGAGACAGGGTGTGACCTGGCATCTTTTCCTGGTCTCATGGGCAGCTAACTAAACTAGCCACTTTGTCAGCCCTGCCTTTCTTTTTTTTTTTTTTTTATTTATTTTTTTTCTTATTTTGGGAAGGAGATATGGTAGATCTTGGAGCTGCAGTCTCTGTTTCCCTCCCATCCCATCCCCCTGGACCGCCCTTCGCCTTCCTCTCCCACCCCTCAGGAATTTCATTTGAGTTTTTAAACCTTCTGGCTTATCTTGCAACTCAATCCACTCCCTCTTACCACTCTTAAGCATTTTAATTGCCCTAAGGGGGGTGTGAATGAGGATAAGAGAGAGTTGATCTCTGGGAAGGTGAATGAATTGCCTCCCTCTTCTCTTCCCCTAACTTCCGAGAAATGGTTGGAATTTAATGGGCTAGGCATCTACAAAACTGCAGAGAGGCAGTGACAGGCAGGACAGCCTCCTGCCTGAGCGCCAGGAGCTAGTGAAAGTGCCTTAAGAGTAGATGGGCTAAGGAGCTGGCCTTATTCCAGCCTGTTTTGAACACTTGAAAGCAAATCCTTGCCAAAATTGGACTTCTTTTTTTCCTTTCCCCACCCACAGGACTTTTGGCAAAGCTAAAAGATTTTTTTTTTCTTTTTGCACTTCCAGTAAAATAGGGAGTTGCTAAAATCATACCAAGAGATTTGCAGCTATCATTCGCAACACCTGAAGGGTTCTTAGTAAAGTCCCCAAAAAAGAGGAGGTGCTTGGGAATGCAGTTGAATTGGGTGTGCCCAAAGCCTCATTAAGTCTTAGGTAAGAATTGGCATCAATGCCATATCCTGGTGAATTGTAATTTTCTTGCCTGTGCCATAACCCCAGCTGTGCTCCTCCCTTTGAAACTCCTCCTTTCTGGGAGGAGGAGAGGAGATAGCTAGGAGATAAGAGTCCTTTCTAATCTATGAATGCTTTGTATTTATATGACACTATTTTAATCTTTATCATTAATTGGTTCAAGGAAACATTGCTAACCCAGTGATAATCTATTTCCTTTCTTTCTTAAAGAGGAAGAACAAGAGGATGAGGAAGAAATTGATGTCGTCTCTGTGGAAAAGAGACAGCCTTCTGCCAGAAGGTCAGAATCGGTGTCACCCCCAGCAGGAAGCCACAGCAAACCTCCTCACAGCCCACTGGTCCTGAAGAGGTGCCACGTCTCCACACACCAGCACAATTACGCAGCACCCCCCTCCACTAGGAAGGACTGTCCTGCTGCCAAGAGGGCTAAGTTGGACAGTGGCAGAGTCCTGAAACAGATCAGCAACAACCGCAAATGTGCCAGCCCCAGGTCCTCAGACACGGAGGAGAATGACAAGAGGCGGACACACAACGTCTTGGAACGCCAGAGGAGAAATGAGCTGAAACGGAGCTTTTTTGCCCTGCGTGACCAGATCCCAGAGTTGGAAAACAACGAAAAGGCCCCCAAGGTAATAATCCTTAAAAAAGCCACAGCATACATCCTGTCTGTCCAAGCAGAAGAGCAAAAGCTGATTTCAGAAAAGGACTTGTTGAGGAAGCGGCGAGAACAGTTAAAACAGAAACTTGAACAGCTGCGGAACTCTTGTGCATAAGTTGACCTGTTGGAGGGAGGAACTGGAATCTCCTAAATTCTCACTCCTTACTAAGGGAAAGCAAGAAAAAGGTTCCTTCTGACTGAACTGCAGCAACCCATTACCATAAAATATGAACTTACTTCAAATGCATGTTCAAAGTGCAACCTCACAACCTTGGCTGGGTCTTAGGACTGTAAGGTTTAGCCATAAACTGCCTCAAATAGGACTTTGGGCATAAAAGAACTTTTTTTATGCTTGCTATCTTGTTTTTTTGTTGTTGTTGTTGTTTTTTTTCTTTAAACAGATTTGTATTTAAGAATTGTTTTTAAAAAAAAATCTTAAAAGTTTACCCAATTTTCATGTGTAAATATGGTATCAAATGTAAATAACTTTAATAAAACGTTTATAGCAGTTACACAAGATTTCAAGCATCGTATTATAAACCATAATTTTTTTTATTTAAGTACATTTTCCTTTTTAAAGTTGATTTTTTTCTATTGTTTTTAGAAAAAAAATAAAATAACTGGCAAATATATAAGTTGTGCCAAATGTTAAGTTGTGTTTTGTTTCTTTTCTCCCCTCCCACCCCCACTTATTTTCATCAATTACAAATTAACAGAATCTTACCTTAAAAGGGCAGGCTTACCAGCAATTTGGAGGCTGAGACAGGAGGATCCCAAGTTTGCAGCCAGCCTCAGCAACTTTAGCAAGAACTGTCTCAAAAAAATAAAAAGAACTGGGGATGCAGCTCAGCAGTTAAGTGCTTCCCCCCCCCCCCAAGTTAAATTCCCAGTACCCTTTTTCTCCAAAGATGAGAAAAGTCACTCTAAGGAAAGCAAGGGTTTTATTTTGGGGCTGGGAGCCTTAAGGGCTTCTTCTCAGGGTTATGAGATGCTGCCTGGAGACAATGGATAGTTAGGAAAGGGCAAAAGGCAGGTCAGAAGGTTAGGGGTAGGGAAAGGGGATGCAGGGTGTTCAAGGTAACACTTAAGTGTTAAGTATACAGAGAGGGAGGACTGGGGGTTGGGAGGACCATAAAGGAACTTCCTTCGGTTTGGTTAACTCTAGCCATTTCCCTGGTCACTTAGCCAGGGACTCTACCCAAGGAGGAAGGGCAGGAGCCATCTTTTGCACCTTACCTACTGCTCCAGGTGCCAGCCCCTCCTTAACATGGGCTATTTATGCCTCTGGAGTTCTGGAAGGAATGTTAGTATTAATATTAAAAATAGGGAAATATAAGAGCTTGAGGGTTATGTAAATTGTCTGTGACAAAAAGCAGAATGGAGTCCATTAAACTTTTGGCTTATCACCATGCCTTGGCTCATCTTAACATCTGAAGTCCTCAGCTCAAGAATGCTGCTGTTTGGGGGCCTGACAGACTGACACAGTGATGTCAGTCAGTGCTAGACTCTTTTGTGCTAGGTACTCTCAAGCATTCAGCTTAGAACTCCACAGCAACCCCACCAAGGAGGGACTTGGGTTTTTTTCCAGTTTCAGAGTGGGAAACAGGCACAGGACTCAATCATGTGCCCAAGAGATTGAAACCAGGCCAACTACTAAACCTGCCCTAGATGGTCTCTGAACTGGCCTGTCGGTCAACAAACTAGCCATTCATGAGAATGGGTATTAGTCCAGCGGAATACCCATGTTAAGTTTCAATATTTAGATTTGGACAGGACAGCAGTTTCCTTGTTTATTTATCTTGCTTTGCTTTTTTTTTTTTTTTAATCTGTTTAATTTCTCTTTTCACATGGAAAAGCCTACAGCTTGCTCACCCCTACCTTAGGCATTTGTTACATCAGTTTCACTGCTTGCTTCTGGGAGGAAGCCAGTTTGGAAACGCTACTGTTCTGATCATAAAATAAAACATACTTAGCCTCTGTCATGTGAGTCATTATTTTAGAAACTGCAAGCTCTCCTTCCTTCCAGCCGCTTTCACACACTCATGACACATGCTCATCATTACTCCATAAGAAGGCACTTCTGAATAGATGTCTTATTAATTATAAGCTTCTGAAAACCCACGGCCCAAACCAGAAACTAGAACAGTGACTATAGAGAAAGGAAGTGCCTTCGCTGTTCTAATTACCTCATTGTCTCAGACCCAGAGAAGGTCTTCAGCTCCCTGGACTATCTTTGGAATTTTAATCCATTACCATCCGTAAATCAATAAATAATTACTGTCTTTGACCCCTAGAATAAACTGTTCAAGCCCTTAATGTCTTGTTCTTGATCTTTCCTTTGGGTACTTAGTCCCAACCTCAGCTTCAAACTGCCACACCCTATATCCTAAATTCAAAGGAAAATACAATCCACAGACGTTGAAGAGTTCAAAGTGTTAAAAAAGCGGGGGCGCTCTTAAACGGTTCTCTCTCTGCCTCTCTCTCTGCCCTTTTGTGGCCCAGGGCTGGAGTGCAGTCCTGCTGTGACTCACCTGGGAACTGGGAAGGTGTTAGGTTGAATCACTAAGTCCAGGCAAGCCAAAGGAATAGGAGAGTGCTCCTCATTAGGAAAACAACTCCCCATTCCAAATGATCAGGAAACAACTTAAGGATGCCGAACTTGGCTGTGGGAATGGATGGGAACGATTCCAACCTCCCTCCCATTAGGCCACCTCTCAGCTTTACCATTGTCGGTCCCAGAATGGTCTGAAAACAGGACAGATGCCAACTTCTTTCCAGAAAATCAGGCAGATCTTGACCACAACACTTATTGTCCCTCTGAGCTAATCCAGAGAGTCCCAGGAGCCTAAGGCCATTGTGCAATCTGTTTTGTAGATAATGATCTCAATGATCAGATTTGGGATGGAAGGGAGGAGCTTGTAGTTTGTTCAGGAATATACAAGATATAAGCTAGCCAGGCGCTGTGGCACACATCTGTGATCTCAGAGGCTCCAGAGGCTGGGACAGGAGAGTCGCAAGTTCAAAGGCAGCCTCAGCAGTTTAGCAAAGCTCTAAGCAATCTGTGAGACCCTGTCTCTAAATAAAATCTAAAAAAAGAAAGGGGCTGGGAATATGGCTCAGTGGTTAAGCGTGCCTCCACCCCCCAATTCAATCTCTGGTATTAAAAAAAAGAAGGAGGAGGAGGAATAAATCAATACTGATTGTCTTTTACCCAAGACACTTTGGAAACAAGGGCTCCCCTAGGGAATTCCTGGGATGATTTTGTTTAAAAAGGAAGGAAGTGTTATTCTATGCTGCCATTTGGAAACAACAAAGGAATCAACATTATAAAAACAATCAATCAAACTTTATAATGAACAAAAGTTTTCACAATCCCAGAGTAATACTTAGACTGCTCAAAGCTTGGACATGTTAAGTAAAGTTTTCTGCTGATGTTTAAAACAAAGAAACTCTGGCACAAAACTTGGGAAAGGGGACCAAAAAATGTCACATTAAGAGTTTTTCTGTGGTTTGTTTGCTATAACCTGTGATTAGCTCAATTATTTTTTAGCATACATGCTGAGGACCCACTGAAGCATTTCCTCCCAACAATAATCTTTAGGCTGGAAGTGCTGGAGGAAGTCCCTAAGTCCTAACTAGGAATTCACCACACAGTACAAAAACCTTTTCCTGCCAGGCTTGGTGGCACATGCCTGTAATCCTAGTCACTCAGGATCCTGGGGCAGGAAGATCACAAGTTCAAAACCAGTCTCCGCAATTTAGTGAAACCCTGTCTCAAAATAAAAAGGGCTAGAGATGTAGCTCAGTGGTTAAACACCCCTGGGTTCAATCCCCAGTACCAAAAGAAAAAAGAAAAGAAAAGAAAAACTCCTCCTTTTTAAAAAATAAAACCAGGGCCAAAAATGTAGCTTAATCGTAGAGCATTTACTTGGCATGTTTGAGGCCCTGGATTCTGTCTTCTATACTACAAATAAATAAATTAAATACAACTAAAAAGACTATCACTCACCACCATAGCCATAGCATTAGCCCTGGGTTGTTCTGTCTCCTGGTGGGAGTTTTGAAAAACTGAAAATTTAAAGAAAACACCCAGGGATTCAGGCTTTGCCAAACCGGCTAGAGGTGACTCTAAACAACTGTGAGTGGATTTCACTTTTAATTTTATCTCATTCAATATTAGTATATGCTGAGCACTCCAGGAAGAAGAGTGGAGGGAACAAGTGTTAATGGCATGTAAATATTTCCAGGCTGAAAGGAATGTTCTTTGTTTTTAAACAATGCCTGGGAGCTGGGCCATCACCCCAACACTTTCTTCCAATTATCGCCTCATCACCCCATTACCAGGCAAACTCTGGAGTGCACTGGGGTCTGTAGGTGGGGGAGGGGAGAGTACAGAGGACACACATACTTTCTGCCTTACCCTCCTTCTCCCAGACCCCCAGAGCAGCCTAGCTCCCCCTAGCTAGTAATAGTTGATTGGGACAATACCTAACATTTAGACAACCAAATAACTGGCCTAAAGTCACAACCATAATAGTAGTTAATGTTTACTGTATGCTAAACACTTTAAGTGCATAATTTTATTTCTTCCCCAACACAACTCTTAGAAGGGAAATTCTTTTTTATTTTTTTAGCCCAAGAATGCTTTACCACTGAGCTACATCCTCAGATATAGATATAGATATATAGATATAGATATAGATATAGATATAGTGTGTGTGTATGTGTACCAGGAATTGAATCCAAGGGTAATTAACCACTGAACCACATCCCTACACTTTTCATTTGTTTATTTATTTGTTTTCATTCAAGCCTGATCCCGTTAAGTTGCTGAAGCTAGCTTTGAACTTTCCGTTTTCCCACCTCGGCTTCCTGAGCCATGTGATTACAGATGCGCATGACAGTGCCATTATAGAAAATTCTATTTCTAAAGTTCATTTTACAAATGAGAAGCCTGAAACTTTGAGAGGTTAAGTAATTTGCCTGAGTCACTGAACTGACAAATAGGAAAAGTAGGAGTTATTCCTTTAGTTGTAAATATGTATTAAGCTCCTACTGTGTGCTCACACTGTCCTAGGAGTAGGAACAGATATTGAGATAAACAAGATAGAAAAGATTCTGAGCCAGGCACTTATGGACTAGCGGAGAACAAAGATAACAGGTATTTGAATATTCTCTCTCTCTCTCTCTCTCTCTCTCTCTCTCTCTCTCTTCCTTTGTAGCACTAGGAATCAAACCCAAGTCTTCATGCATGCTGGGTGCATGTTCTACCACTGAGCTCCATCACCAGCCCAAGACTGAGTCATTTTACCAACACTAGACAATTGCTATTTAGCAGCGGGGGTTGGGGGTTAAAGCACTGGGAGCTGGAGCCCCCACTTCCTGAGAAATGAATCAAGAACAGAGTCTAGGAAGTACTAAAAGAGGAGCCACAGGAGAAGATATCCTCAGCAGGATGGAGGGAAGCTAGAGAGGATGGAACCCACCTGGGGAGGAAGCTCCTCTGCTAGAGCCATGTCAAAGGTGGCGAGTGTGCAGTAGGACAGCCAGGAGCTCCACTGGGCTTGGCAAGACCCAGGCTCTCCTGGGACCCACCTGTTCCCCCTACCCACAAAACAAGGTCAAGGAGGGTCTCTTACATTCCCTTATCTAATCCACCACCTGTAACAGCTGCCCAGCATACCCCAACACCCTGCCCTCTTGCAACACTTTCTCCTGGAGCTCCCAAAAATGCAGACATATAATCTAAATTAGAATCTCAAGAGATGGAAACTGTGCTTCAATAAACCCTGGAGAGCTTGGTGAAGCTTCAGAACCTCTGTCTCCTCCACCACTGAAACCCCAGCCAACTTTCCAGATTACAGATTCTGCTCAAAACCCTTCAGAGGGCTCCAGCTGTTCCTCCCGTCCAAAGCCATCCTCCAATCCCCTGTGCCCAAGGCACTCTTCCCTGCTACTGGCCCATCCACCAACCAGGCTCCCATAGCTGACCATATTCACTTTCTACTGTTTTTCGACCAATCCCAGAGTTTCCAAGGAGGACCAACATTGCCTATGATAACATTCCTTGCTCTTTATTTAACATTTTTTTGGGGGGGGTACCAACGGTTGAACTCAAGGGCACTCAACCACTGAGCCACATCCCCAGCTTTATTTTGTATTTCATTTAGAGACAGGATCTCACTGAGTTGCTTAGCGCCTCACTTTTTGCTGAGGCTGGCTTTGAACTCATGATCCTCCTGTCTCAGCCTCCCAAGCCACTGGGATAACAGGTGTGTGACACCAGCCGGGCACTCCTTGCTCTTTATGACAATCAACTCTTGGAAAAATAAAAACTTCATCGTCTTGTTCAACAATGGATTGTCAGTGCCCACATCAAAGTCCGGCATCTAATAGTGACTTAGGAATGCTTTGGTGAATAGCTCAGTGAAGAGCCATTTGGTGATGTGATGGCATGAAATGTCAGCAGGAGGGGAAGTGGAAGCCAAGTTTCCATGCCACCTTTTCAAGAAGCTTAACCAGAGCCCAGTGGCTTGGCATCCTGGGGGGTGGAGGAGGAAGAAGCTTAGCCGAGAAGGTAAGAAGGAGATGGATGCGTCAAGTGCAGGCAAAAATCAAGAAATTTAATTTGTTTTGCTTAAATAGATTTTTATTTATTTATTGGGATTATACTGGGGATTGATGCCAGGGGTGCTGTACCTCTGAACTGCACCTTAGTCCTTTCACTGTTTTGTAGAGACAGAGCTTGCTAAATTGCTAGGGCTGGACTTGAACCTGCTGTCTTCCTGCTCAGCCTCTTGGAATTCCAGGTGTGCGCCACATCTGGGCAGATTTTCTTTTTTTTTTTTATTTTACTTTATTAGGCAGAAAAGATAATTCATTTCCACACAGTGGGACAGAACTGAAAAAGGAAGAACTGAAGACCCAAGTGAAAGAGAGATGCAGCCAGATGTAGCCTGATCTGATGTAGCAGCCAGATATGGGCATCTCCCGGGCAGCTTCTATCTCCTTCCTCAGGGGTTCTGTGCCCGGCTCTGTGTCTGATGGAGGTGGGAAGGAATGTGTTCAGCACTCCAGGGAAGGGACCTTGTAGGTGGTGCCTTCCCAGGCCAGGCTGCCCTCTTGCCCTCTCCTGGACCTTGTTCACAGGGCATGTTGATCTAGGAGGGAAAATCACCTGTTTACTTCTCTTTCTCCCTGCTAGACCCCTCAAGGACAAGGTGCGGATCTTTTCTTTCATCATTGTGCCCTGAAAACCATGCACAATGTTGAACATACACAATTCTGTGGAAGAAGTGAAAGAAGCATAAGCAAATGAATAAATGTATACTTAAGATTCTGCCTCCTGCTGGACATGCACACCTATCATCCCAGTTACTCTAGAGGCTGAAGCAGAAGGATCATAAGATGGAGGACAGCCCCAGCAATTTAGCAAGACCTTATCTCAATGTAAAATTTTTAAAAAGGACTGGCGAATGTAGCTCAGTGGTAGAGCACCCCTAGCATGCCAGGGCCTTGAGTTCAATCTCTAGTACTGTGCCACAGTCTGGCTGGGCACAAATCACAAGCCACTCAAGCAGGAACAAACTTTATTTCCGAACTCCACCAGCACACTCCACACACGCTCCCCGGGAACTCTCCCAGCTCTACACCAGGCTCTCGCCTACCCTCTCCCCCGTAAGAACTCAACCAGAACTCCAAAGAACCCAACCAAAACTCCAAAGAACCAGGCGCGGAGCCGCCCTATTGCTGGACAGTAAAGGTTTATATACAATTGAATATACCGCTTAACATAACCATCATCATCTCAATGGCTTGCTGGTGTCACCTCTCAACCACTCCCTTCTGGCAAAATGCCATGCATCATCCCAACTCAGCTGTGGCCCTCAACAGTACTGAAAAAAAAAATCTATCCTAAGCTGTCAATCTTTTTTTTTTTAACCTCATTTAATCCTTTGCTCTGCACTCAGCTCTTGCCAAATCTCTTCTCTCTTTGGTGTCTACCTAATTTATTCCTGGCATCAGAAGCCTCAACAACAATTTTAATCAGGGACTCTAGGTTTCAAGGGGCAGAAACTCAGCTCAAACTGGCAAAATCAAAAGGAAGGAAGGAAGGAAGGAAGGAAGGAAGGAAGGAAGGAAGGAAGGAAGGAAGGAAGGAATTATGTAACTGAAAAAGCAGGGGTGAGTCAATCCAGGGGTTTAAATAAGAACTGCAGCATTCTCTCTATAGCTTCATCTCAGACAGCGTCTTCCCACCTGGGGCCAAGAAGGGCCCTAAAAGTTCCTCTAAAATGAAATCCTCTCCTTCCCTCCCTATGCAAAAGCTCAGAAAGGATTCTCACTGGTCTCCTGGAGTCACGTGTCCACCCTAAGACCCCACTGATCAGCCTGATTTCCAGCTCCACTTCTGTGCTTGAGTTAGGACCATGTGATTGACAACCCATCAGGTAGGGAGACCTTTTCCAAAGGGAAAAGGTGTGCACTCAAAAAGAACAGATGTTGGTGGGGAGTGATGTTGCAGGCTTGTAAACACAGTCACCAGGGAGGCTGAGACAGGAGGACAGAAAGTTGGAGGTCAGCCAGGGTAACTTAGACCCTGTCTCAAAAACTTTTAAAGGATGGGGCCTGGGTAGCTCAGTGAGGTGATATACAGTACCCTTGGTTTCAGTTCCCAGTAGCACAAACATAAAAGAAAGAAAGGGAAAAGGAAGAACAGATGTTCACTATTTTGTATTCTTTGGGTAATTGAGGCTCTAAGCTCCTGAGAGCCACATGGAAGAGCCCGGATGTTTTAAAAAATTTCTCCAGAATCATCTGAAAACAATTTTTTTGTTGTTGTTTTGTTTTGTTTTAGAATTGAACCCAGGGACGCTTCACCACTGAGCCACATCCCCAGCTCTTTTTAATTTTTATTTTGAGACAGGGTCTCACTAAGTTGCTTAGGGCCTCACTAAATTGCTGAGGCTGGATTTGAACCTGTGATTCTCCTGCCTCAGCCTCCCAAGTGGCGGAGATTACAGGCGAGTGCCACTGCGTCCAGCTTGTCAGACCTTTTTGTAAAACACAGATTCCAAGTCCAGCTTAGAGTTATTCAATCAGAGTATGCAGAGAGGTGAGGCCTGGGATCCTGTACTTTGTGAAGTTTCAGGAGTGGGACAAACAAATAGGTTCGGAAACAAATGAAGGCATGCGGCTTCTGAAGGTCTGCATTGCGTACTGGCTGTGCCCCCAACTCGCTGCACAATCCAGAGCAAACTTGATGCTCTGAGCCTGACTCTGCTGATCTGCAGGGAGAACGCAGTGTGCAGGAGAGCCAGAGGAATGCAGACGCCATATCTCTGCTGGGCTTTGGAGAGCATTAAATGAGATAAGAACTGGTCCAGCAGAGGTTCAGTAAATGAGAGAATTGTCCCTCTTCTCTCCCCTCCTCCTCCATTTTTGTGCATCATCCAGGCCTCTACATACTGCTCCTAAAGGCCTCTCTGCTCCATCCCCATGTCTCCCTGCCCACTGTCAACACCCTCTTTCCACCCACAGATACCACAGATACCTTTTTCCTGGGGATTTATAGGCTTCCTGCTTCTCTCATCTGGTTGCCTCAAAGGCCCAGGAATGGTCTTAAAAAGATAACTCATCAGACCCCTCCCTGATTATTTAGAGAATTTAGTGGCCATCCTTGATCTGACTGTAAAACACAAATATCTTCCTACTTGGGGGTGGGATGCCCTGACTCATCTCCTGCCACATCAGCCCCTCTGATCTTGGTTACCAACTCATTGAGGCGATTTCTGATTTTCCTGAAACACTAGGCATGCTCTGCCCTTGGATCTGGTTCTTGCTCTTCCCTCGGCCTGAGTGCCGTTCGTTCGTGGCCCTCCACCCCAACTCCTGACCCTCCAGGTCTCATTTTGAATGTGACCTCTTCGTGGAAGCCCTCCCTGATCCCTGCTTGCCTGCTTCCCCTTTCAAAACAGCTGGGGAGCAGTGGCCCCCAGGGAAGCCTTCTCATTTACCAGTCCTTTACCTGTTGTATTTTATTTCACAAGGCCCTGTAAGATGACCACACTCACTTCCTTGTTGTCACACTGCAGAATGCTGAGATTTGGTCAGCAGATGCCTTTCTCAAGGTCAGATAGCCAGGCAGAGTCAGCAGGAATTGGCTCTTTCTCATTCCTCGTCACCGGCTCCTCTACTTCCTGTGGCTTCTTGGCTACCACACCATATTGAAATTGACCGCTTCCTCCTCTTGCCTCGGCATTGGAATTGGGCTACTTGCTTCCGTGTGGGGACATCCCCGGCGCTTAGCACACACTGGGCACATAGAAGGGGCTCGAGTATTGTTGAATAAATGCAGTCAGTGTGTTCTCATACCGAGATCCATGGCATGGAAGGCTGCTAATGAGTGTGTGTCCAAAGGAGTGTGCACCTACGGTGTTGCTCCAGGGTTAAACTGCAGAACATGTGACACACACAGGAACAATCATAGCCTTAGTGTTTTAAGTGACTCCCTGGAGAAGATACAGTCTTCCTGAACTTTCTCCGTTGTTTCAAGACCTCAGATCTTCTGAGACAGGATTTGTTTCCTTGTCATCCTGGAACGCAGAATGATCTCCTAAAACTAGGGGCAATTTGCCTGGCAAATTAGGCTAGTTCCCAGTTCCACACCAATTCTTGTCCCCACACACAGACTGCCCCAGTCAGCAAATATCTATTGGGTACTTCCTACAAACAAAGGAGGCACCAGTGTGGAAGAACCAGATTCAACCATGTGGTTGAGAAAAGGGACATTGAACAAGTGTTTCCTCAAATATTTAACTGAATAAATTCAAGGGAATAAATTAGAATAAAGAAGTACAGTGCTGTTGGGGAGTCAGTCTGGGGGTTCCGGGAAAATTTTCCACCCAGATCTGGAGGATGAGTGTGGGTTAGACAACCACCTATTCTGAGACCTAGTTCTCGGAGAAAGGGCGACCTACTCAGGGAACCCAGAGCCAACTAGAAGAGAAGGAAAAGAAAGTACAAAGGAATCTTCACCTCTGGGTGAGGCCCATGGGTAGGCCCCTAGCCAGATCACCCAGGGCATGATACAGGGATTTGGACTATCACCTAAAGCCAGCCACAGAGTGGGGAGGTCCACATCACTCCACCATGATTGTCTGGGTCTGTGGCCATGGCAGCGCCATCCCCTAGCTGTGTGCCATGAACAAGGGTGAAGTCACGGTGCTTAGGCCAGGACCCTGGACTTTCTGCTCTAATGAGTACTTGTCTGTAAACCGGGTCAGTAACACACCAGGTAATCTTAAATACTAAGGTCATTTAACTGGAAACGTAACAACAATAATAAAAATAATAGCACTTTGATCCAGTGTTTTCTACGTGCCTAGTACTAGGCAAAGCACTTTAATACTTTTTCTCATTGACTCTTCATGACAACCTATGAACAAGGAGCTAGGATTTTGCCCATTTGGGGTTTCCTCTTGGTTTTGTTTTGTGGTACCAAGGTTTGAACCCAGGGTCCCTCTACCACTGAGACACATCCGCACCCCTTTTTTAGTTTTTATTTTGAGACAGGGTTTTTCCAAGTTGCTTCAGGCCTCGCTAAACTGCTGAGGCTGGCCTTGAACTTTCTGTCCTCCCACCTTAGCCTCCAGAGTTGCTGAAATGACAGGAGTGCCCCATCTCGCCCAGCCAGCCTAATATTTTTTAGAGCCGCCTGAAGTGCCTTGAATTTTTCACAAGGCACCCTGTGTGACACTGGGAGGCTGCCGGAGGAGAGGGAGCAAACACCTTCCTTGAGCCAGGGCCTAAGGGCACCTCAGTGTGGGAAAGGCAGAGCCGGTAGACAAACACCAGGTCTCTGTGCCTCAACCCTCAGCTATCACCCCATTGCCCAGTCCGCTGGGGATCCTGAGGTGGCTTCTCCAGGAGCCTGGCAGACCCCTCTCTGTGTTCAACAGCCCAGACTGTCACTTCCCTTACCTCACAGATTTCCCTGCAGAAGCACAGTCCCGTCAGGAATGCCTCTGCCCGGCCCCTCACCAGCATCTGCCATTCAGAAGCCAGTGTGTTTACTTCCCCCTTCTTCTCCACAGGGATGGGAGGTTTGGGAGGCTAACCCCCCCACACCCCGGGAAATGGGCCATCCGAGCAGTGGGAACAGTCATGGGCTGGAGCCCACTCTGACTGGAGAGACCTCTAATGTCACACAGAGGAACCCATTTTACAGATAAAAGGGCGGAGGTCCCCACAGGCCACACAGGGAGCACACAGGCCTCTGGCAGCAGGCTGGGACCGTCCCTCGTGCCACTTTCAAGGGTACCTAGGGTCCTCTTCTTTGATAACGCCCCACCTCCTTTTGGCGTTCCCTCTTGCTCTATGTGGGTGGGCTTTGCAGGTTCACGGGTACCTTGGCCTCCTCTTGCCAAGGAGATGGCCACAGCAGACCACCTAGATTCTCAGTCTCAGGATTTTGAATCCTAATCTCCCAAAGAGAGTGCAGTGGGGCCAGCACATCCCTTCTGGTGTCCTTTGACATAGTTGGTGTCGGGTAATTTCAAATTTGATAAGTTAAAGATAAAAGCCAAGTCCCAACATTTTAAAAATACTTTTAGTTGTAGATGGGCACAACACCTTTATTTTATTTCTGTATTTTTATGTGGTGCTGAGGATCAAACCCAGTGCCTCCCACATGCTAGGCAAGTGCTCTGCCACTGAGCCCCAGCCCCAGCGCAGTCCCGATGTTTTAAAAATACAAAGCAGTCCAGCCATGAGAACAAAATGCTGTGAGCAGGTCTGCATTTGCCTGGGCAAACAGGGGCATCTGATCTCACAGGGGAGGAAACTTAGGCTCAGGCAGATGAAGACCAAAGAGCAAAAAAAAATGTTGTATGATAGGTATTAGAACCCTGAAGGAAATAGCGGAGATACCCAATAGTGTCATATGACTCTTCCGACAGCCCCTGGTCTTCCAATCTTTCAAATCCCTGATCAAAATTCAGCTCTTCCCGATTAATCTCAGTCAACTCTGCACCCTTGAAGCCTCTGATAGAAGACTTGTGCTGCTCTGTATTAGTTTTCTCTTGATTCTAAAGTGTGTGTGTGTGTGTGTGTGTGAGTTGTGTGTGTTGTGTGTGTGTGTGTGAGTTGTGTGTGTTGTGTGTGTGTGTGTGTGTGTGTGTGTGTACGTGCACGTATACAGTCTGTTTTGCATGGGTCTGTGTTGCTATGATTTGGATCTGAAATGTCACCCAAAAGCTCTATGTTGAAGGCTTGGTCTCCAGGGCAGCAGAGTTCAGAGGCAGGACTGGATCGTGAGGCCTCTGAACACATGAATAGCTTCCCCCATTGATGAACATTGGGAGGTGGTGGAAACTTCAGGTGATGGGACCTGGTTGGAGGAAGTAGACCACTGAGGGGAGGTAAGCCGGGGTATATTTGGTCCCTGGTCCCTTCTCCTCTTGCTCTGCCTTTGCTCCCCAGCTGCCTTGAGGTGAGCAGCTTGGCTCCATCACAAGTTTCTCTTCGTGATGTTCTGCCTCAGCACAGGCTTAGGACAACACAGCCAAGTCACTGTGGACTACGACTTCTGAAACCATGAGCCAAAATAAATGTCTCCTTCTTTAAGTTGATTTTCTTGGGTATTCTGTCACAATGATGGAAAACTAACTGACACATGTCTTAACTGAGACTTAGCCTCAAGTACCACAGAACTCTGCAAAGCAAGGGCCCGTACCCAATCTTCTGTGAATACAGTGCCTTACCAAGTGAGGAGTGTCTCTGTTCTGTTTTTCTCTTACTCTGGTATATTGGTTTTCCAGGGATGTTATAAAAAAATTACCCCCAACTGGGTGGCTTATAACAACAGAAGTTCGTTCCCACAGTTCTGGAGACTAGAAGTCTGAAATCAAGATGTCACCAGGGCTGGGTATGGTGGTGCATGCCTGTAATCCCCGCAGCTTGGGAGGCTGAGGCAGGAGGATCATGAGTTCAAAGCCAGCCTCAACAAAACCAAGGTGCTAAGCAACTCAGTGAGACCCTGTCTCTAAGTAAAATATAAAACAGGGCTGGGGCTGGGGCTCAGTGGTTGAGTGCCCCTGAGTCCAATTCCCAATACTCAAAAAAAAAAAAAAAGATGTTCCCCTGAAGGCTCCAGAGGAGGGTCCTTCCCTGCCTCTTCTGGCTTCTGGTAGGTGCTGGCAACTCTTGGCCTTCCTTGGTTTCTAGCAGCATTTACTTGAATCTCTGCCTCTGCCTGCACATGGCCTCTTTCTTAGGTCCCTTCCTTTTGTTATAAGGACACCAGACACTGGACTCAGGATCCACTCAGATCTTGTGCGACCTCCTTTGAATTAATTATATCGGCAAAGACCCTCTTTTCAAACCCAGTCCCATTCTGAGGTTCCCGAGGGAGGAGACCTGGGGAGGACACCATCCAGTCCTGTCCAGGTACGTAAGAGCCCCAGACTTCGTAGCTCAGGTCAACTCCGTCCAAGAGGCTAACCGGGGAATACCCCCAGGAGACACGCAACAATCCAGGTTGGACCTGCTCACAAGGGTAGCTTGGGAGGGGGAGGTCCATCCCTGGAAGCCATTTTTCTTCTGCCACAGCCTCTGAGCAGCCAACCACGCCCAAGCCCCCTCAGTCCTTTTTTCTGACGAGTCTTTGTCTTCGAACTCCCCGGCCACCTTCTCCTCCTTCCTCCCTCCTGGCAGCCACACGCGGCTGGGCTGCAGGCCCTTCAGGAGGCTGGGAGTGTGCAGACTCTAACACCCCACAGGTGCGTAATGTCCTCCTCTCTTTAGATTTCCTACCCCCATCCAAAGGTTTCTGTGCTCTGTTTCTAAGGCACCAGGTCATCAGGATCCCCTCAAAAGCCGAACTGTGTTCTCAGCTTTCACTCCAACATCTCAACACGCACCCATCGGAGTCGTCTCAAGTCCCGAGTGAGAACTTCCTCATGGTCAGCCCAGCCACGGCCTTCCTCTTTTTTTTTTTTTTTTTTTTTAGTTTCTGGATGCAAGGTCACTTTTTCTGATGAAAAAGTGAAAACATGTTGTCACTTAAAGAGTTTCGCTCTGTGCCACTGTGTCAAAGGCACACATTACACCATTCATTCTTTACATGATCCTCTTAGTGCAGATGACAAGACCAAGATCTTGAGCAACTGCATAGTTTGTTCAAGGCCATGTGTCTACTTTAAGACGGACTTGGAATTTGAACCTAGGTCCATCGTAGATCCCAGCGTGCATTCCTGTCATGATGAGATGGGGTTATGAGAGCGACCTTGAGAGTATTATTCCTTCAAAGAACTTCCCAGACAAGCATGCCCAGAACATGCAAGATCACCGGAGCCAAACTTGGTGGCGCACTCCTGTCATCCCAGCAACTTGGGAGAGTGAGGCAGGAGGATCCCAAGTTTGAGGTCAGAACTGAGCAGCTTAATGAGACCCTGTCTCAAAATAGAAACTACAAAGGACTAGAGAGGTAGCTCAGTGGTACAGCATCCCTGGTTTCAATCTCCACTGCTGGGGGTGGGGTGGGGCATTTTGTTTATGTGAACTCGCATCTTCTTTAAGGAGCTAAGCCCAATAGATTCTTCACATTTCCCTTCTCTCTGGAGTCAGTTAAGTGGAATTGGGACTGCTGCTCCCTAAAAACATCTCCTTGGAATGGGTCTTTCTCACAGCAGCTGCTTTGGGCTTAAGGGAGCAATAATCTAAGCCCTAAAACAAAAACTGCTCCAAATTGCAAAATGTTCCTTGTTGGCAGATTTCCATTAAGCTTGATTCAGCAAGTTTGGTGCAGAGACAATTACAATCCATCCTGAAGTCAGGATGCACAGCCTGTCTTAGGGACACCCCAATCGCGGTAAACGTCTGCAGTTCCATGAATAAGCCCATTCTCGGCTGCTGCCTCTTCACACCTGCAGCTCCCTCAGCCCAACCCCTCTCCCCAAACCCAACCATTGGACGGTTTCTTCAAGGTGCCACAGTACTGAGGAAGACGTCAGACCATCCTTCTCGCCCCTAGAGGAGTCCTGATCTGGGCCCGGGATGGTTCACCATCAGAGAAGTGGAGGTGAGAGCAGGAGGTTGGTAAACCTGGGCCTTGCCCCAATTCTTCTAGTTCAAATTCTCCAGGGTGGAGCCTCAGAAAACCGGATGTTAACATGTTCTCCAGGTACTTGGGAAGATCCCAGGCTGAGCTTCCCAGAATTGAGGCATTGCTTCATTTTCACAATTTTTGAAATTAACAAACAACTTTGTGGTGCTTATCACGTCCTAGGCACTGTATACATGACACCTGCTCAGCTCATGCAGTGCTCCCACAAAACCCTAGTGAGAGCTGGGGATATAGCTCAGTTGGTAGAGTGCTTGCCTTGCATGCATAAGGCCCTGGGTTCAATCCTCAGCACCACAAAAAAAAAAAAAAAAAAAAAAAAAAAAAAAAATCCTAGTGAGGTAGAAACTATTATCCCTATTTCAGATGAAGAAAATGAGGCACAGAGAAGATACGAATTTATCTGAGATCACCTATCAAGTAAGAGGCAGAGCTGGCTCCAAATGGCCCCCTACATTCTCCTATTCTTTACATGTGGGAATTTCTTCCTTTAAATCATCTCACCTTCAACACTTGTACATATGTATTTTAATTTAATGCAAAAACGTATGAGGGCAGAGACTTTTAGCTGTTTGCTGACTGAGGAATAACCAGGGGCTAGAATAATGCCAGGCAGAGTTGTGGCCTCTAAGTATATGTCAAATGAATGAATCAATGAAAGAAACCTTTAACGTGGAGCTGAGGTACTGTTATATTTTCCCCCAATCATCACTAAAAATACAAGGACAAGCCAGGTGCAGTGGTGCACACCTGTAATCCCAGCAATGCAGGAGGCTGAGGCAGGAGGATTGAAAGTTCAAGGCCCTAAGCAACTTAGTGGCACCTTGTCTCAAAAAATAGAAAATACTGAGGATGTAGCTCAGTGGTAGAAAGCCCCTGGGTTCAATCCCCAGCGCACGCGCACAATTATCACTATTAAAAAGTCTGTATTGGAGGGATGGGGTTGTGGCTCAGCAGTAGAGCACTCTAGCATGTGTGAGGGCCTGGGTTCAATCTTCAGCACCACACAAAAATAAATAAATACAATAAAGGTATTGTGTCCAACTACAATTTAAAAAAATAAATAAAAATAAGTATTTTTTAAAAAATGGGACTGGGGCTGTGGCTCAGTGGTAGAGCGCTTGCCTTGCCTGTGCGAGGCACTGGGTTTAATTCTCAGCACCACATACAAATAAATAAATAAAGGTCCATCAACAACTAATGAAATATTTAAATAAAAGAAAAAAAAAAAGTCTGTGTAGAGCTGGGGATGGAGCCCAGTAGTAAAAGGTCTGTATAGCACCCAAAATTGTTGTGTCTTACTCCCTCCTCATCTACACCCCAGCTTGGGATGCCCTGGGCTAGAATTTAACGCTGTCATTGCACTGACCATAGTTCATATGACTTCCTTACCAAGACTGCAAGTTCCCAAGAATAGGAATTGTATTTATTCTTCTCTTCCTGTGCTGAGGACAAAGACCCTGTATGCCTTTCTTCATTCTTGCCACAGTAAACTGGTCTTAGGTTGGATTGTTCCTTTAAGTCTTTCTGAACGGAGGTGATAGGATTTAATGGATGGCAGAGAATAATGAGGCTCAATTGGCCTGGACTGGAGTCTCCCCAGAGGAGAACTTTCAGGTTTGAGCTGTTGGGCATCAGGGCTCTTGAACTCTCCGCCCAGCTCATGCTTCATGACCCTTGGTTTGAACTGATGGCTGTTCTGAAGCGGTAAATGTCTCGCAGAGAAAGACCATGTCCTTCTCATTGCCCACCAATGGATCTTCAAACCTGGCACATAAAAGATGTTCAATAAAAATAAATGAAGGGGGGACTGCGGCTGTGGCTCAGCGGTAGAGCGCTTGCCTAGCACGTGCCAGGCGCTGGGTTCCATCCTCAGCACCACATAAAAATAAATAAATACATAAAATAAAGGTATTGTGTCCAACTGTAACTAAAAAATACACAAAATAAATAAACTAATAAATGTGGGTTGCCGGTTACGGTGGTGTGGGTCTGCAGTCCCACTTACTTGGGAGACTGAGAAAGGAGGATTGCCTGAGCCCAGGAGTTCAAACCCAGTCTGCGCGACTTAGGGAGACCCTATCTGGAAAAAAAAAAAAAAAAATGACTTTTTTTTCAAATGTAGGTTAAATGAATAAATAAGGACACTAAATGTGTTCTACTGAGAAAAGTACAACATGCCTTCTCACTCATTTTTTTCTCTTACTAGTTTCTTGTAGCTAAGATATGTCCATAAATATGTCTTGGTGGAGGCCATTTATTTGGAAAAGTTGACATGGAGTTGTAGGAGAAAAGCATTTTACCTAGCTGGAAAAATGATAATTAGCTACACAAAAGAAGACAGATAATGGGTACTGCCAAGGGAAAGATTATGTGTCCATCCCAAACACATACCCAAACACATACCAGGAACTTCACTGGGGGTCCCTAGTATGTTGCAGACTCTGGGACCCGTAAAACAGTCTCAGCAGCAGGCATAAACTCCAGCTAATTATTCAGAACACTGGTTGGCCTTGGAAGGAGATGCCCATGAGAGTTTCACAAGCTAACAGCAGGGAGGCAGGCAGGAAGGAAATCAGGGGTAATTAAACCTTGTTTCCTGGGTACACAGCAGCCAACCCCAAAGCACACAGGAAAGATACAGGGCAGAAGCTGCCAAGAGCTGGGCAGCAGAAAGCACAGAGGAGTGGAGTCCAGAGGCACCCAGGGCCCATCTCTGTTTGCCTAGAAAACCTGCTTCCAGAGAATGTCCTGGTTAATTGATAGGAGAGAGAGGCTCCTGGGTAAAATAAAAAAGAAGGGTGAGAGTCACACATTGGTTCAGTAGATGGAGTAAATGATATGTCTCAACCTGAGACTCTCAAAAGAGTGGCAAGTATGTCCAACAGCATTTATCCAACAGCTTTGCCAGTTTCATTATATTAAAAAAGAGTCAACAGTGGCTCCTGCCTGTAATCCCAGTGACTTGGGAGGGGGAGATAGAAGGATTGCACGTTCAAGGCCACCCTCAGCAACTTAGCAAGGCTCTGTCTCAAAATAAAAATTAGAAAGGACTGGGTGTGCTAATGTAAAATAAATAAATAAACACATTTAATAAAAAAAATACATAAGAAGAAAAAAAAAAGAAAGAAAGAAAAGACTGGGTATGTTGTTCAGTGGTAAAGCACTCCTGGGTTTAAGACCAAAGGAAAAAATACCTCTGTATCTCCATAGCTCTATCTCTATCTTTGTCTCTGTCTCTATCTCTATCACTACCTCTGGCCTGCACAGAATCACAGAGGGTCAAGAGAGAGGAAGGAAGAGGGGAAAGACATAGAAGAAGAAATGAGCTGGATGTAGTGGCACCCATCTCCAGTCCCAGCAATTTAGAAGGCTAAGACAGGAGGATTGAAAGTCAGAGGCCAACCTCAGCAACTGAGTGAGGGCCTGTCTCAAAACAAAATAATAAAATGGGCTGGTGGCAAACTCTGGGACCTGTAAAGCAGGTGATGTAGCTCAGTGAGAGAATGCCTCTGCTTTTCAATCACCATTATCAAAACAACAACAATGAAGGTGTTGTGACTGTTTATTACCAGCCAGGCCAGACACGGTCATGTGTATTATTAAATACTAAATGAAATGCACCCAGTGGGTTAGCTTTACTACTGTCTGGTTACCAGGTGCTATTACATACGAGAACACACAGGCAGGTGGCCCAAGTGAAAATGGACTGTGTCCATCATGGTAAGCAGTTTCAACAATAGGCCCCATGGTCCTTACTTCCTGCAGTGCACACTCTGTGAAAGCCCTGCCCCGGAGTGTGGAGTAGACCTGGTGATTCACCAACAGATTACAAAAGGTGAAAGTGATGGATGTTCCTTCTGGGGCTGGATTACAAATACTGAGGCTGCCATCTTACTTTCCTACATTGTCCATGTAGCACTCACCCTGGGGAGATCTAGGGGCGCACGCAGTTTACATAGGATGCTTCTAAGACATGACTCATCTCGGGGCCTAGCTGACATATCGGGGGTTACATTGTAAAGTGATCCATGTGGCAAGGAACCGACATTCCCTCCAATATCAGCAAGGACCTGAGGCCCTATCAGAAGACATGTAAGTGTCCCTGAGAGGGATTCCCTTCCTGCTCAGCCCTGAGATATCTCAGCTTTGACCCGTACCTTGATTGTAGCTTTTAGAGAGCCCATGAACAAGAGGACCAGCTAAGATGATCCCAGGTTTCTTGCCCACAGATACAGAGATGATAAATGATCCTTGTTTCTGCAGTGTGGCTGGGGTGGGGAATTGTTACAAAGCAATCGATAACCAATATGCTCATTTTAAAAATCACTCCACAGGGGCTGGGGTGGAGCTCAGTGGTAGAGCGCTTAAGTGAGGCCCTGGGTTCCTTCCCCAGCACCACACACACCCCCCACCACGCACACACAAAACAACTCCATAGAGACAATCACTAGTTCTGGTCACTGAATATCTCCAGTTCTTACTCCTAGGAACACGGTACAGTTAACTTCCTGGCACCTTTAATTAGGCATGGCCTTCTCACTTCCTTTGACCAGTGAATGTGAGTATGGTAGTGAGATTTGACCCAGAGGTTTTCAGATCTAATATACAGGTCACTTTGGACATGTCCCTTTTTTCCTGTCGGCCCTCCTGGAAGCATGGAGCTGGACCCTCCTCATCTGGATGGAAAGACTCAGCTAACCAAGAGGGGCACCCACTCAGTACGGACTAAACTTTTGCTCCGGGCCGTTGCTGAGGTTGCTGAGGTTCCGGGGTTTTGGGTGCAGCATCACCTCCCCCACCTTCAGTGATAGAAACCGCAGTGTCTGATAATTATAATTTACCTCAAACTTCAGTTAATCAACAGACCACGGTGTCATTTGTCCTCCTGTGTTATTAACAATTTTTGCACCTAAACCAAAATTATCCTTTGGTCACATGTTTGCACCTGGTAGGGATATCTGTCAGTATCACCAATTCAGCATGATCACTTTTATAAGAATTCCTGAGAGAAACTTTTCTTCTTAGTGTCAAGACTGGGTATCTTTTTGGACTCAGAGCTTGAAAACATTGTTTATTTACGAAATACTTTTTTGGAGGGAGGGAGGGGGGACTGGGGATTGAACCATTCAGCCATATCCCCAGCTTTTTTTTTTTTTTTTTTTTTTTTGAGACAGGGTCTCACTAAGTGGCTTAGGGCCTTGCTAAGTTACTGAAGCTCACCTTGAACTTGTGATCCTTCTGCCTCAGACTCCTGAGCCACTGGGATTACAGATGGCCCTCATATCCATTTTTATATGAAGGAAGAAAATTAAAATAGAAGCAGACCAATGGATAGAACAAGGTCAAGCTCTAAAACATTTAGAAAACATTTGGGTTTCAATCGCAGTTTGACTACTTTCTAGCTGTGTGACCTTGCAATAATTATGGGGTCTCAGTTTCTACCTTTTTAGAAGTGGGGGTAGCTTTACTAATAACTCCCTTTGAAACTTTGTGTCAAGGGTTATCATGGGGAAAGTGCTTAGCCCTTAATAAGAGTTCTTACCAAATTTTAGTTCCTTCCTTCCTTAACCCCAAATCCCTTGAGCAGCTCTTTGCTCTTGAACTTGCTCAATCATGTTCCTGGGTAAACTCAGAAATATCGCCTGCTGAGGAAATGGATTTCAGCTGCATCAGGAGAAATGCATGCAGAAGGAAGGCAGCAATAGGGGCTGGAGGAGGGGGAATCACGGCTTCTTGGTGCTCACTATGGAGTCAACACCCTGAAGCTCCTGCTTGATGGGAGGAGAGGGGAGGGATTGGGGCGGTGGGCGCTGCAATGTGCTGCTGGCTTCCTGGAGAAACACCTGGTTAGTGAGGTCCTGGGAAGCAGACCAAGGATTACACCAAGTGACTATCGATCCCTTTTTAACTTTGTGACAGGGACTTGGTAAGTTACTGAGTCTGGCCTGGAACTTGATCTGTTCCTACTTCAGCCTTTCCAGTGGTTGGGATCACAGGTATGTGCCACCGCACCCCACTGCCAGTTACTTTTAAAAAACATCCATATGTGCAAGAAGTAGAGCAGAGCTTTTCACCCTGAGCACCACAAACAGGGGGACCCGAGGCTGTTTGGTTGTGGGGGCGGATCTGTGTATGTTAGGATGTTTCCATCCATCTCTGCCCGCTGCCCACCAGATGCCTCAACCCTACCTCCACCTCAGGTCATGACAATCAGAACTGCCTCCAGATATTGTTTATACTCCATGGAAGACAAATCCCCCCACCTCATCACCCTCTGTGAAAGCCACCTGTGCAGAGCAACACAGCATCCTGACATCCGGGTTTATTAAGTACCCACAAAGAGCCCAGGAAGACAAAAGTGCTTATCACACAGACTCACCCCTCCAGTTACTCATGGTTCCTGCTGCACATAATTGTCCTGAAGTGTGGCTGGCACAATAACAGAGATGCCAGCCAGGAGCCAGGTGCCCCTGGTCCCATACCTTGGGGGAGTGTCCAGCTCTGCTGAGAGGAGAGAGTGAGGGGATCACTTGGGGGATGATTCAGCGAAGCCTTGGCCCCAAACCACTGACCGCCCTCCCTGAAGAGGCTCCATACCAACTTTCCACCAGCTCCTCTTTGCAGCACTCGGTGTCCCTCATAGCAATGCCTGTAACTTATAAATGGTTGTTTTTATCCTCTTATGATTTGGTGTGTCTGCCTCCTTCTCTAGATGGTCAGCTAGGGACAAGGGCTGTTTTTGTCTTGTCAACCCTAGAATTCCTGGGTCCTATTCCTGGGTCCTGGCAGGAGGTAGAGCCTAAATCACAGATTCAATAACTGTTCTGAGAAGGAAGGAAACTAGGAAGAAGGGAGGGATGGAGAGAGAGGGGGGAGGAAGGAAGAAAAGAAGGAAGGAGAGAAAACTAGAGATTCCCCAGGCAGCTGTGACGGGAAGAGCATTATGGGCCAGGAATAGTGTGCGCCAAGGCCCAGAGAGGTCAAGACGACTGGCTTTATAATTTGCAGGGCTCCTTGTTCATATACATTATTAAGAATTTCAAGACCGCTATGTCAGAGCTTTAAACGGAATGTAGGCCTTTTGAGTGGGCAGTCCTGTGTCACTGCGCAGGCACAGCGGGGGACGCCCTCCCTGGAGACAGGTGCCCCCCGGCCTGCAGCCCCGGAGCTTGCCTCTCAGTCTGCACGTTGGGTCCCCTGGACCTCAGGCAACCACACCATGTTCTCACACAGCAGAAACCAGTCTCCCAGGAGCAGAGAGTCCATCGGAGTGTGTTCTTCCAAATTCCATGTTGACATTAAGAAATAGTGCAGGACGAGGTCGGTGGGCACAGGTCCTACCCAGCGTTGTTCGGTGAGATCTCAGGATGCTCACCAGCCCCGAACAAAGCCGCGGGTGTGCAGCGCTCTGGATCAGTGCCCGCTAGCTGCAGGCCGAGTGGACCGCGCTGCTCCTAATGAGGCTCCTTCCCAGTCCAGTCAGCCCTCCTCTACGGTGTGTGCCTGGGGAACTGGACAATTTGTTATCAGCCCACACTATGAGTGAATGCTCTCGAGGCTGGCCCTGGTCAGACCTATCATTTATAGGCTTTCTTGGGGAATAACCTTAATTAGGACTTAGATGATCTGTTTGACTTGCCGTTGTGATTACCTCAGTCTTTTGCTTAAATGCATCTAAAAGACACCTGTACTTGGGCAGTTTATGAAGGAAAATTCTGGCTTGCAATAAATAACCTTGCATGGGACTGGAGGGCATGTGAGCGTGTGTGTATGTGAGTGCATGTGTGTGTTGGTGCACATAAACATCCCCTCTCAGGAGATTTTCACCTACATGAATATGAAAAGAACAATCTCTTCAACCTAGAAAAATCTGATAATCTAAGAACCATTGGGAATGACCTTTTCCTATATCCTGGTTTCTAGGACTTTCTTCAGAAATGGAAAGGAAAAGGGGCCGGGGGCAGCTCATTTTCTGGGCATTTTCCATCAGGTTAGTTTCTTTCATGTACATGAGGTCATAAATTTCACGGAGAACCTGGGAGATGGACACCCTGATAGTGCATTGATGAGTCAACTTTCTTGGACTACAGGATGCGCAGAGAGCTGATTAAACATTATTTCTGGGTGTGTCGCTGAGGGTGTTTCTGGAGAAGATTAGCATTTGAATTGGTAGACTGAGCTAAGCAGATCCCTCTCTGATGTGGGTGGACAGCCTCTGGCCCGTTCAGAGCCTGGTGAACAGGAAGGTGGGTTCTCTCCCTCCTCTGATCACTGGCTCAGTGCCCCTGATCCTCAGGCCTTCATTCTGGGACTGGAACCTATACAATAGCTCTCAGGCTCCCAGGATTTGGGCTCACCATCTACTTTCCTAGGTCTCTGGCTTGTAGGAAGCAGCTCCTGGAACTCCTCAGCCTGCACACTCTCCCAAGCCCATCCCTCCGTCTCTAGCAGTCAGACTCTTGCTTCTGTTTCTCTGGAAAACTCTAATATAGATGCTAATGCACTAACTTTACACACTAGGAAACTGGGACTTTGCGGTTTTGATGATACCCTCAACTCTAACACCACATCAGGATTATAATCTTGGACTCTGAACTAAACCCATGAATTTTCTATGAACCCACCCTGCTTCTCAAAGGGAGTAAAAGGATGATGGAAGAGAAATGGAGGGTTATTTTCCTTTCCTTGGGGATTAAAAAGCTCATTTACAGCTGCCCTAGGGACTGTTAGAGTAAGGAAGAGGATTATAGGGAGGGAGAAGGGAGGGCAAGAGAGAGGGAGGGTGGGTATGATCAAAGCATTATATATGCATGTATGGAAATGTCAGTAAAACCCACTAATCCATATAATTAATATGGGTTAATAATATATATATATATATATATATATATATATATTTTTTTTTTTTTTTTTTTTTTTTTTTTTTTTTTTTTTTAATTATCCCATGGCTTGGGAACTGGCTTAGACTCAATACCCTACTTGCTGGCACTTAATCCTAACTTCCTCCACCTGTTGGACCTCTGAGAGTCAGAAGGGCATCAGGTAGGCATTGAGGCTACTATATTCCATGGTAATACAAAATCTGAAAGTCCGAACTCACACGGACGCCACCCACACGGCTCCTCCAGGAACACCAAAAACACCAACCGGAACTCCCTCCACCAGAACTTCACCAACCAACTCCAACTCTCCAGGAATCCCCGGGAGAGCTCAATGGAACTCAAAGGGAACTCCGAGAGTATCCAGAGTATCAGGTGCCTAGGCAGCAGGAGCCGCCCTATTGCCGGACAGCTGGGGTCTATATACAACTGAATACACAGCCTGTTTCAATCCAGCATCATCCAGTCACAGACTGGTCCCCACAGACTGGTCCCCACCTCTTGCAGCAGTCTATGGATTGAGTCTACATGATCCTCCAGTTCTGGACACACTAATCACTCTGTCTACTTTTGCTCTTTGATTTTCAAATGACAAGAAGCAAAGTCAGCTATCTCCCCTCCCCACCTCCAGCTCAGAGGAAGGAATAAGAAGACAGGGGTCTGGCCGGAGCCAGTGAGAGTCATTTGCTCTTCCCTGCCCCCCTTCTTCTGGGTGTCTTGCAACATGCCTTAGGACTTGCTATAGCTGAACAGCAACTAGACAGCAAGTCCCAAAATGGGGGTTGGAGTGCCAGCTCTCTCATGTATCTGCTGTGGGACAGAGAAGTCACTTAAGTTCTCTAAATCTCAGCTAGGCATGGGGGCACACACCTGCAATCTCAGCCGCTCCAGAGTCTGAGGCGGGAGAATCACAAGTTCAAAGAGAGCCTCAGGGAATTAGCAAGGCCCTAAGCAATTTAGCAAGATCCTGTCTCAAAATTAAAATTTAAAAGGACTGAGGATGTGGCACAGTGGTTAAATGCTCAGTGGTTAATCCCCCCCCCCCACCACCAATAAATAAATAAATAAATAAACAAATACATACAAAGTTCTTTAAGTCTCACTTTTCTCATCCATAAAATGAAAAATAATATTCAAACCTTTTTCATGCTTTTGATGAAGAAATTCTGGAATAGTTGGATACATCTGTATCCTAACCTACCCAGGATCTTGAGATAGAAGGGTTGCAAGTTTGAGGCCAGTCTGGGCAACTTAGTGAGAGCTGTCTCAAAATTAAAAAAAAAAAAAAAAAAAAAAAAAAAGAGCTGGGATGAAGCTCAGTGGTAGAGTGCCTATCATGCAGGGGACCAAGGTTCAATCCCCTGCATCCTGACCACACTCACAAAAAAGGCCAGAGATATAGCAGTGGTAGAGCTCCTGGGTTCAATCCCTGGTACCTAAACTGGTACCTAAAACAACAATAGAATAATACATGTGATACTAGAGACTAGGGGAACATTGAAAAATATGATGCTCTCTCTGCTCTTTGTGTTGTTTTGAGCTTAGTGCATGTTGTATTTCATTGTGAACTTTTGTCACTTATTATAAATTTGCAATAATTTTTACATGTTGTCACCTGGTTTTCAAAGATTTTTTTTTTTTTTTGTAGCGGCAATTGAACTCAAGGGCACTTGACCACTGAGCCACATCCCCAGCCCTGTTTTGTATTTTATTTAGAGACAGAATTGCCGCAGTCTGGCTGGGCACAAATCAGGACCCACTCAAGCAGGAACAAACTTTATTTCCGAACTCACACGGATGCCACCCACGTGGCCCTTCCAGGAACACCAAAAACACCAACCGGAACTCCCTCCACCAGAACTTCACCAACCAACTCGAACTCTCCAGGAATCCCCGGAGAGCTCAATGGAACTCAAAGGGAACTCCGAGAGTATCCAGAGAGTATCAGGTGCCTAGGCAGCAGGAGCCGCCCTATTGCCGGACAGCTGGGGTCTAATATACAACTGAATACACAGCCTGTTTCAATCCAGCATCATCCAGTCACAGCAATTATACACAGTTTAACTTAATTATCATCATCTTAATGGCTCCCTGGTGTCACCTCTCAACCATTACTTCTGGCAAAATGCCAGGGGCCATTCCAACTGTGGCTCTCAACTCAGAATCTCACTGAGTTGCTTAGAACCTTGATTTTGCTGAGGCTGGCTTTGAACTCACGATCTTCTTGCCTCAGCCTCCCTAGCCACTGGGATTATAGGTGTGCACCACCATGCCTGGTTCATAGGAACATTTTCAATGTCAGCATAATATTTACCCAGCCATTTCCATTTCAAAGAAAGATTTTTAAGGTCTTTCACAATTTTTAATGTTATATATCACATATGATACTGGATTTTTCCATAAGATTAGTACTCAGGATTGATGTTATCAGTCCATGGACACCATGAGTTCAGGATTCTTTTTATTGATGCGTAAAGTTTAGGTCTCTTTTCCCCTCCTGTGAGGTTTATACTTTTTAATATCAGGGATCATGTGTTATTCTCAGTAGGCAGTGGTGTGTGACAGTAAAGGCCATAGATTTTAGAACCAGACAAGGCTGAATTTGGATTCTGCCTTTGATATTGGGAAATCCACCATTCTCTACAATAGCATAGGAATATCTACATGTATACATTGAGATTCACATCGGCTATGTATTGCTGCATTACAAATCATCCTAAAATCAAATGCCTTAAAACAACAAAAATCATCTATTTGACTTACGTATTGGCAATGTGGACAGCACTCCACAGGGACAGCTCATCTCTGCTCCAGTGCAGAGTGTGTACTTAGGCAGATTGGGGGGTCCACTTTCAAGATGGTGCACTCACGTGGTTGCTGAGTGGGGTGGAACCAGCTGTCGGTTGGGAACTCTGATGGGATTGTGTGCGGGAGGCTTCCATCTTCTCCACATGAGTTTTGCCATGAGTTCCTGGGTTTCCTCAAGCATGGTGGCTTAGTTCCAAGGGTGAGTATCCCAAGAGCTCCAGGTAGCAGATGTGCTGCCTTTAATGATCTGGCCCCCAAAGTCACACAGTATACCACCTCCATTGCAGTCATATGCCCACCTAGAGTCAAGGAGAGTCCACTTCTTGATGGAAGAAATGCCAAACCATACTACAAAAAGAGTTGATTGTATGGGGGATTTCCTTGTGGCCATTTTGAGTAAGTACAAATTTGCCACACAGAGTTGTAAGAATTTAAAAAGGAAACGGATCATATGTGTCTATATGCCCAACAGAGTAAATACCTCCCAGTAGGTACTTAATCCACAGGCATGGGCATGGAACCAAGGAGGTTAAAATCCCAGGAGAAGCCTTCAACAGGTGTTCAGAGGTTAAGTGGTTTGCTGATGGCTCATTTTTCTTTCTTTCTTTCTTTCTTTCTTTCTTTCTTTCTTTCTTTCTTTCTTTCTTTCTTTCTTTCTTTCCTTTTGTGATGCTGGGGATTGAACTCAGGGCCTTGTGCATGCAAGGCAGGCACTCTACCAACTACGATATATCCCCAGCCCTCTAATGGCTCATTTTGATGCTATCTGAATCATCCCTTTGCTCTCCACACAAGAATAATGAAGAATGTGTCTGTGCTGACATTTTGCTTTCTCAATTGCTCTCCTCTTACACCGGTTTGTAACCCACGTATTTGGTCAATCGTGAAAACTGCCAGAGACCAGCAACACTGTGTGGCATTGTTTAGTCACATCCCATTTGTCCCATGGGTGGGTCTTTCAAATCCACCCTGCACGGCTTGGCCCTAACACAGTGGATCTGCAGTATGTGAAAGAGCATGGCCATGATAAGACAGGATGTGAACCTGACCTGTTGTCATTTGAATGGGAAGTTTTGGCATGGAATGTTCCTGAACCACTCTGAATCAACTGCAGAGAAGCCAATCATGAAATAGAACTTGCTTCTGCCCTACTAGGTTGAAGCTGGAAAGAATCATCAAAAGGAGCCCAGGGACAAGATGGCACTTTTCCAAGGTCATTGAGCAAGTTGATGTCAGAGTCATGGATTAGAGAAGGTTTCTCAACCTCAGCACTGCTGATGTTTTGTGCCAAACATTTCTTTACAATGGAGAGCTGTCCTGTGCACTGCAGTTCCAAAGCACCTGTGGCCTCTGCCCACCAAATGCCAATAGCATCACCCTCTGATTTGTGAAAACCAAAAATACCTCCAGACACTGCCAAATGTTCCCTGGGAGATAATCACCCAGAAAGAGTCACTAGGCTAAAATTCAGATCTTCCAGTTGCCTGTGAAATCTATTTAGCTAAAACATCATTTCAAAAGATGTCAAGGTGATATGTAAAGACTAAATTTAGGGGCTGAATTAGTAGGTATTTTACTATGGAAAAAACCCACAACAAGAATAAATCTGGGTTTCAGAACATTTTACAAGAAGCCAGGCTTGGTGGCACACACCTGTAATCTCAGTTACTCCATAGGATGAGGCAGGAAGATTGCAAGTTCAAGGTCAGCCTGTGCAGTTTAGTGAGACCCTGTCTCAAAAAAAAGTAGATAATAGGCCTGATTTCTTCATAAAGTCACAATATAAAAGGAAGGAAATAGAGAAGGTAGAGATAATCCTTACAGATCAAAAGAGACTCATGGCCTTATCTTCGATTGGGTCTAGTTCTAGAAAAACAAAACTATAAAAGATATTTGAGGGAAAGTTGAAAAAATGTGAATATGCCATGATTGCTTAAATTTGTAAATGTGCACATGGTATTGTGGTTAAGAGAAAGTCTTTGTTTTGGGTAGATGCATGGGGTAAAGAGAATTACATGTGTAACTTACTGTGGGATACTCAGCCATAAAAAGTAAGCAAAAATGGCAAAATGTTACATATTTATGAACCTACATGACAGATGTATACATGACAGATTCTTAATTATTTTCTTCTATATATACATATATATTTTAATTGGAGACAGGATCTCTTTAAATAGCTCAGGCTGGTCTTAAACTTGTCATCCTCCTGCCTCAGTCTCCCAAGGCACTGGGATTATAAATATGTGCCACCAAGCCTTAAATTCTCAAGTTCCTGTTGAATTCAGGGGCACTCAACCACTGAGCTACATCCTCAGCCCTATTTTGTATTTTATTTAGAGACAGGGGCTCACTGAGTTGCCTAGCGCCTCGCTTTTGCTGAGGCTGCCTTTGGACTCACAATTCTCCTGCCTCAGCCTCCTAAACCATAGGGATTATAGGTGTGCACCACTGTACTTGCCTCTTCTGTGTCTTTGAAAATGCTATTAAAATGATTTGAAAAATAAAGGGAAAAAATTGATGTTTCCTGAAAGCACAAAGATGTTCCTTGCAGCATTGTGTCTAATTAAAAAAAAAAAAATTAAAAATCAGAGGCAGCCTAATTATTCATCCCTAGTAACTACATATGACAGTCTAGATGATATGGCATATTATGCAATATTTGCCAAAAGGAAGGCTCAACTTGCTGACATCCCCACCCTGCTCACAAAAGTGAAAACACCCTGGATCAACAATGACTGTCAGAGCCTCCCTTTCTCAGGGACGTCCATGGCTCATTGACTGCATCTCACAATGGTAACCAGCACCTTGCAGGTTCTGAGCAATCCAGCATGAAAGCCTAAAAGATGGAGATCTAAGTCCAGGAATGGAAATGCAGCTGGACATGCAGCCTCCTTCATTTTCTTAAAACTTACTCTGTACTTTCAGCTCCCATTTCACTGGGATGATAGGAATTCCACCTCAGACAAGTTGGCATTTCCCCTTTCTCAGTAATTGTGGCTAATTCCTGCAGGGGGATTGGGGTGGAACCATCTGAAATGGTCAGTATTTTTCACCTTCAGAACTGTTAGCTTGTGCCTGGCATGGTGGCACATGCCCTTAATCCTAGCAGCTCAGGAGGCTGAGGCAGGAAAACCACAAGTATGAGGCCTACCTCAATAACTTAGCCAGACCCTGTCTCAAAATTAAAAAAAATAAAAATAAAAAAGAAATGTGGATATGGCTCAGTGGACAAGCACTGAGTTCAGTCCCCAATACCAACCACCCAAAACGTCAATTTCATGTAGTCACCCTAAAGCATTGGATCATGTTCATTTGAATGGATTTGGAGAGAAGAATGGGGAGAGGGAAAAATGAGATGGATCTAAGGGTCCTATATGAATGGCTTCCCAAACTGTGTATGTGTATGTGCACAGACAAGCTGCCAGCTTGTAAAAAGGACTTTATAATAATATGATAAAATCAAACATATGGAACAAGGCTGTACATACATTTTCCTGTTTTTGTACCTGTGTGTGTGTATTTTTTATGTCAGGAAAATATAATTCAAATGGATACAATGGCTGCTTTTGGAGAGCAGGGATCTGTAGTGGGTGAAGGGCATGCTGCTTACATTAGCCCTTTGTTTTCTTTCTTTCTTTTCTTTTTTCTTTTTTTTTTTTTTTTGGTACTAGAGATTGAACCCATGAGTGCTTTACCACTGAGCCACATCCCCAACCCTTTTCAATATTTTATTTAGAGTCAGGGTCTCAGTAGGTTGCTTAGGACCTCACTAAATTGCTGAGGCTGACTTTGAACTCCCAGTTCTTCGGCCTCAGCCTCCTGAGCCACTGGGATTGCATGTATTAATACACAGGTATGTGTATATTAATACATACGTGCCTGGATTATTGCTTCATTCTTAATGTCCAGAACCATACCTGGCACAGGGTACATGCTCAATACATATTTTCTGAACAACTACAAAGAAGGAAAGAAGTCAATTTCTCACCTTTGTTCTCACTGTTTTGACATCTTGCTGAGTCTCAGTGCTAAATAAGCCCACAGACTTTGAGGCTATTAGAACTTTTAAAAGGATTTGAGTCAACTTGTGCAGTTCTCCCATTTCACTGATGAGAAACTGAGATACAAAGGGACAAGTGTCTAATTCAGCAACACAGGAGGAGTAGAAAGCAGAAGTCCCCCTTCCTGGTACATTTAAGCACAGCGGCTGTCTTTAGAATATGTCATTTTCTCAGGAGCCAGGAAATTCCATGTCAATTTAAAAGCAATCAACTTCTTTGTGTTTGGCCAATGACAGATGGGCACATGGTTCTGTTTGCTGTAGATAAACTGAACTAATCGAGACATCAAAGACTTAGTACCTGATAGGCCAGTCCAACCAGCTTAGGATGCTCAAGGTTAATGTCAATGCATTAAAACAGTGATAAACTAACCCCATTAATCTTGGCCATTTGTAAGGAAATACTTTGGTTTGGGCAAACCTGTGCTTCTGGTTCAGAACTGACAATTGCTCAATCTGGTCCATACCAGGGGAAAGAGCTCAGAAAATCTTTTATACCCCTGGGTGAACTGTAAGGCTGCGTGAAACGGGACTTCATCCTCTGGTTACAGCTGGAAATAGCTAACATTATACGTGGTACATAGTAGACTCTCAAAATATGTCAGCGTCTTTTCAATTAAAAAAAAAAAAAACTTTTAAAAAATGCTTTGCCCCATTTTCCTTACAATGTGGTGGTTATAATTCTAGGAAAGGAGCTAAGTGACCCTGAGCTAACCACTGAAGCTTTTGGTGCCTCAGTTTCCTCTGCTATTAAGTGGGGTTAATAATAGTGTCCATCTCACCCGTTGTTATGAGAATTCACTGGGGTAACCCACAGAAAGCCCTTAGAAAAGTGCCTGCACATCACAAGCTCTGCATAAGCTTTGCTCTCCTTTCTTCCTCGGTTGGCCTGTTCCTTTTCTCAACCGAGGACCTACTTTGAGTTCTAAGCTCTGTGTCAGTCTGGGTAACCTAGTGAGACCCTGTCTCAAAGTAAAAAATAACAAGGGGCTGGGGATGTAGCTCAGTGGTAGAGTGCCCCTTGATTTAATCCCTAGTAATGAAAACAAACAAACAGAAACAAAAAATGATAAGTAAAATTGGACATTAGTTAAAGTAGTGAAAATGAATGTCATTCAGTAACTACTGACAGTAGAGAAAGAGCTGGGGTGACCAGGTATTTTTAAGTGAGAAAGGGAAGTAGGAAGGAGAAATAAGTACAGGGGAGGGAAAATAACAAAAGCAGAAACTGGAGAGGGGTTGGCCCATGTACCTGAGACAGGGACGGGGACGCAGGGGCCCTGTCTTCAAGTCCTGGCTGGAATAACAGCAAATTCTTTTGATAGCCCTGAGTTTTCTCAGTAGGTTCCTAAGGTGTCCAGGGTCATGCTGGGCATGTGGGGTTGTCCTGGGATTGTGCTGCTAGAAACTATGTTAGTGTTATGGTTTGGTTCTGGAATGTCCCCCAAAAGCTTGTGTGTTAAAGGCTTGGTCCCCAGCACAGTGATATTCAGAGGTGGGGCTTTGGGGAAGTGAGTGGGTCACAGGACTGAGCACTGTGACCTCATCAGGGCATCAATTAATTTGATGGATTAAAATTTGAATGAATGCTGGGAGGAGGTGAAAACCGTAAGCAGGTGAAGCCTGGTTAGAGGAAGTAGATCATTAGGGGAGTGCCCTTGGGGACTGTATCTTGTCTCTGGTCCCTTCCCCCTCCTCCTCCCCCCACCCATTCCTGCCTGTCAGGAGCTGAACTACTCTCCTCTGCCCACCCTTTTGCCATGTTGTTCTGCTCCATCTCAGGACAATGGAGCCAGACCAGCATGGACTGAATCTCTGAAACTGTGAACCAAAATCAATCTTTCCTCCTCTAAGTTGGAACCCTCTTATTATATAGATACATTGCTCTTGTCAGGTATTTTGGTCACAGCAATGAAAAGTGGACTATGCTTGTTTGAGTTTTTGGAGGCTAAAACTGAGGTCCAGTGAGAGGACTCAGAAGAGCCTTGCTAGAGATGGGTCAAGGACAGATTCTGTGTCATTTCCTCTATCAGGTTTGTTCCATTAGTTTACAAATAAAACCCAGGAAACACTAACACAGATGGGTATAAGCCAAGAGGTTAAGTACTGACAACTCTTAACCAATGTTTATTAGGCGCTTCCTGTGTACCAAATGCTTATCACACACATACAACCACAAAACGTCATTCAGTCTTCTGTACCACCCTGTGAATTAGATGCTGCTTTTACCACTTTTAACATATGTAAATACAAGCAAATCAAGGATCTGCCTGGTTAATAACTGATTTATGGTCATGTGTCTGGAAGGACAAAAGAAGCAGATCGAAACCAGATTATTTTGGCTCCAAATTCAGTGTTGTGACCACACGGCATTGATCTCCTGTGTTCAGCAAATTTGAAAAGACAGCATGGTGCCAGGAAACCTGGTTTGACCTAAAAGCCAAGTACAGAGCCCTAGAACACGGGAAAAGATCCTACTTCTCCAGGGACCCTGCCTTAGAGACCACTGAGCCTTGACATATGGGTGCATAAAGTGTAGAGGAAAGGTAGGTAGGCGGTGACCCCCATAATCAGGACCAGGCAAGCAGTCAGAGAAACTTGATGGGAACTGGAACCTGTGCGTAAAAGGGTCTGGTTAATATTTAACCATGAGTAAGTATAGATTCCCACAAGATCATTCATCAACTTTTCTTAACTGTGCTCATTGGAATGCCCCTAATTTTTCCAAAAGCAGAAGAGCAATGCCTGTGCATTGAGATGGGCTGAGACCCAGCGGACAGGTAAGGGACAGGAGCACAAGCAGAAAGTGATCTAGTGCCCTGGAGATGTGCACAGTGTGGGAAGGAGACACTGGGGGGACAGAAACTAATTTTAGTCTTGACTGAGACTATAACTAGCTGTGTGGCGTTGGGCAGGCTAATTTCACTCCCAACAGCCTATGTGCAGGCAGAGGGCTGGGCTGGGGACTTCCTGATGTCTTTTTTAGCTCTGGCAGCCTGGTCATTGGCAGTAGTTCATTTAGGCCAGGTTTCAAGGAGGCAGATCTCTATTAGGTGCTCTGTCTCCTCTGGCAGTGAAAGCAATTATAATGTGTAGCCTTTCTTATGCAAAAGTGCTGCGACTCACCCAGAATCCCTGCAGTGAGAGCTAGCAATGATCTTCACCTTGGGATCCTCCTATTACATACATAAAGAAACAGGACAGAGGCACAAAGAGGGGAAGTCATTTTATTAGAGACCCACAATTCTGCATCAAGAATGCTATTTTCGGTGTCTGTTTATTTTGGTACTGGAGATTGAACCCAAGGGCACTTTACCACTTAAATCCAACCCCAACTCTTTTTATTTTATTTTTTTGTTGTGAGACAGGGTCTTATTAAGTTGCTTAGGGTCTTCCTAAGTTTCTGAGGCTGGCCTCAAAGCTCCCAAATTGCTGGGATTATAGGTATGCGCCACCACATCTGGCAAAAGTCATTTTTGATAATGAGCAGGGAACTTATTCCATCAGCCTGCTGCCTAGGTACTGGAGGAGGAGTAGAAGGACAGTTAATAGACACTTGCAATGGGTGTCAGATCCCACCTTAGGTTCTATATTTTCTTTACGAATTTTTAGCAAGTTTTATTAAGTTCCTGCTAGAACATGGATGTTGGCTGCATCTTCACATTACAGCTGCAATGAAAAGGCCTAGAATGAGCTGTTCTGATGATATCAAGCCTCTGAATGAATGTTCCTGGCCTCCAGACCACTAGTTAAAGAGAAATATATTCCATGTTTTTTAAGACCACATTTAGGAGATTTTTGTTGTTGTTGTTGTTACCTACAGCCAAAAGGGTAATCACCATCTCAAGCAACATAAAAAATATTGTTTGTTTGTTTCATAAAAAGTATAGAAATGATCTTTTCCTTTTTCTTGCATTCAGGCTCATTTCAGTAGTCCCAGCAGCTCTCCTATAGTCTTCCTCTTACATGATACTGGCTAGAATTGGATCAGTCAGTCCACACCTGAGCTGATCGCTAGCAAGTGAAATGGAATTACAGACTAGGCTGAGCCTGATTCCCAGGAGGAACAGATTTGGGGAAACAGAAGTGATCATAAGATAGATACTGATATTTTGAATATTTAAAAAGGAATAAATCACAAATTGCAGAATGGGTAGGAAAGAGCTTATTGAAATTAAAGCCTATTTATTAAACCCCTCGATATAAACAAAAGGAAAATATAAGTAAGACACCAGGGAGAAATACTCACAATTTATAACAATTATATGGCAAGTGAAGTGTTAATATTCCACAAATCACTTCTGAGAATTTGCCCTAAGGACATAGGCAAAGATCTAGTCACAAAGATGTTTGTAGTAGTCCTATGTTTAATAATGAAAATTTGCAAACAAGATGAATTTCACTAATAAGGTCCTGCTTAAGTAAAATAAGATACAGACTCAAAGTGGCATGCCACAGGCCCATTAAAAACTAATGTTGCAAGAATATATGTGCTGTCATGGGGAGATGATTGTGATGTATTATTAAGTGACAAAAGCAGAATATAAATAATGTATATGGTTTGGTTCTATTTGCCTAAAGGAAAATGGTGTGTGTGTGTGTGTGTGTGTGTGTGTGTGTGTGTGTATATAAGTATCCAGAAGGGATTAGCTAGAAGAGTAGATATTCCAGAATAAACAATGTCTATTTCTGGTGGGTGGTATATTTTTTATTTTTCATTTTCACTGCTTTCAAGCAAAAATAATAAATAAAGGAATTTTAGTGTGGGAACAAATACCAAAAAGTGAAAGAACACCTCAACAGATGGACTTAAGAAAAATATGTTCATAAAAAATGAACAATGAGGGGCTTGGGATGTTGCTCAAGTGGTAGCACGCTGGCCTGGCATGCGTGAAGCACTGGGTTCGATCCTCAGTACCACATAAAAATAAAATAAAGGCATTGTGTCCATCTTAGAAAAACTAAAAAAAAAAAAAAAAAAAAAAAAAGAGCAAAAAGCCCCAAACAAATGTATGGGTATTCGTTCTTGTTAATAAACCAACATGCAATTGAAACAGGGAGAGGGCTGGGCACATAGCTCAGTGGTAGAGTGTTGCCTAGCATGCACAAGGTCCAGAGTTCCATGTCCAGCACTGCAAAAAAAGAAAGAAAACTGAAACACTTCTTTTCTTTTTCCTCCTCTATCATTGTACTGGACTAGTTTCCCCTTATGAAAGGAGCGTACCTTGATTGGGAGTGAAGGGGACTATGTAAGCTCACAGATAACCTTTCTGAAAAAGAATGTGAGGCCCTGGGCTTGATCCCTAGCAACACACACACACACACACACACACACACACACACACACACATACACACGCTCATTTTCTCAGGAGGCTGAAGCAGGAGGATGACAAGTTCAAGGCAGCCTGGGCAGTGTAGTGAAATCCTGTCTCAAAACTACAACCAGAAACCAACCAACCAAAACTTGAACACTTTGGAGGGTTCCTCAACAAATAAAATATTGAATTGCTATCCATTCCAGCAATGCCACTGCTGAGTAAATACCCAAAAGACTGAAAGCAAGGTCTTGAGGAGGTATACGTATGCTCACGTTCACAGCAGCATTGTTCGTAATAGCCAGAGGTGGAGGCAGCCTGAATGTCCACGGATGGGTGAATGGATAAACAAACATAGTATATATGCACAAAGGAGTCTCATGCAAATTGAAATAAGAAAGAAATTCTGACACATGTAGCAATATGGATAAACCTTATGTTAAGTGCAATTAACCAGTCACAGAAAACCAAATACTAAACAATTCCACTCATGTAAGCTACATAGAGCAGTCAAATTCAGAGATAGAAAGGCGGGCTGGGGATGGAGCTCAGATGGTAGAGTGTTTGCCTCTCATGCACGAGGCCCTGGGTTCAGTCTCCAGCAACACACACACACACAAAGAAAGATAGAATGGTGTCTGTCCAGGGCTGGGTGGAGGAGGGGAGAATAGGGACTTTTGATGGGTACAAAGTTTCAGTTTTTCAAGATAAAAAGAGAATTCTGTTTGTTTTTTTTTTTCCTAGAAATTGAACCCACGGGTGTTCTACCATGAAGCTACATCTCCAGCACTTTTTATTTTTTTGTTTTGAGAAAAGATCTTGCCACATTGCTGATGCTGGCCTCAAGCTTACAATCCTCCTGCCTCAGCCTCCCAAGTCACTGGAATTACAGGTGTAAGAGTTTTGTAGATGAAAAGAGTTTTGTAGATGGAGTGATGATGGTTTTCACATCAATGTGAATGCAGTAAATATCACTGAGTTTAAATGGCATTTAAATTTGCAAATTTTATGTTGTGTATATTTTAATATAATTAAACAAATAAATGGGGGAAAAATCTGAGATTTAAGTTCCCCATCCAGGGTTACATGGTGGCAACTGGATTCAAAAGAAGGTCCATCTGACATCAAACTGGACCTCTTTCAGAAACCCTGCATTGGGAGGTTAAAGATGATTGGGGGGTTCAGAAAGTGTTAATTCATTGAGAGCTGCCTGTCTTGTCCCCACTGCCTGAACTTCAGCGAGGCCTGGCTTCATTTCATCTCTGGGGACAGCTCTGCTCTGGAGCACACAGTGGACTGGCTATCAAGTGCTGGTTCTGCTACTTGCTGTTGTTCGACCTTAGTCAAGACTTCTCAGGGCCTCAGCTTGCCTGTGTGATGTGATACCTGGGGGTTATGACAGTCTTTGCTTGAGGGCTGTTCAGAGAAGGCTGGGAAGGTGGAGGAGGGCAGGGCTGGAGGAAGGAGATGCTGCCTGGAGAGCATTTGATGTGCTCTTGGAAGAAGAGACTGGGGCTCAGCCACTGAAGACAGAGCCCCAAAGAAGGATATTCTAAGAGTAAAGAAAAACTCAATGAAATAGGACAGTTAGATTCCAAGTGGTTAGGTTGGGAAGAGAGAGAAACCTGCCTCTTCCTAGGGTAAACCTAGGGAGACTATTGAGAGACCTTCAATGGGATGAGAACTGAATTCAGAGGAAGTAGCTCGCTTGTTGCGGAATCCAGAGGGAAGAGATGAAGTTTATGTCAAGTAATGCCTGTGAGCAGAAAGAAAATGGGTGGGTGAATCATGGACCTGGTCACTGGATAGACATTGAGAGGAGGGGGGATCTGTCATGACGACTCCTAGGGCATGTGAGGTCAGCCAGAAAGGACAGGGTAAACTTCATAGATGTCATGCAGACATTGGAATACAGGCAATGCCTTCCTCTTTCTGCTGGGTAAATGTTCACTCCTCGGGGTTTGGTCCTTGTCTCACTGCAGATACACTCCCTCCCTACAGCAATGCCACTGCTGAGTAAATACCCAAAAGACTGAAAGCAAGGTGCATCTACCAGGATTTTACATGTTGATGGCTGCTAAATGTTACTGTCTTCAACTGAAACTCCTTCCATGAGACAGGACACCTATAGCTTGCTAGCTCCTTAACCTCAACTAGTCCACCATCAAGGACATCCTAGACCCTGCCTATATCAGCACTTTCTCCTTCTGTTTCCCATCCACATGACCAGTATCCCCAACCCTCAGTTGCTTAAACCTGAAACCCAGCCATCAGCCTTGATCTGTCCCTCTCTTCCTCTGGTGGGTTTACATAGTGGGTCTGTTCTCCTGAATGTTCTTTGTGTCCAACCCTTCTCTACCTCACCCAGGTGAGCCCTACTCCAGACTATGGCCACCTCCTGACTGGACTTAGCTTCCTGTCGTGTCCTATTGAAATCCACTCCCTGCATGATAACCAGTGTGCTCTTTCTAAGGAGCAGGGCAACTCCGTCTCAGCCTGTTCATAGGTCTTCTGTGGCTGCCTCCTTTCTTCTGGATAAAGGGGCCAAAAGCATGGAATTCAAGGCCTCTCAGGAGTCTTGCTTGACCTCTTCTGTGCTGTCTAACCTTTTCCAATAGTGATTTTGTGTTCCCATCATCCCTAGCTGTCAAGCTCCACATGGACACATACTGTCGCCTTTGGTCAGCTGTTCCCACTCCTTCTGTCAAAGTAGTAAACTCCAATCTAATTTTCTAAGTTTCAGCTCAGATCCTACCTCTCCTGGGGAACCTTTTCAGCCTTTGCCAAGTGCTTCTCTGAGTCCCTACCACTGAGGACACTAGCCCTCTCCTCCTGCTCTCATGAGATCCAGGATGTCCACTGATTGACTGATTCACTCACTCCCACACTCACTCGTGGGCTCTGTATGTGTGGGAGCTGATGCTGGAAATACAATGGCTAGCTCAAAACTGTGGTTCCTGACCCCAGAGAAGATGATGACTGTGACTGTTGGCCTGACTGACCCAATGAGCCTTTGTTGAATGACTGATGACCTTGTTCTGCTGGGCCTCCCAGGCCTTTGCTCTTGCTGTTCCTTCTTCCTGGAACTCTCTCTCTAGTCTCCTTTTCTGGGTCGGATTATCTAGAATCTGATGGCTTCTGGCTCATCCTTCTCTAGTTCTTCCCCTGAATTTACTGTCTCACTAGCATTGATCACTATGGAAATGGTCTTGCCCATTCACTTACAAGTCTGTGCTTCTCACTAGAATGCAGTCTCCCAGGAGCAGGGACCTTGCTTGTTTTACAGCGCACAGAGTCCTGGGGACTAGCCCAAAGCCTGTCCCAAATAAGGAGTTCAATCATGTTTGATAAAGGAATGGATAGAGTTTTTAGAAGAGGAAGCAGATAAAGAGAAGAGAGGGACTGGTACTGAGCTTGAAAGTATTGAATTATAGACCCAATAACAACAACCGAGGGAATTACAGTTAATGGGATGCAGAGTAGAAGTTGAAGGACAATAACACAACAAATAGAGGAGATAAAATAAAGGGAGGGGGGAAAGTGTGCTAAAGTTACAGCCAGAGTTGCCTGCTCTCTAAAATGGCAAGCCAACACATGAAGCACCACTCCTGCAGTTTTTTTTTTTTTTAATTTATATTTTGGTTGTAGTTGGACAACTTATTTTATTTAATTATTTTTATGTGGTGCTGAGGATTGAACCCAGGGCCTCCCACGTACTAGGTGAGCATTCTACAGCTGAGCCACAATCCCAGCCCTAAAGACTATTTCTACTTTTTTTTTTTTGTGGTGCTGGGGATTGAACCCAGGGTCTTGTGCATGCAAGGCAAGCACTCTACCAACTGAGCTAGATCCCCAGCCCTCCTGCAGTCATTTTTTGCTTTTTCATCTTTACTTTTCAGAACCTTTGTAGGATTATTTAGGGAAGAAAAGTATATATCATCTGGGTAAAGATGTTTAAAATTTAACAATTGTTTGGCTTCATGTTGGTCGACTTTTCTTCTATTAAGAAAAATTAAGTGGTAGAGTGCTTGCCTAGCATGTGTGACCCACACCCCTCCCCCACCTTAGGGGAGATCCCCAGCAACAACAACAACAACAACAACAAAAAACGAAAACAAAAACAAACATACCAAAACCCCAGAAAATTAAAGACTTTAAATTAAAAATAGCAACTATGGGTAAATGACATTGCAAAATAATTTTATTACATTGTAAAATACATTTATTTTTTTCTATTGATCTGTCAACCCTACATCCATTCATGTATCAATGTCTATATCTACCTCTGTCTAGAAAGATGTCTAGGATTTATTAACATTCATGAGTTATTTCTGACTAGTAAAATTTATTTTTTATGTATTTTTCCCTATTGTTTAATTTTTTTCCTTTTTTTTTTTTAAATACAATGCACATATGTATTGCATCCCTTTGGCAAGAAGAAAAATGACTTAAAATTGGAAGCAGATATAGCAAAATATTTGTTCTGGGTGTAGGGATATTAAAATATTTTCTTCTGTGAATTTTTTACTGGAGGGCTGGGGATGTGGCTCAGCAGTAGAGTGCTGGCCTAGCATTGTTCGAGGCCCTGGGTTCCATCCTCAGCACCACATAAAAATAAATAAATAAAATAAAAAGGTATTGTGTGCAACTACAACTAAAAAATAAATATTAAAAAATATTTTTTTTTACTGAAAAAAAATATTTATATTTTTTAAAAAGGAACTTTTAAAAAGAAGAAGAAGAAGAAGAAAAGAATATACAATTAATGTAACAAAGACCCAGACAAAGCAGTCAAGGTCAAGGTCAAAGTTGAATGAGTCTCCGAGAAGACGTGTTTTTGAGTCAAGAGGGCTTTTCTGCGCAATGATCCAGAAGTACCAAGGGCTTAGCGTCTGCGGACATCCATCGGGGAGCCTAGTTGAGTCTGTCATTGGAAACTGGACCTCTCAGGAGGAGGTTAGTTCCCTAAGGTCTTGGTTCCTAGAAAAAGTTTAAGCTGTGAAAGCAATCCGTTCTGTTTCTCCAGACTCAGAGGTTTGTGATCATCTTCTCTCACTATGTTGGAAGGTAGAGGCCAACTGTAATTCTGAGACCTGTCCAGCCCCTTTGCAAGGAGCTGAAACAAAGCAGGTGCTCCGTGATTCTACATAAAGATGAGAAACAGGCGGTACAGGGCCCTCAGCTGAAGGCTGCTCTTCTCCTTTAAGAGAGAAGTATTCGCTTCGCAAAGATGCTGTTGGAAGAGGAGCAACTGAATCCGGCACCGAGGGACGGTGGAGACAAGACCCGATGGGGCGCTCAAAATGACAGTGGATGTAGTGTACTGGGCGGAGAAGAGAGGGGCCACCTTCTTTTTCATAATCCTGAGAGCATCTGTGGCCCGTGTCTTCTTTCTATAGGGTCTGTGTCGGTCTCATCTTTCACACCTCCGCGCATCTCAGCAGGCGGCCTGGCTCCGCGTCAGTGCGCATAAAGGTCGAACCAAACGGAGGTAGCTTCTCGCGTGTGTCTAGTATTGCATTTTTATGGAGAAAACGAGACACTCGCCTCCCAGGTGGGAGGCCACTGCCCTTCCTTTGGAGGATTATTGGGCATTCAAGGAGCTAGTTTAATACAGTGTGGGTCTGCCTGGAGTGGAGGGGGAGTCACGGAGACAGCTGGACTTTTGCACAGATTTGCAATTTAGGCCCCCGGGAGAGTGGCAGACGTCTGAGGAGGCGGGAAGATGTGTGTGTCCCTCTCACCAGGTCCACAGATGCTGGGTGGTACCCATTCAGACCACTGGAGATGGAGCTGACCCGGGGGTCTTCTGTGGGAACTGCATCATTTCAGAGCATCTTGATCCTTGTAATTCACTGAACTCTATTTCCCCATCTGCAAAGTGGGAGGACTCCTTGCCTCCAGAACGCTGGGGGAGGGGGGTGGTGGGGAGGCGGGCATAGAGGAACTGCGGGAAGCTCAACACGCACGCTAGCTGGCATCACCGCTGCGTGCTTGTGGGCTGCGGGGAGGGTGGTGAGACTGCGCCAGCGCCGCCAGGACCCCCAACATAGAGCGGAGCTCGCTCTCCCCCGCGCCATCTGGGCCCTCGGCAATCGCGGTGTCCCAGGCCCGCCCCGCCTCGTGCGCGGCCCTCCCTGGCTTGGTGCCCAGCACTGCCCAGGCAGCGGACAGAGGGGCGCATGGGACAGCGGCCTGGGGCGGGGGATTGCCGGGCACGCGGGGATCCGGGACGCACGCGGAGGACCCGGAGGCGCGCTCTTCCCCCTCCCCCGCGGCCGGGAGCTCGAGCCGCCGTGACGTCACGGGCCACCCGCCAGCCCCTAGCTCCGCCGGGCAGAGCGCGTGCGGCCGCCGAGCACATGGGCCCACGGGCCGGGCGGGCTGGGGGCGACCGGGAAGAGGAGGAGCAGTCAGGAGCCGCGAGCAAGGATGGACACCCGTACCTCCCGGAGCCCCCCAGTGGATTTTCACGCGGAAAGGATGTTGGCGGTCCTGGTGACCCGTGGGACAAGGCTGGATCCACCCTCCAGTAAGTTCCAATTTGTCCTTTGCGTTTCTGGAAACTCGAGCCTTGCTTGGCATTGCGGGTAGGGATGCGCAGTGAGTAGTTGAATGGAGGAAAGGGGCTTTCGGATTCCTGTGTGTGTGTATTAACCGTGCACTTTCCTCATCCCGGGACCCAAGACTGGCAGCGAGTTTGGGCGTGGGGAGGGGGAGGGGAGACGTGACACCGAGTGGCTCGTGCCTAGAGGTAATTCTGGATTTATGCACTTGATCAAAGGCGTATTACCTAATCTCTAAAAATAGACCCCTCTCCAGCAGCACAGATTTGGGGCCGCTGATGTGGTTTGGAGGCCCCATTTGCAAAACTAGAGGTCTGTGAACTGTATGATGCTCCCTCCATCCTTTGACCGGTCCTCCCTCCCACTCCCAGACACCCCCTCAGGGCTGAGTGAAGGTGATTTCGAAAACTCAGTAACTGTGTTTTGAAACTTTCTCTGCATTTGCACTGGCCTTCCTGGGTGTGCTGGGTGCCCTGGCACTCTCCTCATGGTCATTCTTTATGGATGGGTTGTTGATTTGATTAGGTTTGCCTTCCCTTGGCTCCTGTGCTCTTGTTTGTGTCAGTGTTTGTGGTCTGCTGTAGACTTTCAGGAAGAGCAGCCATGAAGCTGCATGTGCCTGGCCTGTGGATATGTATTTGCAGGAGTGGAATATTCTGTTAAGAGTTCTGACTTCAGGACATTCTACATTCACTTGTGAGGAGTAGGGACAGGATAGTGTTTTTTTTTTTTTTTTGTGTGTGTGTGTTTCTTTTCCAAGCTTGTATTCTCCAAGTCCCCTCTCACCGACTCCGACACTGTCAATCCCACTAGGGGAGACCCTGGAGAAGCTTGTTTGTGTGGTGGGTGGGTGGGGGCCCTGAGGACGCAGGGACTGTATCTGCTGAACCATGTTATAGGATGTTGCAGGCCTATTTTGCATATGGGCAGTGGCAAGTCGAGGCTTGTTCAGTTGCCACAGTCCTGTGGTCACAGTTAGTCTTTCTGAAGCTCTAATCAGCCGAGAAGGAGTTGCATCGATCCTCCAACCCGACTGGGACTTACTGAAAGATTTATCAGGGGAAAAGCCTTCGTGAAAGCTGAAGAAGGACCAACAGAATCCATTCCTAGGGAAAACCTAGCTCTCTCCACTATTTGAAATGAGTTACATCTTGGAGGTGAGAATGTGCCTCGTGGTGTGGGGTGCTGGCAGGAGGACCCAAAGAATTCCACTTATGGGTCTGGTGACAGAAAGGCTGGGTGGGACCATGGTGGGCTGTAGTGCTGGATCAGCTGACCTGGAGGTGACTTGTTATGTGATTGCATTGATTTTTGTCTTTTTTTTTTTTTTTTCTTGGTTAAGAGTGGATTCTTGTTGCTTTACCTGCCTTAAGTGCAGAATTTTACGTAAGCTGGCTCTCTTGAAAAGTAGAAGTAATCATCTTTTTTTGATTGATTTTCCTCTCTCACCTCCCCATCCCCCCCCCACCCCATTTCTATAGCTGTAGCTTTGCAGGGCAGGAAAGAGGGAGTTTTTTTCTAGGTTCTCAAGTATCTGGTTTGTATGATTGCTGGACTAAAAACCTGGTGAACTGTCACCGTCTGCATCAAATCATTCCTTGGTTCTTGAGTTTAGTTTTTTCTTCTCCCTGCATGGCAGGCCGGCAGGCAGGCAGCCATACTAGCTGAGTTCGGCAGTGTTGTGTTTACCATGCCCAGGGCCTCTGCCTGCCCAAGAAGGACACTGTCCTTGGACAGCTCAGCAAAGGAATCTCCTGGACCATAGACACCCTCCTTTCTTCCTCTGTGACAGTAGCCCTGAGTTTGCTCAGACCAAGGGCAGATGGTGATGGTTTTCCTGGGGAAGCCGAGAACCTGTACTGGGTGCTGGTTCTTTGGAGGTGGTGCGGGCCTGCTAATGGTTGTACTTCCCTGTGCTGTAGATGCTATGGGGCTTTTTCTTTTGTATTTCCAGTCCTCGTGGTTATGAACATGATATTCTTTTTTTTTTTTTAATATTTATTTTTTATTTTTTTTTAAGTGGACACAATATCTTTATTTCATTTTTATGTGGTGCTGAGAATCGAACCCAGTGCCTCATTTTATTTCATTTTTATGTGGTGCTGAGAATCGAACCCAGTGCACTTGAGCCACATTCCCCAGCCCAACATGATATTCTCTATGTCTTTTCCCTGATGCCAGTTTGTGATCTCATTAAGAGGCTCGACCTTCCCTGTCTATACCCTATGTCTGTCATGGGACCCTGACCCGAAGAGGGAGCCAAGCAACAATCTGAAATAAGATTAGCTACTGAAGAGTCCCGTTGACAGTCACATCTACATATTTTCTAGGAAAAAAATCTCAGAAATTCCAGGCCTTATGCACACTGCTGAGTGAGCTCTTTAGTTGGAGCCTCCTCTGTTTCTTTTGTTTTTCTGGCACCAAATAATCGAAATAACTACAAAGAGTAATAAGAAGAATTAATAATAACAACAATAGTAGCACAGGTGGTGACTGAAATCGTTGATCATGTGTAGCCCTCTCTTCACATTTACTTTCCCCATAACCTCACAAGGCACTTATAAATAAAATAAAATGTCCAGCAATGACCGAGTTCTTTTGGTAGGCCAGACTTGAATCTAAATGCTTTACAAATATTCTCACTTAATCTCCCAGTAATCCTGTAAGATATTATTATTATTATTTTAAATATTTTTAGTTGTAGATGGACACAACACCTTTTATTTATTTATTTGGTGCTGAGATTCAAACCCAGGGCCTCACACGTGCTAGGCAAGCACTGTACCACTGAGCCACAACCCCAGCCCAAGATAGGATGATTATTATTTCGAATGGCTCAGGGGTTGAGTGTTGCCCCAGGCCACATGGCCAGGTATCTATGGAGCTGATTTGAACAGGACCACGTGACTCCCAGGCCCATTCTCAGAAGCCAGAGGATGGTGAATTTTTAAAAAAAAATATCTTTATTTTGTTTACTTATTTTTATATGGTGCTGAGGATTGAATCCAGTGCCTCATATGTGCGAGGCAGGCGCTCTCCCACTGAGCCACAATCCTAGTTCGAGGATGGTGAATTTAAGAACAGAGGATGTTAATTGGCCTTGAGCAGGGTGTCAGAACCTGTCCACCTGGATTGGGCATAGGTGGAAACCTTAGCCCCTTGCATGAAGAAGATACCATTTGCTCGTTCTTACTGTCAGTTTGTGGAGCAGGCTGAGCTGAGACAGAGGGGCCAAGAGGTCTTGAGTGATCTACAGTGCTGGGAGAGTCCTGTGCTGTGGTGTAGAAGGGGCCCTTTGGGGCCTGGGCAGGAGCCTTGTGTGGATAGAGGTCAGAAGCCTCAGTCTTAGTGCAAAATCTATGATCATTTGCAAAAGACTACATCCAGACGTTCTGCTTGGCTTCATGACCAAAACCCTTCAAGGACTGTTTTCAGAATTTAATTACTATCATCTCTCACAGCAGATGGGAGATAGAGCTCTTTTGCCGTGATTACTACTCCCATTTGCAAACTGTTCTGAGCATCCACCTGTAAACTGGGGGTGTTTATGTCCTATAGAGAGACCCTTGGTGGCCCTCCCCAAGCCCTGTCATTAAGAACAAAAAGAGTAGCAAGGTGTGGTGGCGCCCTCCTGAAGTCTCAGCTACTCCTGAGAATGAGGTGGGAGGATCCTTTGAGCCCAGGAGTCAAGATCAACCTGGGGGGGCTGGGGATGTGGCTCAAGCGGTAGCACACTCGTCCGGCATGCGTGCGGCCCAGGTTCGATCCTCAGCACCACATACAAACAAAGATGCTGTGTCCGCCGAGAACTAAAAAATAAAAATATTAAAATTCTCTCTCTCTCTCTCTCTCTCTCTCTCTCTTAAAAAAAAAAAAAAAAAAAGATCAACCTGGGAACATAGTGGTACCCTGTCTCAAAAACAAAAAATAGAACGACAAGAATGGTTCATAAGGCAAGACTTAAATATATGATGCCAAAATGGTCTCATTCTTTTTTGTGTGTGTGTGAGTGCACACGTGCACACGTGCACACGGGCTCTGGGGATCAAACCCAGGGTATGGTAAGTGGTCTACCCCTGAGCCACACCTGTAAGCCATGATGTCATTCATCTTTTTTTTTTTGGCTCCCGGGATTGAACCCAGAGGTGCTTAATCACTGAGCCATATTCCCAGCCCTTTATTAATATCTTATTTAGAGTCTCCCTGATTTGCTTAGGGCCTCTCTAAGTTGCCGAGGCTGGCTCTGAACTCCTGATTCTCCTGCCTCAGCCTCCCGAGCTGCTAGGATTACAGGCGTGTGCCACCGCACCTGGCTCATTTTTTAATTATAGGATTCTGAGTTGTTCTTTTTGCCTCTCATTTATTTATTTATTTTGAGGTTGGGGTGGGGTTGAAGTGTTGATTTTTGTTTACCTGCCTCTTTTTGGTCACTGACCCTGAACTTGAGGACAGGGGCACCTGGTGCCTCCATAGCTGTGGTGTCTGTTGAATCAGGTAGCTGCCAAGATCTGCTTCACCTTCAAAGAAACAAACAGCCCGTGTGTCCACTGTCATTGTCTTTTTAGGTGTGAAACAGCTGACATGGTGGGAAGTTGGGGCTTGCCGGCAGGGAAAGAAAAAGAAAGAGGAAAGCCGAGGGACTGAGTATGGACCCAGGTTACTTATGAGCAAACTTCCCCTGGGTCTCCTGGCTGTAAAATGGGGCTGATAAAGCAGCCACTTCACAGGCTGCTCTGAGGAGGAAATCAGTGGTAAGCAGAAGGCAATCAGCAGAGGGCCTGGGGCGTACCCAGCACTCAGTAAAAGTGAGCAAATATTATTACTGCCACAATTATTGAGTTTCATTGCTTCCTGTGGCTTCATAAAGCAATGGTTTCTGAACCAGTCTTAATGTACAAAGGTAATGTTCTGGACATAAAACATAGATCATGAGATGGCAGTGACTTCCCCAGAATTCTTTGCATGTATCAGAAAGAAGCCCTGGCCGATAGAAGCTAGGAAGGGAAGAAGGCCAGTCCGCTGCAGGAGTGGGTCTCAGGAAGCACAGGAATCAGAGGGCACATCCAGCTGCCCTTGCACATCGCCCACACTCCCCGTCCCTCCATTTCCTCAGCTGCTGAACAGGGAGGACAGTAGTTACCCTTTCCCAGGGATGGTGTCCAGCACTTAGCACAGAGGCGGCTAGCCCCCGAGGAAGGCATAAAACCAATTGCTATTGATTATTATTTTTTAGGGCTCTCATTTTCCTGGTGAATTAGCCCAGACATTTGCTGCTCCATTCATGATGGATCCATCCATTCATTCATTTACTGAGCACTTGCCGTCTGGGAAGCCCTGTTCTAGCTGATGGAGATGCAGCAGGAGCAAAGAGACAAAATTCTCTGCTCTTCTGTAGCTTCCGCTGTCATGGAGGGTACAGAGCGGGTACAGACAGTGTGGTCTTCTGAGTCAAGGACAGATGGAATGAGTGTGGGCAAAACTAGACCAGCGTCAGTGCAAGATCAGCCTGGCCCTGCTGTGCTACTGGTGCCTGGCACAGAACACGGCCCGTGGTGGTTACCGTGGTAGTGGTAGTTACTAAGCTCATCGTCATTATTAGTTTTCTTTGGTGGCTGCCTTGTGAAATGACAACCTTCCTTTCTCCCATTTCTCAAGTTTTATGTTTCTCCACAGCTTTTACCTTCCTGGAGAGACCCTACATATTGTTTGTCTTTTCCCTCTACATGGCAAGTTCTGACAGGTGGAGGACCACCAGCCTCTTATTCATCCTTTCTCATGATTTCAACTTATAGATTTTGTGTGTCTGTCCTGTACCAGCATCATTCTAGGTGCTGCGGATGCAGAAAGGAAGGTCGAAGGACAGACTTCAATGTTAGTAGAACTTAACGTCGTAGCTGGGTCAGGTGGGTGAGGAATAGTAGACATAATAAATACAGACATCCACGGTGTATTGGAGGGCCGTGAGTTCTATGGGGACAAGCAGAGCCAGGTGACATCTGGAGGGCTGGCGTGGGGTGCAGGCTTAGGTTAGCTAGTCAGGGTCAGCAACATTGAGAAGCTGACGCTGGAGCTGTCCGGGAGGAGTTAGTCTGCAGTAGGGTGTTTTGGGCCCCAAGACAGAGGCCCAGGGCAGGAGTGGGCCTGTGAGATGCAGGAACAGCACAAAGAGTGAGTGAGAGGGGTGTGGGGGGAGCAGGTGGGCAGTCTTAGGAGCACTGCATGCTGAGAGCGACCTCAGAGAAAGGTTGTAAAGCTTTTGTCTTTCACTGGGTTACATGGAGATCCACTGGAGGGGTTTAAGCAGAAAAGTGAGGTGATCTGATTTAGCGTTTAAAATCATCAGTCTGGCTGCTGTGTCGAGAGGAAACTGAATCAGGGTTTGAAGTCAGTGCACCCCGGATCCAGTGTGCTGCAGGTGCTTGGTCCAGGCTGGAGGCAGGAGGTGTGGCCATGCCATGGGCTTCTGGACCCCTCACTCCAGTGTCCTCAGCACCTGTCCAGTGCTGTCCAGCATGGTAGCCACTAGCCTTATGTAGCCGTGGAATACTTGAAATGAACTCGAGATGTGCTGTAGGTGTTAAATATACATCAGATTTTGAAGTCGTCGTACAAAAAAAAAAAAGAAAGAAAGAAACATTTCATTAATCCTTTCTATTATTATTTTCATTAATCCTTTAAAACGCTGGTTATATATTGAAGTGACAATGTTTTGGATAAATTGGGATAAATATAGTATATTAGGAAAGTTAATTCCTCCTATACCTTTAACCCTATTTATTATGGCTGATAGGAAATCTCAGTATCATCCAAATCATGTGCTTGGATGATATTTCCACTGGTCAGCACTGCTCTGGTGTCACTCCTGGGGCCTAGTGGGTGCTTGGTGAGTTGCATGAGTGAGAACCAGGCAAAGGGGATTCTGCAGTAAGACACCATCTCTGTCTTCAGGAAGCTTCCAGGATGAGAGAGGGCAGATGGCTGATGCCTGCTGGAAAGCGGAAGGTGGGTTGGAGGGACCATGGCCAGTTGTGTCTGCTGTTGCTGGAAGCCTCGCCTAGGGCAGGGTGGATGACAGACCTCTTGTCTCAGCAGGGTGTTGGTGACAGTATGCAGCTCCCAGGCCCCAGTGTCCTGGAGAGGAAGGCAGGGTGGGCTGGGGCAGGCTGCCCTTGGAGCAATAACTGACTGGGTCCAGTCAGCTGAGTACTTTTCAAGGATTCTGAGCAAGGAGAGTGGGGAAAGGTGTCTTAGGCTTGTGGAAGGTGGATTTCAGGAAGATAACCTGAGTTGGGGATTCCCGTCCCATGGTGGACACAACTGTAAGTAGGGAAATAAATAAATAGATTTATTCATATACAGAAGAACATACATACATATATATATATTTCTATTTTAAATTGGTGCATTATAATTATATATAATACTGGGATACACTGATATTTGTACGTGACTAGGGAAATTTAAATGATATTTCCTCAAATGAAATCTGAACCTTAAGAATCCAAAGGAATAACCTATTAAAAAATGTTATTTCTGGAGTGGGTCTGTGGATCCGTGGTAAGTGCTTGCCTAACATTTGTGAGGCTCTGAATTGAATACCAAGTTTTTTTTTTTTTTTTTTTGCGGGGCCGGGGACAGTACTGGGAATTAAACCCAAGGGTACTTTACCACTAAGCTAGATCCCAGCCTTTTCAAATCTTATTTTAAGAGAGGGTCTGGCTAAGTTGCTGAAGCTGACCTCATTCTTGTGATCCTCCTGCCTCAGTCTTCCTAGTAGGTGGGATTACAGGTGTGCACCACCATGTCTAGTTTTTTTTTTTTAAACAGTATCATGATGTGCATGTTGGTGTCTTGATTTTTTCCATTGCTGTACTGCTAGGTCATACCTATTTCTGAGTATTATAAATGAACAAAACATTTATAATATTATAATATCACAATAAATGTTATAGTATTATAAATATTATAAATGGCCCCTAGTAATATTATAATATTATAAATGTTACATATAATATTATAAATATTATGTATTATAAATATATATTATAATATTATGATAAATATGTCATATGATAAATGTTTTGTCCATGCCATTTTTATTGAGCAAATAATATTTCTATTCTGTGACTGTTTTCTTGTTGACGTCATTCCTTTGATTTGGATGCCTAGCTCCCCAATAGATTGTTTACCTAGACCAAGTTTTCTATTTTTTATTTTTTCCTAAATCTCCAATCTTAGGATTTTCAAATCATAGCATCTTAATATTTGTAAGGTTTCAGGTAGGTATGTGGTCACGAGGTTTGCACAGCCACATTTGCTGTTCTCTGGTGAGATGCAGAGCTTGTTGCTGTCTGTGACCCGCTGATGTCCCCTTTGCATGCCCTACGGTACATGCTAGCCACATGTTGGCATCTATTGCAAGCCCTTATTCAGCAGAGGTTTGTGGACCACCTGTCCGGGGTCAAGCGTTGTGCTGGGCCTGGGCTGTTCAGTGGTGAGAGTAGATGTAGAGCCGCTACTTGAGGGACTTACTGGTGGGGAGACAAGCGAGCAAATCCATTTACAAAAAGAGCCTCATTGTAGAGAATATTGAATTGACAGAGAGAGATGGTTCACATGGGAGAGGGCCTTATCACTGAAATCCTGGGTGAGGACCTGGTGTTTGTGTGACACGTAAAGACCAGGAGGGGTTAACCAGGGCAGAACCAACAGGAAGGGCAAGATTGAATAGGTCTATATGCTCAAGAAAAAAGCTCATCTAAGCAACAAAAACCAGAATGGCAGGAAATCCAAATAAAAGACTCACATTTGCAACATATGTAACATTATAAAGCGCTGACATCCACAGTGAGTGAAGAGTTCCCCAATGTCAGTGACAAAGCGACAGACAGCCTCCTAGCAAAGAGGGCAAAAGATATGAAAGAGCAGCTCCCAGAAGAAGAACGCAAAATGGAAACTAAATGTGAAAAGGTTCCGGATTTTGCTAGTTAAGTAGCTTTACTGAGGTAGGATCTAAGATGAAAATTTAGTCTTTTTTTGTGTACGGTGCTGTTTTGATAAAATGCAGAGAGCTGTGTCACGTCATCACCACCCTGAGATATAGAACTCTTCCATCACCCCCAGATTCCCTCCTGTCCTGTGGCTTGCGGGCCCCTTGCCTTCTTATGAAGGCGTTGGCTTTTCAAATGTGCAGGCCTCTGAGTTGATCTCCTCCCTTGGCACATGCATTTGAGATTCTTTCACGTGGTTGTTTCCATCAGGGGTGTGGCATGGTGTGTTGGAGAAGTGGAATTTTGTGATCTGCATGTACCATGTGTCTATCCTCCCTTTGAAGGGTCTTTGGGTTGTCTTCAGAGCTACATGCTTCAGGTTTTAAAATGTGCCAGAATTAGGAAGTGCTGGTGGTCACCTGAGCAGTCAGGATTCTCCAGCTCAGCTAGGAAACAAGTTGGCAGCATGTCATAAAATTGGAAGCGCATGTGCAGCCTCACGCCCTGATAAATTTGCAGAGCCCTTGTTCATGCTATGTGTTATTTAATGATGTGAGCCTTTTTTTGAGGAGCAGGGCAGGGGTACTGGGGATTGAATACATGGTGTTTTACCACCGACTGAGCTACATCCCCAGACCTATTTATTTATTTATTTTTTGAGACAGGGTCTCATTAAGTTGCAGAGTCTTTCTGCTAAATTGCTTGGGCTGGCCTTGAACTTGCAGTCCTCCTGCCTCAGCTTCTCAAGTGGCTGGGATCACAGGCATGCATATATATAAAATTGACAAATATTTTACTTACTTTTGGGGTACATGTGGTATTTCAACACATGTGTACATGTAATGTTCAAATCAGAGTAAGCATATCTGTTTCTTCAAACATTTATCATTTCTTTGGGGGTGAAATAATTTATCTAGCTTTTTTGAAACACGTAGCACATTATTGTTGTCTGTAGTCATACCTACTATGCAATATAATACCAGAAATTATTCCCCCTCTCTAATTGTAACTCAGGCACATGCCCTCCTCATCTCTTAGTGCTTTTTAAAAGGTTAATATAGACACCTATACACATCGCTTAAACATTTGTCAAATATGTAGAAAGGGAGCCGGGCGTGGTGGTACATGGTATAATCCCAGCTATTTGAGAGGCTGAGGCAGGAAAATCACAAGCTTGAGGCTAGTGGTAGAGACCCCTGGGTTTAGTCCACCCCTGAAAAACAAAAATAAAAATAAAATCAGTTTGAGGAGGGCTCCATCAGCCTGTGTGAAGGCCCTGGGGGCAGGAAAAACTGGGCAGTATTCCGTGGCAAGAGGCTGGTGTAGCAGGAGTAGCGTGGCCTGGGACCTGGTCTTAGAAGGCCTTATAGGCTCTTCTGAGTCTTTGGGGGCTGCTCAGGGGTGTGGGCCTGATTTGATTGGTCAGTTTGATGGGTAGATAATGAATTAGACAGTCAAAGGGGGCTGCCCCCTGTTAGAAGCAATTTGGGGAGAGAGCAGAAGCCTGCTCTTGAATTGGAGACGGAGGGAAGAGGATGAATTCAATATTCCTTTTGGAGGTAGGAAGGATTTTTGCATCGTGGGCCTGCTGAGGTAGCCAGGAGCCTTCCAAACCTGCAGGGGCACTTGGACTTTATCCCACAGGCTTTATCCTATCCATAAAAACCCCTGCTAAGGCAGGGTTTGAGCCAGGGCAGGGGAGAGATGGGAGTGGGTCACATCTCTCTCCCTGTGATGTAACCAGCCTGGCGCTCAACAGTCTAGTTAATGTGGCTGAGAGTAGTTGCCCTCTTGCTGGCTACTTGATTTTTCACATTTTCAAAAGGAAATAGGAAAAGGAAGAGGTCCTCGGTGTGGAAAGTCCCTTGGAATTTATGGGAGAGAGACTTGGAAGGCAGAGGTCCCTTCCGGCATTCATTTATAGTGACAGGGTTTGTTCCATAGCTCCAGTCCCCTGAAGTCATGACTCATGCAACTGGGGCAGGCAACAGCTTTGGGATCTGGATCTCCAAGCCAGTCCTCTCAGTTCCAGATTTTAAAAGAAAAAGATCATCTCTGCATGTGACACATCACTTTTTACAAAACAGATGACAGCATCGGGTCCATAAAACGCCAGCGGAAGGCCAGACTGTCTGAGCTGGACAGACTGGTTTATGGCCAGAGGATGCAGCTGGTGAGGACAGACCTCTCACAGGACTGCCTTCCCCTCAGAGCACCTGGAGGTGATGGCCTCTCATAAGCCTGCCCTCCCAGGGGTCTCCAGCTGGACCTGGTTGAGGGCTGTCACCGCCTGTGCTCTGTGCAAAGTCCCCGGCTGGCCTGAGTCCTCTTCTGTTTTCGTCTGGTGCCTGGAGGTTCCAAGGCAGTATCTCTTCCCTATTGTGACTCTGGACATTCCACACATGCTTTCCCCATTAGAAACACATTTCCTGCACATTCATTCCCTTTAAAAGCAAAAGCAAAGGGTTTTAAAAAAATAGGAGTGGAGATGGAAAGGGAGACAGTATTTCAGTAATGGTGCCATATAGACACTGGCCCGGCAGCCACCACTTAAGTGAGGTTTTCGGTTATCTCTGAGAGACTCCTGCCACCCTTGGCCATGACTGTGCACCCAGGGCACATCCAGTCCAGTAGTGGGAGATGCCCCACTGACGCCAGAGCCCCCCCTTCTGAGCACCAGCTCCTTTGTGTGGCAGGTCCTGGCAGGAACATCCTCCTGTCCCGGAGGAGCCTCACAGGAGTGTGAGCTTTCCAACTGGCAGACAGGATCCTGAAGCTCAGGCACTTAAAAGCTTTGAGCGACTTCCCATCATTAGTCCAGAGCCTGCTGCTTGGGGCCCGTGCACAGAGCACTGAATGGTGCTGTCAGTAGTGGGGCTGGGATAGGAATCCAGTCCTCGCCGGCCTTGGAGACTGAGCGCCTTGGCCCTGTGGGCAAGTAAGGCTGTCAGGTAGAGCCTGCTGGCCAGTGTGGGCATGATTAATTTAGAAGGTTTGGAACAATGTGGTTCTTCCAGAGGATTCGTGTCTGCAAATTCTTTTCCAAGATTCTCTTCGGACAACGTCAGAGAATCAGCCAGCCAGGCCAATGGAATCAATCCCTTCCTCCACTTCCTCTCCTAAGGAGCTTCTGCTTACACTTTATGACTCCACTGAGGGCTCACCTCCTCCAGGAAGGACTCCCAGGGGGCTTCTGAGAGCAGCCGCTTCAGGTGTCCTGCCTAAGTTATTGTACGTCATACCTATAATATCAGGTTGCTGCAGTGGGTTCCTGGCAGGGGCTGCAAACTCAGCTGTTTAGAGGGAGGAGTAGATTATATATAAATACATCAGGTGTGCTCCAAGCATCCTGTGCAGTAGGAAATGTGTAAGAACAGCTGGCTGCTAATTACAGCTCCCTCCTCCCAGCCTCCCCAAGCCAAAAAGCAGATCCAATGTTGCCAGAATGTCCTTTTTTTTTTTTTTTTTGGTACTGGGGATTGAACTCCGGGGTACTCAACCACCAAGCCATATATATCCTCAGCCCTATTTTGTATTTTATTTAGAGACAGGTTCTCACTGAGATGCTTTGAGTTTCGCTTTTGCTGAGGCTGGTTTTGAACTCGCAATCCTCCTGCCTCAGCCTCCCAAGCCACTGGGATTACAGGCGTGTACCACCACTTGGCCAGAGTGTCCATTTTTAAAAGAGAAGTCCAGGTTACCCTGGTTTCAGTCCTGAACATGGTGTGGGGGAGTGATTAAAAAGTTGGGGGAAGGGACCTTTTTAAATATAAAATTTCTTGATTTCAGGAGTTTTCAATTCATATTTTTAAGGAACCCTCCTATGCCAAAGGAAACACTTGTGGGCCAGATGGGGGCCAGCAGTTTACAACCCCTGGTTGTTATCTGTCTCCCTCTTTCATGAGCAGCTCCCAACATGACAGCCCCTCCTGCCTGAACCTAGGCTCCTGGCAGCAAGCCACCCAAATGGTGGCTTCTCCCCCCTGAAGTGGCCCTGAGAGAGCACCCCCACGGTGTGAATGTATTTCCCTTACAACTCTTTTCTATCATGTCACTCTGTGTTGCTCTTCAGTTTCTTCTGTGCTTTAGCAATAGGCTCTGTGTTTCTGGATAAGTCCACATCTTTAAGGTTCTAGATAACGCTATTCTTCTCCATTCCCTCTACATGTTGACTCTTTTTTTGGGGGGTGATGAAGGTGGGAAGAGGAAGCATATCCTGCTGGTTAGCATGGGTCTCCATAATATGTGGGTCTGTGTTACTAAGCAGCCATGGTTTCCGGCCAACCCACTGACTTTTGCCCTCTGAACTGGGTTGCCATTCATCAGGGGAACAGGCATGATTTTCTGATTTCTCTTCATCTGCTGTGAGGGATCACAGCAAAATTTAAGAAACAAACCAGTCAGCTACTATGCCAAGAAGAGCCCTATCTCATTTCATTTGGCTTCTCCCATCTTGTGCTCTTTCCCAGGGTGCGGGTGAGGTCGGAATTCCATCAGGCCTTGGCTGGGGACATAGGCTCCACGTGGGTGCGTGCCAGAAGTCAGGGGAAGACAAAGAGGAACTGTAGATTGCATAAGTGGAAGTCTTTGGCTTTGGGAGAGGCAGAGGAAGCGAAGAGCAGAAGGTGGTAATGCATGAACGCAGCCACCATCCAGGGCCACGCTTTTTACTATTGAAGGTTTGGAACGATGTGATTCTTCTAGAGGGGTATTGCTAAGAAACTCTTGGCAAGTTTGAAGAACTTTTCCTGTTTCAATTCATGTGAATATGAATTCCAGATTGAGTATCACTATCTGAAGTGCCTGGGGCCAGAATTGTTTCGGATTTCAGATTTTGGATTATTACATGTATGCAATAAGAAGTTTTGGGCACAGGAACCAAGTCTGAACATGAAATTGATTTTGTCTCACATACATCTCATATTCACAGCCCAAAGGTAGTTTGATACACAATTCTTGAGTAATTTTGTGCATGAAACATTGTTTCCTGGTATGGAATTTCTTTACTGTGGTGTCATGTTGCTGCTCCAAGGGTCTGAGTTTGGAGCATTTTTGGTTTTAGATTTTGGGATTGCAGTTGATCAACACGTATTATCCAGTTACACATGGAAACTATGGGTGAACCAGCTCAATTCGGTCACCCGCTGTTTACTGAGTTCCTCGCAAGTTCCTCGCAAGCAGAATGAACAGGCCTGCAGCTGCCCCCTTGAGAACTCAAAGGTCCCTCTGAGCCCCTCCCCACCAGGTTACTGCATTTCCCTCTGGTCTGTAAATGGCCACAAGAGCAGAGTGACATAGGGGTCCTCAGAGGTGGACAGGGCAGTACCAGGGCACAGGAAGGAAGCAGCTCATGACAAGGGAAGGCTTTAGAGAGGTGGGGACTTAAGAAGGTATTCTGTATAATAGAATGGCTGAGATCGGTGGTCTGGTGGCTGCTAGGGGAGGTGTCTTGAGACAGGGTCTGTAGACAGGGCTGGTGGGGCAGGATGCAGGAGGAGATGAGGGGCAGGGGTCCCTGATTCTTCTCTGCATGCATGCGTGTCCTGCATCTGGTTGTGAGGACTGGCCCGGTGCTTCACCTGCACTGCTTTGGTTACTGCTCGCACTGTAGGCAGAACTGCTCTTAATCCCATTTTGCAGATGGGACATACTGAGGCTTAGAGAGGTTAACTGACTTGCCCGAGTTCACACAGTCCTGAAAGGGTATAGCTGAACCCAGGTCACAGTGCAAAGACTGAGTTTGGAACTGATTTGTTGAATCCGAGTCCGGAGCCTCAGTTATCCAGGTATATGGTCCTTTGCCCTAGGTCAGGGTTTCTTGATTTGCTCCCCTATTTCCCTTTCTTACCCACTGCCACACCCCAAAAAAGGCAATGCAGTTTTGACTTTGGCTTGAAATGTTGATATCATTATCCCAAGTCTCTAGTTCTAAATCTCTGGATAGATTGAGAAAAAAATTCAATTTATAGTTATGCTAAGTGCTGTGAATTACAGCACAGGACTTAGAAGTTCTTTGTCTTTGTTTTGATGTTCCATACTCCTTTTTAAATTCATAAATAGAAATCCAAACTCTGGCTCTAAGACTGGGGCAACGGGGATGAGCAGACTCACGGGAAGTCTGTGGTGGACAGACTTCCCAGGTCTCTGGCCTGTTCCTCCTGCCTTCCTCCTTGCTGCCTGTGCTTTCTGAGCAGGAGAAACAGTGCACATTTCACTCGGGGTCCAGGTCACACTGTCCGTGGCCCCCCATGCCCAGCTCTGATTGGGCAGTGTGGCTGAAGGTGAGGAGGGCCTTGGCCTTCTTGCATGGTCCCTGCCCCGGCTGCTTCTGCTCCTCAGACTGTAATGACAGACCTGGTTTGAACCTCAGCTCTGTGGACCTTCAGATCCCTGTGCCTCAGTTTCTCCCGTGCCATGGGAATAAGGCTTCCTGCTCTGGGGACACAGAAATAAGTGAGTAAATACCGAAAGCCATGTCTTCAGAGCCATGGTCCTGACCAGGTCATGGTGTGCTCCTAACTGCCCCTTTCCCTGCGGTGTCAGCCTGGACATTCCTGGAGACTCAGATGGTGACAGGGTCACAATGGACCCCTTATCCTTCATTAAGTTCTCACAGCAGTAGAACATCTTGGTAAACTCTAGTCCCATTGAGTCACCCCTGCCCAGAATCACCCTGTGGCTCCTCAGGACAAGGCTGCACCTGCACCATGAGCTTCGTGACCCTCTAGCCATGCCCCTTGTCCCTCTGCTCCAGCCACATCACTCTGCTGCCAGGCCCAGCTCGCCCCACATCTGCCTGCCCCGCTCCCCTGGAGCCTCTTCATGGCTTTGCCTCCCTGCTGAACAGGGCTGCAGTCTGATATTCTGTTGAGTTACTTATCTGGCCTAGGATCTGCCCCCCAGGAGATTATAAGCCCTTGGGCAGAGGCTTTTGTCTACCCTGCTGCCTGCTGGATGCCTGGTGCCAACCCAGGGTTCATTTGCCCCTCAAGTGGGTGGAAAGAGCCTTTGCATTCCAGTCAGTAGCAGACTTGGGGATTAGGGGTCACTCTCCAGGGTTGCTGCCCACAAAAATCAATGGCTCCTGCTGTGTTTGAAGGTTCCCCCTAAACTCATGGTGAAATTTAACCCCCACCCTGAGAGGATAAGAGGGTGGAAACTTAATCCACCATGGCCTCAGGAGGTGGGCCTTCTGAAGATAAAGTTAAATGAAGCCTGGAGGGTGGGTCTCTCTGTGGGGCTGTGGCTTTATAAGGGTGGGGGAGAGCTGGGCGTGGTGGCCCACCCTGTAATTCCAGCAACCTGAGAAGTTCAGGGCCAGCCTCAGCAATTTAGCAAGGCACCATCTCAAAATAAATGATTAAAAAAAGAAGAGCTGGAGATGGAGCTCAGTGATGGGTTCAATTCCCAGTTAAAAAAAAAAAAAAAAAAAGGGAGAGACCTAAGCCAACTGCTCAGTTTCTCTCACCATGTGACACGCCCTCTGCCACCTCAGGATTTTGCAAAGTCCCCACCAGCAAGAAGGACCTTACCAGATGCAGCCACCTGATCTTGAATTTTCAGCTTTCATAACCATGAGGAGAAAACATCCTTTTTCCTTATAAATTGACTCAGTTGGAGGTGTTCAGTTAGAACCACATGTCACCTCTAAGGTAGCTGGCAAACATCTTCAGTGTGACGGAATTGGGCAGTGCATTTTGTGTAGCTTCACAGCGTGCATGTTACATATATTTTTGATACTTACAGGAGAATAGATGCCATGAGGCATGCTCATAAATACCTGGAACCTTCCATCCTACTGAGAACAGGTTGCAACTGCCGAGGGTCCCCTAGAACCACTTCTCTTTCCAGGGCCCAGAGACAGACCCTGAGAGTGCTCCTGCTGGAGCCCTGGAGCCCTGGGTGTGTAAGGATCCCTTAGCTCTGAGCTAGAGCTGAGACAGAGAGGGGCAGTGAGTCCCAGAAGGTCAGCCAGTGGTAGCAGTCCAGTGACTTTCTCCTCAAGGTGGGCCCAGGAGGCCAGGCGGGCTCCCGGTGCAGCGAGACAACTCTCTTCCTAGGTGAGCTTTCCCCACCGCCACTCCTCCAGCTTCCCATTTTATCCAAGTAACTAAGCCTGCAGGGCCTCTCCTTCAGGGGAGCTGTGTTTGCCTGATACCCCCAGCCAGGATAAGCCTTTCAGGAACTGATAACCTAATTGCAGCTGAATAGAAGGGGCTCAATAGGGGCCCCACCCGCCTCCCCAGACCTTCCTGAGTACTTACATAGTTGCTTAGTTCCTGTGTAGGCTGCCTGACATTCCACACTTGAGGCCCAAATTAGGGGAGGAGGGATCAGGCAAGTCTCTCTTCCAGAAGAGAGACGTACGTGACTCATCAGCAAATAAGGTTTTTTCTTTTCAGTACTGAAGATTGAAGCCAGGGCCTCATGCATGCTGTGCAAATGCTCTAGCGCTAAGCTGTACCCCCAGACCTTTTTCTTATTTTTTATTTTGAGATAGGGTATCACTGAATTGCTTAGGATCTCAGTAAGTTGCTGAGGTGGCCTAAACTTGCTCTCCTCCTGCCTCAGCCGCCCAGATGGCTGGGATTACAGGTTCCTGGCCACCAGCAAGATTTATTCACTTCTTTATTGCATCACACCTAGAGTCTGAGCTTTTTAAAACCTGGGCCTCTGTCCGGGAAACTGAATCATCCTGATGGCGAGAGAAACAACAAAACTACTTGTTGTCCACAGGCAAGGGGCTGTGTGTGGACCTGGAGCATCATGGGTGAAGTGCTGGCTTGTAGCTACCCTGTGGATTTGAGTTCTCCTTTTGTGCTGCAAAGCTCTGAGATTTTCTTGGGCAAGTTATTTACCCATCTGTGTTTCAGTTCCTTTATTTAAAAACTACTAGATACTTGAACAGAGGGGACAGAGTGAGATTCAGAGCTGTGAGCACCTCCCTCGCAGCCCCGGGCTCCACAAGCGCTGGTTGCTAAGGTCCAGCCTACCCCTGTGCCCTTGGACCTGCCCACTGGGTCTGTATCAGGCACAGTGGGGCTTGGTTAATCTGTGCTGACCAGGGGCATTTAGTGCCCCACAGTTTGCAAAGCCCATGCATGGTGCTTCCCTTTTGCCCTTCCCAGCAGTGGAGTTGGGGACAAGGGCTTGAGCCCATTCTGCAGAATGTTGCCCATGGCTTCCCTCCTCCTGGACCTTGACTTCTCACCTGTGAACTCATGTTACCACACACATAAGGGACAGGGTTGTTCCCTGGCTCTGTTCTAGCACACTGCGTCTGTACTTAATCTGTATGTTTCATCCTTCCGCCAATCTGGGCAGTTGATATTGATTTCCCCGCTTTACAGATGGGGACTAGAGGCAGAGAGGGGTGACTTTCCAAGATGAAGAGGTGCAGCAGGGCCAGAGCCAGCATTTGAAGCCAGGCAGCCTAACTCAGGCCTGTGTGTCTTCCTGGTGTGCTCCACTGCCTGGAGGCCATCTCTAGGTTCCAGGTGGCTGGACTGGGGTAGCACTGTGGAAGTGCCCAGGACATCAGATAAGTTTTTTGGTGGTCTTTGCTGGGGGGTTCAGAAGCTTAGTGCAGCCAGGGAAGAATCCCAAGGTGAGATGAAGTGCGGACATGGGACTGGAAGGTGGGTGGCCCTTGTTCTTACACATAGGTCATATTGGGTCCCCTCTGGCAGCTCCAAGGATCATCTACATTCTTTCATCCTCTGAAATGTCACTGGATTGAGTATGGGTCTAAGGGTGGGGCTGATATTTAGGCCTTGAAACTCTTTGCCTTTTATAGAGATGTTCCTGGTGTGGGTCGCTTGCGTGGGCTCTGCACTGTGACCCCAGCTTGGTCTACTTGGGGCCGAGTCTGAGTTTGGAAGGTAAGTTCACGACCCGTTGTCCATGCTCCATCACCTCCAACCCCTCATGGGGAAGGGGTACCTCTGGGCTGGTTGGGGCTTTGGTCCTTTGGTGTGGGGGAGCAGACTGGCAAGGAGGCTCATTCCATTTCCCTTAGTAGGCCATGGGCCACGGCAAACACACCCTCCCAGTCCAGAACCCGAGATCCGTGGAGCTGCACACTCCTTTGGCAGCATCGACAGTGGTTTTTCTTTGCTGCAGTAATAAATTATGCTTTTTAAGGATGAGGATGTCACCCAGCTGTTGAGTGGTTTCAACTTCCAGATGTTCCTCTGGAAACAGAGGGGTGCATGATGGAATCACTTTAAAAGTTGAGGCACAAGAAGATTTCATTAACTTTTTGAACCAGGAGTGCTTAACCACGGAGCCACATCCCCAGTTCTTTTTATATTTCTTATTTAGAGACAGGGTCTTGCTAAGTTACTTAGCAAGAGTCAGGGCCTTGGTAAGTTGCTGAGGCTGCCTTGAACTTGCAATCCTCCTGCCTCAGCCTCCTGAGCCACTGGGATTACAGGTGTGTGCCACCGTGTCTAGGAGCTTTCAGTGACTTTACTGCCATCCCCAGGGGAGGAAGCCCATGCATTTTTCATTGTTCCTGTTGAATCTTCACCTTCCAAGTGCCATGTGCCCTGTGCCCACTCTGCAGCCCCTCCCAGCTTCTCTGCACAGGCCCTACAATGGGAACAGCCCACACCTCAAGCTGGCCTCCATCTGGCCGGCCTCAGGCTCTTGTGCCAGCCCCTGGCCGTGGTGGCCTGCCAGCCCCCTGCCAGTGACTTTGCATCAACGGGGACTTCCTAAACATGAGGTATGAGAGAGGGCGGTGAGCGGGCCGTAGGGAGCTCCTTCTGCTCTTGGTGTGTTAATTCTGGTTCTAATTCCTTTAAAAGAAAATTAGGTTTCTAGTGAAAATAATACCTGCACTACGTCCCCACCTTTTTTTGTTTGCTTTAGGTTTTGTGTTGGGACTGGATCTTGCTGACTTCTGAGGCTGGCCTCAACCTCAGTCCTGCCTCAGCTTCTCATGGCCCTGGGATCACAGGGTGTAGCACCACGCCTGGCTGCTAGGTTAATTCTGGAAGTTGGAGAAGTCTCTGTGGCCTCTCCACGGCGGTCACTGCACATCTACGCAGTGGACTCTTGGCCACGTGCCCGTTCTCTCCAGCCTTCCCTTTGTTCTGGCTTTTCTAACCGCCCGCACCTTCCTTGAAGTCCTATAATTTCTTGAGTATGACAGTCCCCTCTTTTCCAAGGTTTTGCTTTCTGTGGTTTCAGTTATCCATGGTCAGCTGTGGCCCGACAGTCTTAAAGGGGAAACTCCAGAAGTCATCAATTCCTAAGTTTTCAGTTGCTTGCTCTTCTGAGTAGTGCAGTGAAACCTTGCCCGTCTCTTCCTCGGGCTCCTGGGACGTGAATCCTTCCTCTGTGCAGCATATCCTTGCTGTATGTGCTTCCCGCCCTTTAGTTGCTTCCCCGTGTGGGTTTATCAGATTGACTGCCCTTCGTTTACTTAATGATAGCCTTGAAGTTCAAGAGCAGTGGAGCTGGCCATTTAGGGCATTCCGAAGAGTAGCCATAAAGTGCTTCCTTTAGATGAAAAGGCAAAAATTATTGGCTTAAAAAGAAAAGAAAAAGCTGGGCACATCTTGGGAGGCCGAGGCAGGAGGATCACAAGTTCAGAGCCAGCCTCACCAAAATCAAAACTAAAAGGGGCTGGGGATGTGGCTCAGTGGTTCATTGCCCTTTAGCTCAGTGGTGGAGCACTTGCCCAGCGCGTGCAAGGCCCTGGGTTCAGTTGCCAGCACCAGAAAAACAAAAAACCAAACAAGTTTGCACGCTGACATCGCGGAGATCCCGGGGTGAGTTTTTGTTGTTAATTTCCTACTGTTTCTAATTTTTAAATTAAACAGGATCACGGGTATGTATGGAAACACGTGTGCATAGGGTTCGGTGCTCTTCAAGGTTTCAGGCATCCACTGCAGGTTTTGGAATGAGTCCCCCAGGACGACTCTAGGTGGTCTTGAGCTCTCGGTTCCCTCAAGGCCCTCTGCCCAGCCCCTCAGGTAACCCGGGGGCCTCTAGACCCTGCTCCCCTGCTCTGATGGCTGTCGTCCGGCTCAGTGTAGACGGATTCTAGGACTGGTTTCTGGTCCTCACTGCTCTTCTGGGCTGGAGCCCCTTCCTGCCGGGTCTTCTATCAGTCTTTTTCTAGGTTTGCTCTCTGATTTTGCTGGATCGTGCACTTTGTTAGGATCATCATCTGAAAATGACAAGAAAGCTAAGTGGACGCTTCCCCTGGTCTCAGATGTTACTTGTTGCTCATTTCATCCAGTGGCACAGGTCATCATTTTTATTTCTTTTTCAAATAATACTTAAATGTCTCAGGATGTGTGTGTGTGTGTGTGTGTGTGTGTGTGTGTATCCTCACGAGGGTGTGTGTGTGTGTGCGTGCACACTTTCCATCTTTCAGATTTTCTTTTTTTTAGGATAGGTTGCTACAGCTGGAATTACCAGGGTGACAGTTCTAGAGATCTTCAGGCCCTTAATGCATGTGGTTTAGTTATGTTCCCATTTAGTTGTGTCAAGTTCAGTGACAAGGCATCTCCAGCATTCTTCTTCCGTGGAGTTGCTTTCTGGTGAACTTGAGCCTCTGAGTCCAGGGAGAAGTGGCATTGCTGAGGTGAAGGAGACGACTCTTCAGGGTTTGTCACTGCTTCTCAGTATGCTTTTGGCTTTGGGAGCAGTTTCACAGGAGCCTAGAAAGATTTTACCTTGAGGTTTGCTGTGGCTGAGTGGAAGGAATCCTGTCCCGAGGCAGTCTCACCCGGGAAAACTTCGGAAAGTTGCTTGGCTTCTGTTTGCCTTGTGCTCTCAGGTGTGAAAGAGTGGATGACAGTGGCCACTTTAGGGTGGGTGGAGGGTGAAGTGAAATCATGTAAATCTGACTGCTAAGGGTGATATTCCATTTCAGGATGTGTTAATGGAAGTCAGAAGTATGGGTCTTGGATATAGAATCAAAGGGCTTGGCTTCTGCCTCTGATGCTTTTTCTAACTGGATATTTGCACTGGTAAGCTTTCCGTCACTGAAACAGAATGCCAGAGATAGGAACTTGAAAAGAGAAAAGGTTGATTTTGGTTCATGGTTTTAGAGATTTCATTCCATGACTGATGAACCTTGTTGGTTTTGAGCCCGTGGGGAGGTAGCACATCATGGAGAGAGTATGGAGGAAAGCTGCTCACCTCATAGTGGCCAGGAAGCTGGAGAGACAGAAAGAAAGGAAGAGCCCAGGGGCCCTTTAAGGGCACATCCACAAGGACCTAAAACCTCCCAGTAGGCCGCCTGTTAAGGTTCCCCCACCTTCCAGGAGGGCCATGCTGATGACCAAGCCTTTGACGCCTGGACCCTGGGGACCACACACTACAGCGGTGTTCCTGGCAGAGTCCCAGAGACCTAGGTGATATGGCTTGCAGCGCTTCCCAGCCACGTTCCTGTTCCCTAACATGATGAGCAGGAGAAGAGTGCGTCTATATCCTGTTTCTCAACCCTTTACCAGCGATATGATTTTGGGTAAATTGCTTTGTCCCGTCCGGCAGGACACATCAATGTCCGGCAGGACACATCAACGTGGGCAGAGAACTTAGATGGGGAGGAATGAAGGGACAAGAGACAGAGAGATGACAGCAAGACAGGAGTCTGATCAAGCTGCAAACTTTTATTGTTCACACAGGGGTATTTATATGCTGGGGATGGGGAAGCTCTCTAATCAGCAATTGCTGGATGTGGGTGGTAAAACTGCCAGGTGCAAGATGTCTGATGATCCTGATAAAGATGTCTGATGATCCTGATAACCATGGGATGTTCCAGGGAGGTAGGTAGCTGCAGGATGCCTCCTGGGCAGGATGTCTCCCAGGGGGATGTCAGGCTAACCTTTGAAGGAGAATTTCCTTCTAGTCTCCGACATTGCTTCTCCTCTTGTCCTGATTTTTGTTTTCTGCAAAGTGGGAATAATAGGGATTGCCCCTAATTCCTAAGAATGAATAGCCCCTAATTCCTAAGAGAACTGTGCAGGTTACACAAGGCGGTGCCTGGAACTTGCTTGGCCTGGTGCCAGACCCTGGCTGGTTCTCAGCAAAGGCCAGTTATCCCTGTTGGACACAGCAGACCCAGTGATTCCCTCCACTACATCCTGGCAACCTGCGCTTTTGCTTCATCAGCTGCTGGCTTCTGGCCTCTGGCTGGGCGGGTTCATAGTTTGGAATCTTTACAGACAGGGGGGACCCGTCCAAGCCTGTCATTCGATGGATGACAAAGTTAGTCTCCAGATGGCAAGTGACTATTTTGGAGTCTCCTAACCATTCCCATTTGTGAATATGTATGTGCAAGCACACGCGCACACGTGCACACACACACACACACAAGCATACATGCACAGGCTGGCTCTGGGGGGGTTCACCAAGAGAGTGCTTGCTTCTGAGGACAGGGGCCTCTGGGGGGCCGGAAGCTGACCTTCCCCGGGTGTCTCTGCATCCAGTTGTGGCCCTGACCCTGTGTACCTTTGAGTTCTTCAGTTATAAGAATCAAGTTCTCAGAAGTCCACCAGGTAGTGAAAAGCCTTGGAGTGCCCTCCTGCTTCTTAATGCAGGCACAGAAACCCTAAGAGGATTCCAAACCTGGTGGTTTTATAGCTGTCCATCTGAGCCCCCTGATGTGCAGCCAGAGTCCTGGACATCCATCCTTGGCTCCTGGGCAGCTGACCACCCACTGTTCTGTTCTGGGGTGGCCTGGGTGGGGGAACTGTGGGCCTGACCCAGAGTCCTGAGGCTGGAGGCCTGGGCCACCCCCTGACTGCTCCTTTCCGGCCAGGGACTCCTCATGCACAAGGCAGTGTCTGGGCAGCTCCCTGTCCTCCTGTGAACCAGGGCCTCTCCCAGGAATTTCAGGGCCGCCCTGCAGCCGGGGCTGAGCTGCTCCCCCAGGCTCTATGTGCCGAGTTGGCAGCTCCCTAGAAACATTTCCTCCCCCTTCTTTCTGACACATGGGGTGGATTCCCTGTTCCATCCCTGCCCATGAGTGTCAGGGGTCATGTGAGTTGAGTCCTGCAAGAGCATTGTGCTTGGTGACCCTGACGGGACAGGGAAGAAAGGCTGAAATCCATCTTTCTCTCAAAGCTTTTGATCTTGATTCTGGTGCAAAGCCCCATCCCTCATTTCTCCCAGCCCATTGTCACATCTGGCGACTGGGCTGTTAGGGCCCAGTTACTGCCTTTTGGAGGCCATCTAGTTCAATTGTAAGTTGTTTTTTTTTTTTTTTTAGCTCAGTGACCACTTCAGGAAACATAAAAGTGTTTATGGGACCCCCTTTTGTTTCTCCATTCAAAATGGAAAGAGGCATGTTGAGCCACCGCGGGGGCCGGTGGGGGTGTATCTTCTTACCCCTGGGATGTCCAGCCTTTTGGACCGAAGGCTGTGGGTGTTCTGAAGCCGGCTTCCGCCTCTTCATGCTCATCAAGAGCTTCTTACTATTCATCGAACTCCTTGTTCCCAGGTGAGGGAAGCTGAGGCCCGGAGTGGACATGGAACACATGTGGGAGAGGCTCTGTGAAGTGGGCTTCGGGTGAGTGAGACACTGTTACCCCAAAACAACAACAACAACAACAACAGTCATCATGACGAGAGGGTGGCTGCTGCCAAGTGTGGGTCTGTGTCCCGGCTGCCTTGGGAAGGCCCAGTGGCCTCTCCTCTCTTCCTGAGGGCAGCACAGGCCCTGTGGCCTTTGTCTTCCTCCTTGGCTCCAGATGTTTTAGAAATTTAAATGATAAAGCAAACAAGCCCTTTAGAAGCTTTAGAAGACTTGCGTGAAACCTCTCCAGGGTGGTTTTGGGAACCAGTGGAGGCCGGGGTTCCTTTTAAGCACTGGCAGAGAGGGACATTGAGGAGACTGCGTCGCAGAGTGAATGGCTGCATTCATCCCATGAAGCTCAGCGGATGAGCCGGAAGATGATGCCCGTCCTCCCGGGCTCACCCTTTTATGTATGTGCTTGTGACCAATTTGTCTTCCCTCAAAATGGAGAGCTGACAAGATGGGCTATTTTTTTCCTGTTAAAAATAATCACACGCCATTCCAAGTTCCGCGCCTCAACCAGTTAAAGCTTTTTGGATCTTTTGCCCAGAATGTCTTCACAAGGTAAGCTTGTTTGTGTAGGAGCCCAGTGTCATAATGATGACTCAGGCCAGGGACTACAAAGGACTCTGTGATGAGCAAAAAAATAATTATTGCATGTATTGTATATAATAAAACCTTTAATATGTATATTAAAAACATGTCTCTGTATATTAGATGGGTGGTCCCAGCAACAAAAATGTACAATGCAGCTGCAGAAGGAAGCCTTCCTCCATTGCTTTAAAGTGTGCTCTTAAAGCGATTGGTAGCTGGTTCCTTTCTCCTTGGTAACCAGAGCTTCCCAGAAACCCTTTCCAACAGAAGAGCTGCCAACGCCTTGTAAGCAGGAAGAGCTTCCAGGTGTTGCTTCTCAGGCCTTGCTTTAAAATTTTTATTTTTATTTTTATTGAACATCAGTTCTATTAAAAAAAAATAGTGGCTGCTTAGTTCTTATCAAGAACTTGCTTTTTGGAGTCCAGTGAGGTTTGAATCTCTGCTGTGGGCCACGTATCAGCTTTGTGAACTTGAGCAGGGGACATCTCTTCTCTGAGGCTTAGTGTCCCATCTGTAAAGTTAGAACAAGCATTCTGTCTTTGTGGGGTGTGGGCATGGACTGGGGAGAGTGTTTATAAAACGTGTGATAGTGTCCTAGGGCTGCCATTGTAAATAGCTACAAAGTGGGTGGCTTTCAATAGTGGACGTTTAGCAGGGCATGACGGCACACACCTGTAATCCCAGGGACTCCAGAGGCTGAGGCAGGAGGATCACAAGTTCCAGGCTAGCCTGGACGGCTTGGTGAGATGTTCAGCAACTTAGTGAGACTCATTTTCTCCCTGTCCTAAAGATTTATTCTCTCACAGTTCTAGAGCTAGAAGTCCAAACTCAGGGTGTCATGAGGGCCACGTTCTGAGGGCTCTCCTTGCTCTGGTGGTGGCTGGCCACCTTTTGTGCTCCTGGGCCGGAAGCTGCATGGCTGTAGTTTCTGCCTCCATCATGGTCTGACCTCTCCCCATGGGTGGGAGTCTCATCTCTTCTTCCTATAAGGGTGCTAGTTGTTGGATCAGGGCCCACCCTGATCTAGCGTAACCTCATCGGAACTGTTTATCTCTGTGAGGAACCTATTTCCAAATATGGTCACCTTCTGAGGTTCTGGTTAGACATGAATTTTGCAGAGAGTTCATTTGACCCCAGTGTCGAGGCCTAATGGATAACATCCTAGCCCATGCCAGCATTTGACATTTTTATAATTGTCACTTGCTAGAGGCATGGATAGACATTTCTCAGGTAGGATGGGAGCAAGCCACTTATTTGGGGAACAGAAGGAGGGCCAGATGGAGAAGTGGAGTTGTAGGTTGTGGTGGGGCAGTGGTTGGAGAGGAGCTTGCTGTGTGGAGGGTGACAGTGGAGGGGGGCAGCATGCTGGTTGTTACTAGGGAGAGGGGTGGTAACCTGGCAAGTGGAGAGACAATGGTAGATTTAAGTGTTTTGGGGTGGGGTGCCTGGAAGGCCTTGCTCATGAGCTGGATTTGGAGAGTGAGAAGAGTGAATCAAAGATGACCCCATGCTTGGCTTCAAAGACTGGGTGACTTGAATGGAGGTGGAAGGATGGGGAATAGAAAGTTCTGCTGGAAAATGGTAGGCAATCAGCAAGAGGCTTTTGGAATGACGTATGAGCATTCATTCTCTGAAAATGGCCGTGAAGGAGTCTGTTGCAAGAAGAGGTGGGGGTCACACACACTGTTGGATGAGGTGAGAGAATTCACATACCGCGTTGACTCGGTCCAAGATGGTTTGACATCCATGGAGTTATTTAATGAATCATGGTGTCCGCTGACATTCTGGAACACAAATACAAACCATCTTGAGCAGAACCTGCCCCTCTGCTCTCTCTGTAGGAGGGCCATGGGCAACAGGATCGTGTTTGCTTGTTGGCTCACTTGGCTGCTTTGGGCCCTGGTCTTTCCTGGTCACTGTACTTGATGGGGGTTCCTCCGGTTGAGGAGAGGTGGCATGCTCTGGGGTCTGGGAGGGCAAGTCTGACCCCAGGCTTGTGAAGTGAATTGGGCTTTTATGGCCTTTGCACAGGAAGTTCTGGCTCAATTACCTGCTGTGTGCACACAATCCCTTGGGGGAATAATAAATGGGATGGTACTCCCAATGGCTGCTGAAGGATTCAGCTGGATTCCGCAGGTCAGCTTTGGTCAACAAGCAGGCATTCCGTAATCCTCTCTGCCTTGCACAGTCCTGCCTGGGGACTCTGAGGCATTGTCTGCGTTCCTGTCATGGAATTGCTAATGAGGCTGGTTGGACAGTGACTGTAGGGACGCACCACTCCCTCTGCTGTCCACTCCAGCTCCACCTTTGGGGTAACACCATCCTCTCTCCTTTTCGTATGGTGCTGGAGAGAGGACCCAGAGCCCTGTGCAAGCACTCTACCTTGGAGCTGCATCCCCAGGCCTGTGTCCCTCCTGCTCAGCCCAGTCCCCTCCTGTCTGTGCTAGCCCGGCCTGAGCTAGCCCAGCTGGGCAAAAGGATTTTGACCAAATGGACAAGTTATTTTCCAGAAACCACCTTGTGCATCTCAGGATCTTGGCTTTGGGCTTTGGCTCTGCCTGGCCCTAGAGGTATATGAAGCTGAGCCCTGAGGGCCAACACGTGTATCCAACTCATTTATCAGCCTCTAGTCCAGTGATTCTGAAATTTTAACTGACAGCAGCATCACCTAGAGATCCTGTTGAAACCCCCCACCCCTACCCCCAGGGGTGAGGGTGAGGCCTGAGGATTGGATCTCTAATAGCTCACAGTGACTCTGGAGTTAAGGACCTTGAAATAAAAGGTTGGAATTTGAATGCAGATAATGAGACAGGCCAAGATGCACAAGAAGACCCCAGATCAGTCCTGAGGTAGTGGAGTCCCTCACCGAGGCTCAGCTGAGGAGGGTCTAGAGGAGGGACCATGGACAGAGGTGGGGAGGTGAAGGGGCCAACATGGGAGCCGGTGGGGGCAGGCAGTGTGGCTGGAGCTAGGGAGGATGGTCCTCCCGTCAGGGCGGAAGTGTGGAAGGAGCTGGCCCTGCCGCAGGGAAGGTGCCCCCAAGTCCTACTTTTGAACTCTTCCTCATCGGCCCTCTGACCTCCTGGTGTCTCCCATGGACTGCACTCTCCCATGGACAGCAGCCAGTTCTGGGGCCTGCAGGCTTCTGCTCTCTGGGTACTGAGTGGACAGTGGGCTGAAGGTGGGGCACAGGGTAGCTGGAGAGTAACCCAGAGTTAGGAGAGGAGTGAGCCAGGGAGGGGAGGCTGGGAGGGGAGGCCACACCACACAGGGCCTTCTGCTTTATTAGGAGGGAGTGTGCAGCCAGTGGGAGGCTAGAACAGGCCTGTTTAAATAGGGCTCTGCTATCCGGAGAACCTGCCTCCATGGTGGGTGTGGGCAGGTCCCCTTCTCTCCCCTCCTCCAGGCCCCAGAGCCTGACTTGGGGAGGAAAAGGCCCTTTCCAGCCCCTCCCCGAGCCTCCATGAGCTGTCTGCCTGATCACACGGAGGACCGGCCAGCCCTGAAAGACAGGGAGGGAAAGGAGCATCTGCCTCCAGAGAGGAGAGTCTAGAAGACTTGAGAACCATGTTTTGATCAGAGCATTTAGCTCTTGACCCCGTGGAGAGCTTCTGCGGGCTGTCCCCAGAGACTGGCCAGTCCCATTAGGATCTCTGAAAGCTGTGATGTTGTGTGGGATGCTGGGAGACAGGCTCAGGGGGGCCAAGGGTGTGGTCTAGTCATGCTGGCCATCTTGGTGGACTTGCCACTGTCATGGCTGTGCTCCTGCAGAACAGGATGCCCAGATGCTCTCTTGTCTGGTTGGGTTCTCTGGGGAGGGGGCACCCAACTGGCTTTGCCCATGCAGGAAGCTGGTCCAGCCCAGCCAGGGAATGAAAGGTGGGTGGTGGAGTGTGTGCTCAGGGCAAGCTGTGGCCGAGTCTCTTGGTGAACTGGTCCCCGTGGTGTGCCCAGGAGAGGCCCACATGCCCACCGTTTGTTAGGCAGGGGTGGGCTCAAATGTTGTACAGTCCCAGCAGGTTCTGCTGCTGGGTCCCAGGTGACCGAGTCACCCAGAAACCCCTTGCAGACAGAAGTCCTTTGTCACTTTTTTTTTTTTTTTTTTTACCCCTGAGCTGGGTCTGGGATGGATGATTTGGGACACAGGGCCTGACATCTTTGAACCTCAGTCTCTATACTTGTCACATGAGGACAATGTACAGAAAGTCATGGATTTATGATCTTTAACATTTTAAGAGCTTCGGAATTTAAGATGGTGCAAAACCCATGCACACTCAGTGGAAACCATATCTGAGCTGTGAGCCCTTTCCTGGGCCAGCGATAAGCAACACAGTCCTCTGGTTGGGGCTGGGCGTCCATCAGGAGCTGAACTCTGGTGGTCCATAGGTGGGGGGTTGGATGCACTTTGACTTTTTTCAGCTTGTGAGGGTTACTGGATGGAAGCCCATTGTTAATGGAGATGGATCTGTACATCAAAGGGCCCTTGGGAGCAAGGGGGAGAGGTTCTGGGCCCGGGCCTGACACAGTCCTGCTCAGTAAATTCTCCTCCAGCTCAGGACCGGGTCTTCATGTACCTGTCATGGCAGGAAGGAAGGGGCGGCAGGTGCTACTGTCCTCATCCCATAGGAAGGCAGATTAGACCTGGAGACGCTAAGGAAACACTGAGACTGAGGTGGGTCCCCTGGTGGAGTCCAGGTCTTGGCTCGGGCCTCCTGATCCCAGAGGTTGTATACCTGTATTTCTAATTTCAAAGGCACATTAGTGCATTTTAAGTTGTTATCATTTTTAAATTGTTCTATCACTTATTTATATTTGTTATTTATTCATTTTTGATTTATCTTTTGCCAAGTTTTGATTATTTACCTATTTAGTTAAGGTGTGTGGCCCTCTAAACTATTATGAAAGCGGTGTATTATCAATTCCTGTTATTTTATGCTTTCCCCAATTACCTTTGTGTGTGTGTGTGTGTGTGTGTGTGTGTGTGTGTGGGTGGTGCTGGGGATTGAACCCAGGGCCCGTGCAAGGCAAGCACTCTACCAGCTGAGCGGTATCCCCAGCTCCCCGGATTACCTTTCTATTGATTTTGAATTTCCAAGACAAAACTAAAGATCTGTTTTGCTCTTTGATGGGAGCCTAGTCTGCAGAAGGGACAGGCAGGGCCCTGCCTACCACCCGGGGTCGGCCTAGGGGGAAATCAGGTTTGTCCCAGCAGAGATGTGCCACGGGCCAGGTCTTCATAAGCCAGGCAGCTCTCAGGAGGTCCTCACCGTTTTCTGTGAGGTCCTTTGCTGTTCTGGGCAGATATGGTATGAGGTGCTGAGGTGGAATTTGGGACAGATTCCCTAAGAGAAGCCCCTGTCTTTTCAGACAGTGGCTGCCGGACCTGTGCCCTGGGAAGCTGCTGCCCACCTGCCTAGCAGGGGCTCTGGGTATTCTTCGCGGTTCCTTGGGGACCCTCCTGACCTCTGGAATAAGGACATCTAGGGTTATGAAAGGACCCCACTGGCACTGCTTAGCTGTGAATGGGAGAGCCACCCAGGGAAGGCAGGCCCTGTGTCCCCTCCTGATGCTGTGGCGGAGGACTTGTGGAGGGGCAGAGCTGAGGCTCTGGGCAGCAGCAGGCTCTGAGCACCTGTGCTTGTGGTTGTGCGTCTGCTCACCTGGCTCGCTTCCCTCCTCCGCCTTGCCCAGGGGCCTCCAGTGCCTCCACAGCCCGCACAACTCTCTTGCAACCTTCTGATCCTCAGCTTCTCAGTGATACCTCCAGGAAGGCCTCCCGACCTCCAGCTTCTCTGAACGGGGCCTTTCTCATGGCCTTGCATCTGGTTATATGTCTTATCCACGGACTTAACTTCTTGGGGATGAACCTGGGTGTTCTGTGCTTGTCGCGGGCTGGGACAGTACCTGGAACCCAGCAGGTGCTTCTGCTGGGGGGTCACCTAAGTAATAAGACCCAGAGCTCTTCTGGAAACTGGCAGGAGCATAATTAATGCATCACGTCAGCTATGCAGATGAACTGGTGTTTTGGGGGAGAGTCTCAGTAGACTTGATATATGTAGAGTGGGGTGTTCTGCCTGCCCCCAACCACAAGGCCTCCTGAGGATTTGTGTGTGAAAAGGTTTCAAAGTAGACGTCTCTCTGGCTCCGCGGTTTTCTCTCTGAGCAGAACTCCTAGGAGTGGTCCCTCCTGTTTGTCGCAGTGTCCCCTTCCCATCCAGCCTGCATTTTGAAAAGCCAGGTCCCCAGTGGGGCTGCGGGGCTCCAGTCAGTCTTGGGACGCAGGGTGGTCCTTTATCAGCCTTTCCAGGTGCACATTCCCCATCCACGCAGGGTCGCACAGGGAGCTCTTCAGAGCAGTGACGAACAAGTGGTCATAAGAGCAAACACAGCAACTGGTCTCCCAGTGTCAGTGGCTACAGAGAACGGACACAGAGGGGCATTTCCTCTCTGCTTGCACCATGGACCCGGGTCCTTGGCTGGGCTTCAAGGCTGTGGCGGGCAACTGTGCTGCCCTTGGCTTCCCTCTGCTGTGCGGGGCTCCTTCCCTCTCGGAGGCTCTGGTTGTGTCTAAAACTTTCCTTCAACACTGTAGCACAGCTGGGCTTTCCTTTCCCTTTTTCTTACCCTTGCATCCCTACTGTGTGCTCCCTCAGGCTCCCCTTTCACACGGGCTTTCTCCTGGATGGTCAGCTCTGTGAGGACTGGAGCCCGAGTCATGTGTGCCCAGGTAGCAACATGCAAAAGCACTTGTGTGTGTGCGTAGAGGGAGGGATGCCCAAGAAACCAGTGCAAGCGGCGACTCGTGCACATGGGTGAGGGACAGCAGGAGGGGGGAGACAGTGGGCATAGGAGGGGCAAGGAGCCTGGAGAGGAAGGCCACAGAGGTGAAAGGCCAGTTCTCATCCCATCACACCAAGGGTGCATGCTGTCAGCACACCACGAACAAATCCCAGTTAAGTATCCCCGTGAGATACTTGAGCAGTGAGGAGGTGAGGAGGCAAAGTGATTCCCCTGGTTCCAGCCTGCTTGGGTTTGAATCCTGCTGTGTGATCTGGAGGGTGACATTGATCTCTCTGGGCCTCAGCTCTCTCATCTGTAAAACAGGGAATCTTAACCTACTTCATAAGGTCGAGGTTTTAAGTGAGTTACCGTAAGTCAGGTGAATAGTGCGATTTGGGGCCTATGCTGTCAGGATTAAGGGGGTAAAGCCCTCTTATCTGCTATGGCTGATCACTGAGCCAATGCTCTCTCTTCCCTCTCCTCATCCACGCGGCAGCCCAGCACCCGGGTTCTGGCCACTTGTAACCATGTCTTCGGATGACTTGGCTGACCCTTTAGGTGGTGGAATCTATGAGGGGCTTGGTCCTCTGTGCCTGTGGAGGGAGGGTGGGTCTTGTGGGACCTGGGCTGCAGGTGAGGAGGCAAGGTGTGACTCCTCAAAGAACTCACAGCAGCACTGGAGAGGAAAGCCCTGCCCAGTGGGAGGCCCGGGAAAGGGAGGCCCTCAGGGTTTCCGGAAGGCTGCCTGGAGGAGGTGGACTGTGGGGGCCAACGGGGCTCTGGGCTCTGCTGGTCGGAGGGCAGAGAGTTCCACAGGGGGTTAGCTTGACACTGAGTGCAGGGACCGGGTGTGACTGACCTCTAAGCTGGTGGGGTGTCACCGAAAGCTCAGTGATGACAATCCAATAATGAGGGCACGATTTTGAGAAAAAAAGGAAAAAGAAGTTTTATTGCTTTCCTAGCCAAGGAGGAAAACACAGAGGGCTCCTCTCCCAGAGGCCGTGATTCCGGCCATCAGGGGAACAGGGGGTTTTAAAGGGGGGAATCAAAGGCTGCCCTCCCTGTGTTCTGTGTCCAGAGTTGTGATCCACCTGTTAATTTAGGAGGTGGTCACTTCTGAGATCTTCTGGTGCCATCCCCAAATCTGAATAACCCTGTTCCTGTGGTGGGCGTGTGCTCAGGGACCGAGGACCCTGCCTAGGATGGGGAAGAAAGGTGAGATTAGGAAGGGGAGGGAGACAGAGAAAGAAGAGAAAGAAGCGTCTGTTTCAAAAATAAGACGCGGTGGCCGAGCAGCAAGGGCTAAAGTGGACCTCTGTTGGGGGCGGGGGTTGGGAAGAGCAGCAGGATGCTATTTAGGTCTGTGAACATCACACAGAGCACTTTACGCCACAGTCCCCATTGTCCCCCAGGGCTGTGCCCGGCCCTGCCCTTGGCCGTCCTGCACTTTTCTTCCTGGGTTCCCTCTCTTCCTCCCCAGAAGCCAGTGCGCAGCAGCCTGGCAGGGAGGCCGGCTGGTATCCAGGCCATTTCCTGCCCCCAGGGGCCGCCCACCCTGTCCGATCCTGCTGCCTTCCTTGCCCTCCACCCTCGCAGGCATGACCTCACCCACAGCCGGGAAGCCGGGCTCGGTTTCCCGCCTGCTGTTTACCCTGGCGCAGCAACAGGTCCCTCACTTGGCACTACTGGAATGCCAGGCGCGTGAGTCGCCCTCAGTGGGCACAGGCGGGCGGGCGGGGGGGGGCATTCCTCCTGACTGAGTCTCCTGGCACCGGACCCCCTGCTTCTGGAGGCAGGCAGGCGCTTGGCACAGGGGTGCTGAGTCATCTCCCGGTAGTCCAGCTGGCCTCTGAGTCACTGTGCAACCCTGGCCTCAACAGTGAGCCCTTTGTGGGACCCTGGTGGGCTTTCTTGCTTCTAGAAGCATTTAAAGGGGATACACTGGCATTTGAACCTCTTTGCTGCCAGCCACCCTTGAGGTGTCTTGCTCCCTGATCCCTCTCCAGGTCTGTGCCTGGGCTCCAGGATTCACCCCCATCTACCTTTTGAATAAAAAGTTCAGTTCAGGGAGGAAGCCAGGGTGGTGACCGAGCCTGCAGAGGCAGGAGCGAACTGGGCAAGATCTCTGCTGTCACAGGAGCTGCCGGCAAATCTCTTTCCTATTTTGTGAGCATCTTGAGAACCCAGCCCTGTTCCCAGAGGAGCAGGTGCAAGAATAACCTCTGTATATGGCATCCTGCAACCCCCCTGAGCAGGCACTGATGCATTCATTCCTTCCTGACCCAAAGACTTCACACCATCTTCTACCCAATTCATGGTTGAAGAAACTGAGGATCTAGTAGAAGATACTGACTCGGAGTCACAGAGCTGGACAGCAGCTTTCTGGAATTTGACTGTGATCCCTCTGACTCAGTTTACTATTTTAACCTTCCCCCAATTCAAGTTTGTCTCCCCCCCCCTCTTTTTTTTTGAGTGGCTGCTGAAATCTTCCCTGAGGACAGCAGCTGTCCTACAGGAAGATGGCTATTAAGGGAAGACAAAAGTGTCATTAGGAGACTGCTGGCATTGTGGATTGAGCTGCCTCCTGAGCCCCGAGGCCTTCTGTGGTGAGGGACCTCAGTGCAGGGTTGCAGAGAGAGCTGCTGGGGGCCTTGGCAGTGAGAACCGGAGGCTTTGTCTTGGGTGGGGGTTGGGTAGGTGGGATTAAGGCCATTCTTTGTCCCTGAGGGGGAAGCTGTGTTGGATTTGTTTCTACTGTCCTTGGTGGTCTCACATATCAGAGGAGCTTGGGCTAGATCAGTGTTTCTAAAGCCCAGTCCCTTCCCTTCCTCCCTTCCGGGGAGGGGCATCTGCTTAAGGCTTAGAGCTGGTACCTGCCTCTGTAATGACCTCCCCAGGCCAGCTTTCCTGGTCAAGCCCTGAGAAGCTGTGAGGCCTTCTGGGCTTTTCAGTGCGTGTGGAGGGGAGAGGAGTCAGGAGGAGGGGCTACTGCTCAGAGCTGAATGGACGGGAGGACAGGGATTTGTTGGACCTGTGTTCAAAGAAAACAGTTGTCCTTTGAATTAACCTCTAACCTGAAGCTGGTCACTAAGTAAGTGCCAACGAGACCTCAGGTTACCTTCTGTGGAGGTTGCACCCATGAGATGGAGAGAGGTCATAGAAATGGACACTTTTCGAGGTTGGGCATTTTGAATATTAGTGAAAATTTGACCGGTGTGGGAATAGTTTGATTTTGATGGATGCTTTGGAGTCTGTTTTTTGGTAAAGGAATGATGGTGATACCAGGGTTTCTGGGACTGTGGTTGGCATATGGAAGGTGGCCAATACGATAGTTTTGAATGAAGTCTAATGTAGAGCAAGTCTATGTCCTTGAGCTTTACCTGGCTCCTTTCTCTAGTGACTTCACCCCAAAATTCTTTTTTTGGGGGATACCGGGGATTGATTCAGGGTCACTTGACCACTGAGCCACATCCCCAGCCCTATTTCATATTTTACTTAGAGACAGGGACCCACTGAGTTGCTCAGCACCTTGCCATTGCTGAGGCTGGCTTTAAACTTGCGATGCTCCTGTCTCAGCCTCCCGAGCCACGGGGATGACAGGCGTGTGCTACTGCATCCAGCCTGAAAATTCGTTTTTAATGGCACTTTTAAATGAGAGAAAAACTTGAGCTTGTTGGTAGCTGACTGCCTCATCTGGGGCCATCTCCGAGGAGGGCTTGGCTGCTCCAGCCTGACTGTACCCTGTGTCACTGGAACACAGCGAACCAGGAGCTTCTCACCTTGTTAGGCAGGAGAAGAAAAAACAGGAGCAACCCACCTGGTGCCCACCTGCTGCCAGGCATGATGGTACCCAGTCTGGATTAAGGAGCAGTGTGTCACGAGCACCTTGCTTGTGGTCACCCAGTGGCCCAGGCAGAAGGTGTCTTTTGAGTTTGTTGTCTCCCTTCTCCCTTGGACTGCAGTATAGGAGAAGCTGTGAGGCTGGGATAGAAATATCCATTGCCAGTTCCCAGACTCTTGGTGCAGATGTGAGTCCCAATGAGATCTTGGCTGCCCTGGTTCTGTTGAAGTCCGTGTGGGCTCTCTCCGAATGAGCCAATCGTTATGAAGAGTCAGAGGTGGGCTTTTGAGTCCCCTGGAGTTGCCTCTTGGGCCTGCTGATGAGTTAACCTTCCCTGGCTCAGTTTTCTTGCCTGTAAAATGCAGACAACACCTTGTAGGTCAAAGTTGGTGAGATTCTCATGCACGCAGCAGTCTGGTACCCTGGAGGCCGTTGGCAATCATTTGTTCCTTTGTCTCTACAAGTAGAGAGGCTGAGTCACAAGTCCTGAGGGAGATTGCTTTCTCTGTCCTCCTTAAAAGTGTCATCTGGCCCTCCATAAGCTTGTATTATCTGGGTGTGGTACGCCCCAGGAGTAATGCCGCTGTACAAGCTGATTGGTGACATAAACCCCTGGGAACACCTCCGTTCACACTGGGAACACACCTGGCTCGGAGCTGCCCTTGGTGCCCAGAACTGGGGATGCTCCAGGGCTGCAGGGAAGGGCATGCGAATCTGGGCGGGGCCACTTCCTGGAACCGCAAGGTTGCTCTGGGAAGGGACTTGGCCCTGGGCAGCCTCAGCAAGACAGGAGCTGGTTTGGCGCTGGATGCCAGGCTGTAGGACTGCCTTCCAGCTGTGGGCGCCGGGGTGCCGTATGGGAACGGAACGGGCGACTCTCCTGCCCACCGCTACCAGAACAAAAATCTCCCTGAAGGAACCTTCAGAACCAGGGAGAGGGCTGTGAACTCCAGACCAGCACCTTTAGGGAAAAGGACCGAGGGAGTTTAGGAGCGGGGCAAGCACTGCCACCTCAGCGGACCCACAGGGCGTCACACAAAGAGCTGGACAACACACATGATGAGCTCTCTGTCCTGTCCAGCTGACCGCTTTCCCAGACGGCCGTTTCCCTCCTCCTGTGTGACCTTCTCACCCGCAGGGAAGCTTCTTGCATGGTGTCCTTCACCTTGAAACACACACACCAGTGCCCTTGGGTGCCCCACAGGCAGGATGTGACACCTTGGGATGTCACTGTGGATGTGCCACCCAGCCTTCCTTCTCGTCCCTCAGCTGCTGTTGTGTTCTTGGGAAGCTCTTCCTTCTTCCCAGTGATTTCCCTTTAAGATTTCATGGTCACCATCCTACCGCTGTCCTGGGGCACTCTGCTGGAGATGTGGCTGTCCTGGGGCACTCTGCTGGAGATGTGGCTGTCGGGAGCCAGCTGGTCCCCTCTGACAGCTCCTTTTCTGGTATGAAGCCAGGCATAAAATTGAGTCACTTTAGCGCAGTCTGGTGGGTGCTGGAATCGACATACCGACGGGCACACGGGCCCACGTGGAGGGCAGCAAGGGGTCAGCTTGGGTGGCCTGGGGACAGTTTTTTAGGGAAATTGCCTGAACTGAGTCCAGAGGCTGAATTGGTTTCTTGGAGCCAGAGCAAGGAGACAGAGGCTCCCAAGAGGATCTTGGGACGTGTTCATAAAGCAGAGAGGCTGGTGGGCCTGGCGGGAGGCCCCACCTGCAGATGCTGGTTAAATCATCGTCACCTTGTCAACTCAGTGGCCCGTACTTAGTGTGGTCGTCTTTGGCTGTCCTTCCAGGAGTGCTTCCTTTGAACCTGTGCCCTTGTCCAGGGTCCTAGTCTGATGGGGTCAGCAGTCAGGGCTCAGGACGTGTAGAGGGTCACCCCTTGGTTGGGAGTTCTGGCTGTTTCCCTTCAGCCTTAGGCCCATCGTTGTTCAGGTCACTCACAAAATTAAGGGGGATCTTAACAGGGAGATGAATTTTTTTTTTTTTTTTTTGGCAGAAACAGAAAACACAGGCAAGTGGAAATTCAGCAGTGCGCAGCCCCGTGCTGGTGGTAGCAGCCGAGTGCTTTGCTCTCTTGCTTCCCGGGGCTTTTGAGTTGATTTTTTTAACTTAATGTTCTATCGTGACCTTCTCCTGGTGTCATTGGAAGCTTAAACACTTGTTTTGAGTGTCTTTACCATATTCTGTTGTGTACCCGCCCAGGAAAGTGCTGCAGAGCTGGTTTTTGCTCCTCTGTGAAATGGGGTAAGAACCTCTCCTGGGGGGCTGCTGTGAGGGGAGGGCAGGGAGGCCCTGCCTGGAGCCTCCTAGGATGGCCAGGTGCAGGGTGATGGCCAGCTGCTGCTGGTCACTGTTGTCATCTTCCTTGCAGTGGCTACAGCAGGATCCTTTTCTTGGCAGAGTGCCCCCCCCCCCCCAAACAGGAACTTGATGGTCTGCTTTATTCAGTCAGATTTATTTTGAGGCTATTTCACCAGTAGCCACTTTAGACAGTGCGGGGGTGGGGGGGGGTGGGGGGGTAGGTGCGGACCTGGGAGCCACCTCCTGAAGTTGGAGATTCTAATTAAAGCAAAATTCTTAAGGCAGGAAGGGACCCAATCATTGGCAGACCCAGCACAAGAGACACCCGCAGGCAAACAGCCACAGCTAAGACTTGAAGAAGCACAACCCAACCAGTATCTGGTTATAAACTTAGGGTGACTTTTCTGCCATTCAAGGTGTGGCTGGCCAGCTCTTCCTGTTTATCACCTGTTTGTGTTTTGTAACACAACCCGGGGGTCATTTCCTATGGAGCTCTTAACAACTTTTTCCCCCTCATTGATTTGTAAGATCCTGATTAACTTTGGAATTTTGCGGATGTTGGGGAGAGGGCAGCCCAGGAGTCCTCTTTGTTAGGCGTGCTGTTGCAGGATTGAGGTTCCATTTCCATGGGGGACATTTTTTTTTTTTTTTTTTAACAATTCTGGATCTGTGGGAGCAAAACCATGTTTTGCAAGTGAATGCCAGGACCTGCCCCATCCCCTGGGAAGCTGTCACTTTTAAATGTTTCTCTGGTGAGTCGCATTTGCACAGTTGCTCTCTTCCTCATAAACACACACACACACACACACACACACACACACACACACGCATAATCCCGCAAACTTCCAGTCAGTGTAAATATCACCTGAATAGTCAGGCAGTCAGATCCCTAAATTAGCTTTGGAGGAGCCCCCTTCTTCAGTATTCCGACTTGGAGAAGTGATTTGAGAGCAGATCACGCTGCGTTTATAGTGTGGAATGGATCAACATCCAGCGATGTTTAGCAGCTGAAACCCAGAGTGGTGCAGTGTCCTGCCTGTGGTCACTCTGATTGAATGTGGCGGATCCCACACTTGACCTGATGTTGGGCCTGGGCTCTGGTGGTGGGGGAGGGGAAGGTGCGGGGCTGGTACCCTTAGCACCTGGGTCAGGGCTTTGCTTTAGCGTCTAGGTGAGTAGACACCGGCCACCTTACTGGGTGGCAGGGCCTTGCTCCTGTGGCCTTGGCCATTGGTCATTTTGAGTTAATGAGAATGGGGTGATATCCAGGGGGAGGTTGGGACTGTCTTCCAGGTGGGGGCCCAGTGACTGCTGCTGCATTCTCTGATGGGGCATACCTGGGCAGCATGGCTTCCCTGGGCCTGCCTTTGCCAAGCCAAGGGACGACATCAGCAAAAAGCTCTGGTTCACCAGCTCCAGGTCCTGCCCTGCTGGCAGGAGGAGCACAGGTATCTGGTGGCTGGAGAGAAAGTCCACAGTGCTGGTCAGGTAACATCAGTGTGGGTTGGAATGCTTGGTTCCTGGGTGGACGAGGGCAGAGGAGGCCTCCTGGTGGATAGGAGAGGCCTGCTGGCTAGAATCCACGTGCCACCAGTCCCCTGCTGTGTGAGTTTGGACATGCTATTCACTTCTGGGAGCTGTAGATTCTTTTTTTTTTTTTTTTTTAATTTTTCAACATTTATTTTTTAGTTGTAGTTTGACATAATACCTTTATTTTATTTATTTATATGTGGTGCTAAGGAACCCAGAGCCTCGCACGTGCTAGGCGAGCATTTTACAGCTTTACAGCTGAGCCACAACCCAGCACGCCCCCGACCCTGCCTTAGCTTCTTGACTGTCAAATGGAACTCATGAAGCCTGCTCTCCGAGTTTGTGGGCAGAGTCCTGGGACTGACTGCCTCTTCCTGGCCTGGCAAGGTGTCAGGGGATATTGGTTTCTTTCACAGCTGACCTAGGCTGGATGCAGCAGAAGATTTCTAATATTGGGAAGTCCTCGTGGAGGCAGTAAGATCTGAGATGCAGATCCTCCTGTCCACCAGAGCACCAGATATGGGTCCCAGAGGCACCCCTGGGCTGGGAGGGACCCCCCAGAGACTTAGTACACAAGCCCAGAACCACACTGAGTACTCGGTCCATGTGGGGCAGTGGAGCCTGCTGACTTGAAGACCAGGTTTGTGTCCATTCTATAGGGATTGGTGACCCAGGCTTCATCCTGACGTGGGCATCTGGTCACTGTACCCCAGTTTGGGTGAGAATCCTTAGGATTAGGAGGGAGTTAGAACCCTCTGGAGTGACTGGATCAGGGTGAGTACCAGTCCGGCAGGGTAGGTTCCAGTCTGGGGGCTGTGCAGATACTAAACAGCAGTTCATAGACATTGGACTGTATGTGGGTGTCATTGGCAGAATATTCCTTGGCAGGCCCTCTTCCTGGGCCTGGCAAGGTGCTAGTGAATGCAACCTTCCTGGAGGAGCCCCTGAAGGTCGCTCCTGAACACCTCTGTGTGGGTACAGATGACACTGGCCACTCAGGCTACACAGGCACTACGCTCTGTGCTGCTGACTGCACCATCCCGGCGCCCTGGGCCATTTTAAAATAGGAGGCACATAGTGACTGTGCAAATACAATGTGCATATGTGTGGCCTTGGAGTCACGGTAGGGTGACATTAAACATCTCTTTCAACCCAAGCCAGTCAGCTCACCCATTTTCATCCCCTGGCCCCGGGTGTGTGGGCTGCTCACCTGATGGTGACTGAGGATCAACACCCTTGATCCTGCTCACAGATGCCTGCAGCCTTCCTCAGTCTTGTTCACCTACAGTGCTAGGACTGACTGGCCTGGTCGCTGCCTGGGCTTGTTTTTGTCCTTGGCCAAGGTCAAGTTGTGCAGAAGGAGGAAGGGGTCTCAGGTAGCCAGCCTGCCTGCTGACCTTTTTTTTTTTTTGTGCAAACTGGACTCACCCACTCCTCTACTTGGAAATTCCTCCCCAGGAAGAGGAGGGAGGTGCCAGGAATTTTGTGGGGGGCCTTGTCTGTGATGTGATGTGCACATTCCTCTGCGGTAGCCTGGGGTCTGCCAGCATGTGACACCTGGCTGGAATGACAATGAGGGAGGATGCTCTGCAGGCCCGCCCCCTCCCCTCCCAGGATGCTCTGCTGATCCTGCACTTGCTTCCTGCATTTCCATCCTGTCTCCCTTCCTCTCCCACAAAGCTGGGCTATTGGGATGGTAATGCCCTCTGGTTAGCCCTGGCCCCACAAGAAAAATGGACCTCTGGGACTGTCCTTGAGGATGTGCAGACTCATTTTTTATGCAGATATGTTGGAGGCTGCTGTAGAGACTTGATGAGCTGGGGAGAGAGAGACCTGGAAACTAAGGTCCTCTGACATGTCACCCTTTATGGTCCACCCATCCCCTCTCCCCCTAACAAAATCACCCTGTGCTGGATCTCTGGAGGCATTATGTTTATGCCTCTCTGGTCCCCTCTGTTCTGTTCCCCCAATTTTTTCCTTGGCTTTTACAATGACTTTTTTTTCTCATTCTAAAGTAATACATTTTGTTTAATAAAGAATTATATAGCACTAATATCAACGAGGCAACTGTTCTAAACCCTTTGCAAATATTAACTCATTAATTCCAAGCAGCCCAGTATGCCTGCTGGTACTGAGACAGAGAGGTCAGGATGCTTTTCCAGAGGTCACACAGCAGATTCCTGGTAAAGCCCATGCTGCCCAGCTTAGAGTCTCTGGCAGGCTGTCCTCCCGGAAGAGAAGACAGAAAGTTTGCTCTAGCACCCAGACACTAAAGCTCTGCGTATTTACAGTATCTGATGTGTAGTTATGTAGCTATATGGACAGCGTTTCGTCTTACAGCTGTATGATAGTTTATTTTATCAATGCCTTATCATCTGAATGAGTAATGCATTTTTCATGGTCCTGAATATATGATTTTGTATCATTTCTTCTCTGAGCATATTTATCTTTACTTTTGAATGTTAAAGAAACTTTAAGAATGACTTCAAATTTCTAAAGCATGCCCACAGGCCCACTGCGCTCTTCATGCACACTTTGGTACACAGGAGTTGCTTCTGCGGGACTGAAGTCAGTAATCTACAGCTCAGCACTGTGTTGATGGCAAGATGGTATTGACCAGGGACTGGGGGCTGGTTCAGTTATTGAGTCCACAGGATTATAATTGCATATTCCTTTTTTTTTCCCTTGGTACTGGGGATTGAACTCAGGGATGTATTATTATTATTATTATTATTATTATTATTGAGACAGGATCTCACTAACTTGCAGAGTGACTTCAAACTTCCAATCTTCCTGCCTCAGCCTCTCAAACTGTTGGGATTACAGGGATGCGCCCTGACACCCAGCTTTATATTATCATGCATTAAGCAGTCATAAGGAAATCATGACTCAGCATTTTTATTTCCTATTATTCAATGGCAAAATGATAATAATACTATCAGGTAGTATTATTTATGGTACTGGGGATTAAACCCAGGCCTTGTGCATATCACCAAGAACTCCACCACAAAGCTGCATCCCCAGCTCGGGTATTACTTACTTACATCTCATTATTCAACATTAAGCTCTGTAGTATTTGGCTGATAAAACAGATGGACAAATAAGATGCTAGACAACACCAACCATTTTCCATTGGGCTCTTTCCTTCTGGTTTTCCTGAGAGCTTCAGGACCCGGCTGGTTTTACCATGACCTGTGACTTCATGACCTGCGAGTTGAATTCCTCCCAGTTCCTGTCTGTGGAACCTCAGAAGATGGCATGGCTTGGACTCAGGGCTTTTGCAGATGGACTTACTTAAGATGAAGTCCTGCTGGATTAGGGTGGGTCCTGAGGCCAGGTGACTGGTGTCATACAGAGACCCAGGGAAGAGGCCAGGTGACTGTGGGGACAGAGCTGGGCACCACGTAGTGACAAACCAAGAAACTCCAAGGATTGTGAGGAGCCACTGGAGGCTGGGGAGAGGCAGGGAAGGCTCTTCCTTAGAGAAGGCACTTTGAATTTGGACTTCTGGGCTCCAGAGTTGGGGGGAATACTCTTCGGCCGTTGTAAGGCGCCCACCTTGTAGCAGTTAGTTATGATGGCCCTAGGAACTAAGCCGTCAATGCAGGAGGAAACTCCTTTTGCAGGGGTGGAGGTGGGAGGGGGTAGATGAGGGAGTAGGGGGCGCCTGCCCTTTACGCATGGGCACTCAGTAAATATTTCCGAATGAGGGAGGGTTGACATGTGCTGTGGAACTGGGCATTTCAGTTTGCATTCCCTGCCGCACCGCTGGTCCTCCTCCTCCCCCTCCTCCCCCTCCTCTCCTCCTCCCCTTCCTCCCCCTCCTCTCCCTCCTCCCCCTCCTCCCCCTCCTCCCCCTCCTCCCCCTCCTCCCCCTCCTCCCCCTCCTCCCCCTCCTCTCCCTCCTCCCCCTCCTCCCCCTCCTCCCCCTCCTCCCCCTCCTCCCCCTCCTCTCCCTCCTCCCCCTCCTCTCCCTCCTCCCCCTCCTCTCCCTCCTCCCCCTCCTCCCCCTCTTCCCCTCCCCCTCCCCCTCCTCCTAATTCAAAATGCCAAATTGCTTCGTGGTGGCCGTTACACCTTCATGGCCTCATCTAATTCTGATTATTTCCCAGAGGTCCCACCTCCAAGTGGCACTGACGTGTGTACTTGGAGATTGAGTTTTCAGCACGTGAACTTTTGGGGACACATTGAAATCATAGCAATATGAAAACCTTGATGATGAAATAGTACATACACTGCCGTCTTGCCACTCCTGTTCCAGGTCTTATTTGCTGGTCTAGGCCCTCAGGTGGGAGAATTGTGGGGGAGCTGAATATAGCTGAACAGGATTCCTGTGTCACAGGTTAGGAAATCTGGTCTCAGAGAGATCCTTTTGGTTCTGTGGCCATTCTCAAAGGATGGAGGTGGAGGGGTGGAGGTGGAGGGGTGGAGGGTCAGGGGACCGGAGGAACTGTACTCCCTCCCTTGCTGCATGCTTATCTCTTCCCTTCCTGGCTCCTAAGTCAGGTTGGTGGGGGTAGGGCCAGGTATATTCAGGTGAGGTCAGGCACCTGGATGTAGCTGGCTAAAGCTGTGTTTGCTATTCTGGGTGCTGGGGGCTGGACTCTAGGTGCAGCTTGGCTGCCCTCAGCATGGGGTGGGACCTCTGTTGTGAAGGGGAATGCTGAGAATACACCTCTTTGGTGCTTTTTGACTTACAACGGGAACTGACAACATCTGCTGCCCCAGAGAATATCTGCAAATTTTAGCACCAGGTACTGATTGAAAAACAAAAATCCAAAGTGTGTGAAGTTTCTTTTCTGATGTTATTAAAAATATATGCTCATTAAAAATAACTTGAAACCCTACAGAAATGTAGAAAGATAAAGGTGACCTTTCCATATGCCATCCCTATCTGTTGGCAAGGAATTTTAAGAGAAGGGGTCAGAAGACTGGCTTGGAAACTTAGCCTGACCACAGCTGTTTTTTTCAGGTCTCTGGGACAAGGTTGGGATCCTGCCACCATCCAGGATGTCACAGGGTTACCAGAGCTTTGATGAAACTATGTCCTTTGTGGACTCTACACATTCTTTGTCCTCACTCTTACCCTTTGCTTTCAATCTTCTAGGAATCTAGATGCAGGAGAGCAGAGGGGCTGGGGAAGCCTGGCCCTGACCCCCCACTTCTTCTCTGTCCTGGAGTCCTGCCTGAGTTAGGGGAGGACACTGAGCAGCAACGCATCAGGCCTGGGGTGCCTGAGGCTTGTCCCAGGTCCTGCCTCCAGCGGGAGGTCGTATGTCCTCTGGAGGGTTTCAGAGAAAGTCTGGGCAGGCTCAGACTGTCTGTGAGCAAGGGTTCCTGCGACAGAGGCCTGGCCTACTTCACCGGGCTCACCGTTCAGCACACACTGGGCTGGCATCTTGGGGTAAAACGATGCATTTCTCATCCTTCTCTTATTTGGAACATGAATGGAAAGAAGCCTCCATGAGTGCAGGGAATAGCTTTCTCCTTCAGGCGCGAGAAATCCCAGTGGTTAGCATTCACGTTCCCTGGAGGGGCTTGGGCTGGTGGTAATAGAGCTAAAGCCTACTGAGCATGATCTGTGTGGGAGGGACCCACTGCTCACTTAAGCAGACCATCCTCCCTGCAGCCCTTATCTGCAGGGGACTCCATCCAAGCCCCTCAGCTGATTCCTGAAATTCTGGCTTTATTAAACCTTTATTAAACATCTGATGAGGTTTAATTTATTAAGTACAATAAGAGATTAACAGAAATAACTAATAATGAAATAGAACAACCATGACAGCATAGTATAAAAAGGTTGTTTGAAGTTTATGAAATTTTCAATTTTTAATTTTTCTGTAGTAGTAGGGACTCAGCCTCCTACATGCTAGGCCAGCACTCTACCACTGATCTACACCCCGAGGCTATTAATTGTTTATTTCTGGAATTTTCTATTCCATATTTTTAGATTGTGGTTGACCAGGGGTCACTAAGATCCTGGAAAGTGAGATGATGGATGACTCAGGGTAATTGCAGATTTCTCAGGAGAGTGTGAAATGTAGAAATGGCGAACAGCCTTCCTGGTATACACAGTAGTGGAGAAGGATGCAGATCTGCTCCCGAGGGTCCTGAGCCGGGCCCCACGGGGGTGGGGGGGGGCCCTGTGCCTGCAGAATCTTCTGCAGGGCTCTGCTTCACTCCCTCCCGGATCACTGACAGAGCTCAGTCTGCCTTTCCTCTGGGATATTTTGCCATCTTTTCACTAGACACGGTCTCCATCCTCCTGGCCCCGCACAAAGGCGACCACATGGTGGGTTTGCAGCTGTGTCCAGTGGATGGACGCCAGCTGTTAACATTCTCTGAGCACAAGGGGCTGCCTCGAGCTGCACATCTGGGAGATGGGGCATCTAAGGCGTGGTGGCTGACCACTTAGCTTCAAAATGGAGGGAGCTGTGGCCAGGGCCCTTCCCACCTTGGCATGTGCTGCGGGTCCTGCCCCCTCTGAGTCTGCTCTGGGGCCTGAGTGCTCACAGTGGAGGAAGGAGGTCCTGAGAAGCGTCTGGTCACTGTGCCCAGCTGTCTGTGGAGGGTGGAGAGAACGCTGCGTGCTGAGTTGGAGCTCCCTCTCTCACCACCCCACCCAGGACAGTGGAAGTCTTCGTCCCTCCTTCACCAGCTCGGATCTGTGAGGCCGCCTGCTCCGTGGGCCCAGCCGGGGGGAGACATGGGAATCCTGTCCCTCCCTCCTTCTCTTTGCCCCACACTTTTGACTTCTGATTACAGAAGCAGTGCTGTATCCGTTGGACACCTTCCCAAGCTGGCCTCCGTGTCTGCACCTGTGCAGTGGTCATCCTCAAAGACAGAGGACTGAGACGTGGCCAAATTAGCAAGTAGCATGCGCTCAGTCATTTCTTTGCCGTTTCTTTTTCCCATTTCCTTCCTCTCCTTTAAGCCGCTCTGCATTTCCACAGTTTATGGCATGTTCTTATCCTTCGGGACAAACAGGCATCCCTGCTGCTTCCAAAGGTGGGTGGGGACCAAGGGAGGCCCTAATGTCAGGAGGCAGCCCTGGCCCTGGGCGGAATGGTGCTCAGTGGGACAGCTGTGGCCCCTGGTGCTCACCCTCAGGTCTGTGTACAGAGGCATCTGCTCCCTGAGCAGTTAACCCTCCCAGGGCTTTGCCCGTGAGCTGTGTGCCTCCCCCTCAGGGTGGGGGAGGGCCTGCAGAGCAGATACCCAGGTCCACTGCTGCGCTGGCCCTCAGGGGTCAGCTTTGCAGCAAGGCCACAGGGATTCTTGGGGACGCTCAGGTTTGAGCCCCACTGGCCCCAGGATAAGACTGGGAGAAGCTGTTTATGAAGAGTGCTGACCCTTCCATCCAAAGGTCCCTGGGAAGTAGGGAGTGATTTGCACACACCCCTGTGGGGTGTGTGAGCACGCATGCACACACGCTGTCACAGTTGGCTTGCCATGAATGCTGCAGTGCCACCAGTTCCCACGGAGCTCTGGGGAGCTCCAGTTCCCCACAGTGGGGCCTGTTTTCTGGAGTGCTTTTCTGGCAGTGAGTTTAATGCAGTGAATTTGAATTTCTCCTGCCTATTTTAGTTTTTTGGTACTGGGGATTGAACCCAGGGGCACTTTACCCTCAGCTCTTTTTAATTTTGTCTTTTCTTTTTTTTTAGTTTGAGACAGAGTCTCACTAAGTTGCTTAGGGCCTCACTAAATTGCTGAGGCTGGACTCGAACGTGTGATCCTCCTGCCTCAGCCGCCTGAGCCACTGGTATTGCAGGCGTGCATCATATGCCCAGCTATCCTGTGTATTTAAAAAAAAATTTGATTTCCCCCTTGTCTTCCCTTCCCCCAGATCAGGTTAGTGTTGCGGGCTCTCTTCCCTGTCTCACCAAGTTGACGTGGGCCACTGAGGGCAGGCGGGGGAGAGGGAGCACTGGGCTCCCCAGATTGCTGGCTGGAAGCTTTAAACAGCCCCCTGCCTCATGGGGGACGGGTGCCAGCAAAGCAGCTGCCTGTCATTTGGGGGTTTGTGCCAGCCTTCCTCCTGCCCCAGGCCACTGGGAGTCTGTGGGCAAGGTTGATTGTTGCTAAAGTTTACTTGGTGAAATGTGCCTATGTGACTTCAGGTAAAAGGGCCTGTTTCCGTGACAGTGCCCTCCAGAGTCAGCATTGTGACCTCCCCGGAAGCTAGCTGATCCAAGTTTTAAAGAAGAGGGGGGACAAAGGTGGTGACTGTGGAATGTATGGAGCTCAGATTCAGCAAGGCGCCGCTGCCTGCTGAGGAAGGCCAGCTCCCAGCCCCTGAGCAGGATACTCAGGAAGAGCCCTGCATTCTAGAGAGGCTGGGGGAGGGGGCTGGTGGTCAGTGGTTCTGCTTCAGGTCCAGGGGCAAGGGTCCCATCCTCCCCATGCCGCCAGTTCTATAATTTGGGGATCTGAGACCTGTCTGTGAAATTGTGAGCCTTCCCAGGATGAAAGGGGGAATTTAAGGGACCTCTTCTGAGACTGGTGTTTCAGGAATGCCGTTTCCGTTTCCTTCTGTCCCCCTTATTTTGAGCACTAGTTCCTCCCTTTGCCCTCACCCCTACCTGGAAAGTCTTTCACCTCTTTCCCACTTACCTGTCTCTCTGACTATGTGGCCTGTCCAAGAAAACAACTCCAAACGGGGTACAGAGCTTCTCGGAAGCCAGTGTGGCTATCTCTCATAAGCCTGTTTCTTTTTTCTTCTTTTATTTTGAGACGGGGTCTTGCTAAGTTGCTGAGGCTGGCTTCCAATTTGTGACCCTTCTGCCTCAGCCTTCTGCTGAGTAGCTGGGATTATAGGCACATGCCGCCGTGTCCTATTTGGGCCTATTTTTTTAAAATGAGATTTTACATTCTTGGCAGGTAGAGAGACCAGTGTGAGCGCTTGGGTCTCCACCAAGATTGCTTTCTGGAACAAAATGCATACCTTAGACTGTGTTTTGGATCTTCCAGGGTAGATCCTGCTGTGAGGCACTGTCTCCCTAAGCCATGGTCTGTTAGTTCAGTGTCTTGACACCTTGTCCCTTTGTGCCTGGGGAGTTGGCCTTTGCCGACCTTTCCCTGAGGGATGTCATGGGCGAAGGCAAACCCCACTTAAAAAAGCTCTGAAGGTTTGAATTGCGGAAGAAAAGTATTCCCAGCTTTTCTCAGCCATTTCAGTATCTTAATCACCTTCAAAGTTAATGCTAGAGGAAAGTGAAAGCCCACTGGCTGGATGGACCCCCTTATGGAGGACCTACTGTGTGCAAGGGCTTTATGGAGCTTACCTCTGTTCTTCCCCCTCACTCAGATCCATTCTGCAGACAGGGCTGTGGAGTCAGAGCCTTTGTGAGCCTCAGGGCTGACAGTCTGGCCCTGGTGTGTCGGCCCCTAAAGTGCTGTTCCTTATCGGAAGTGACATCCCTTCTTTAGCCTTTTCTCCTCTGTCCCTTCCCTTCTCTCCTGGCCCCCTCAGGGGCCTCAGTCCTGCTGGATCTGTAGGTGAGCTTGAGAGGAGAGCCCGGATCCTACCTGGATGCTGCCCACAGGTGTCTCTGAGAAGGATGCACGTCTGTGTTGTGGGGGCTGAGGTGGGAGGAGTGGTCAAGGGTCAACTTCCTGGAGATTCCAGTCCCCAAGCCTGCTGGGAATGATGTCGTGGTCCAGGCCACAGCTGGGTACACTGTGCACTCTGATGAGGAGCCAGTCTGGGTGATATGAGGGGACGATGGGGGAAAGAGCAGGACTCCTTACCTGTTGGTGGCCTGTTGGGCCATTCAGGTCAGTTCTGGCATTGACGTGGCCAATACCTCTATCGCCTCTGTTCCTGCTTTTCCAGCAGCTAAGCTCCTGCCCCCTCTTCTCTTTCTTCCAGAAGCTTCTTAACCTATCTTTTACCACCAGTCTTTCCCACCACATAATCCGTCTAAGGCAAGGCTGACGAGTGGCGAAGCCCACAGTTTCCAGAGGCAGAGTGCCTGGCTGCTACCCCGCTGTCTCTTACTACCTGATGACTTGGTCCGCTGGCTGGCTGGCTGTGCCCCAGCATTCTCGAAGGTCCGTGAGGTTCCACCTTGCACCTAGGGGTGGTTCCCGGAATCAGCACACCCACACTGCTTTTGGGCTGAGCACTCTGGAGATGTGGTCACTGCCTCCTCTGCTGGGCTCCGGGTCACACCACCTCTGGCTGACAGTGCCCCGGCCCCTGCCGGGTTAAGGAGCCACTCCTCCCTAGGCATTGTGTGCCGACCCACCTGTCTCAGTTTGCTTCTTCCTGCACATCTGCGGGTCTCACCTGGTGACAGTAAGCACGTCACTGCTTTTCTGCACCTTGCTTCAGCTCTTCACCGAGGAAATTGAGCTTGACTGTCGCCAAGCTTCAGTGCATGCTGATGTGCTGGGGCCTCTCTTCTCCTCCTCTCTTCAGCTCCCTCCCACCTGCCTTGGCAACTGGATGTCGCCACTTATACTTTTTTTTTGCAGGCACGCATTGTCTTCATGTTTGCTCTCTGGGTTTCTCAGAACAGCCTGCAAGTCCCACGGTGGTCAGGACCATGGTTTTCTTGTCGACATTCTTCCCAGCCCCCATCAGGGAGCCAGTCTGGATGATATGAGGGGACGATGGGGGGAAAGAGCAGGATGTTCATCAGGGGTGGATATCACCACTTCTCAACATGCAGCTGTGATCAATGGCTCACCACCCAGCATCACCTGCTGGGCACTTGTTGAGCCTGAGCCCTGTACAGGAGGTGCCCAGGCTCCTGGGAGCTGGCAGACTGGATGCCAGTGCTTTCAAAGAACGGCTCGGAGCCGTGGACTTTGCAGTTGTAAACAGATTCCCTTACGTAAGGCAGGGGAAGGTGCTGGCAGTAGAAGGCTGGTCACCCTCAGTGTAGGGTGCAGTGTGGGGACCTCACGCCTTTAGTCATATGAGGGAGTGGGACTGGGTTTGGCTTACATGTCTCAGGGGACTGAGCTGCCGAGGGTGACATTGGCACTGCTAATTTTGAGCCACCCTGGGGTGGGGGCACTCTCTTGCACAGATAACCCCAGATGACACAGGGTTTCCCTCCCCCTCCCCCTCCCCCTCCTTCTCCTTCTCCTTCTCCTTCTCATTCTTCTTCTTCGATTGAACCCAGGGCCTTGTGCATGCTAGGCAAGCACTCTTGCAACTGAGATACACCTCTTCTTCTTTTTTATTGAATGATTTCAAGGAGAATAAAAGATGTGCCTGAGGCCACACAGCTTGACCCAGCCTGGGGATTCACACCTTGGTTTATTGGTGCCCAAGCCCGGCCTCATCCCCAGCCCTGAACAGGTGGGAGTGAGGGGAGCCAGGGCTGGAAGGGCTGGGGACTCTGGAGCTGGTCAGCATCCGAGCACATGTTAGGAGGGGAATGGAAAGCAGCTAAGGTGGGGACTGGCATCAGGGAACAGCTGCTGCTTTCTCTGGGAACACAGAAAGTTCCTTCATTTATCTTCCCAGGTGAGTGCCCGCTTTCGGGGTACCAGCAACTAAAGTGACCATGGCCTCTGCCCTACTTGGAGAGGGTGGAGGAAACACCTTTGTGGTGCCAGTTACAAAGAATTCTCACCTCACTGACAGAGAGAGAGAGAGAGAGAGAGAGAGAGAGAGAGAGAGAGACTGAATTTCTGTGTTCCTCTCAAATTCATGTTTTGGATTCTAATCCATGAATTGATATTATTTTCAGGTAGGGCCTTTGGGAGGAGATAAGGTCATAAGAAGAGATTCCTCATGAATGGGATTAGTGCCCTTGGAAGAGGCCCAGAGAGCTCCCTTGCTCATTCTGCAACCTGAGGATGCAGAGAGAAGACGGAAGCGGCACTCTCCAGTCACCCTGCCTGTGGTCTGTGTGATAGTCAGCTTTTCATTGCTGTGACCAAAACAACTTACAAAGACAACTTAAAGGGAGAAAATTTATTTTGACTCATGAGTTCATGGGTTTTAGTCCATGATCATTTGACCCCATTGCTCTGGGCCCAAGGTGAGGCAGAACATCATGGTGGAAGGATTTGGTGAAGGAAAGCATAGCAACCAGGAAGAGAGAGAGAGAGAGAGAGAGAGAGAGGGAGGGAGGGAGAGAGAGCGCACGCCAGCACTGTGAGCCCTTACGGACTCCATTGCTTACCTCCCAGAACTGCTTTCCTCCTGGGGCTGCCATGGACACCCTGCGGCTGCATCTTGGAGGTGTTACTATCAACATCTGCAGACCCAGGCTGGAAATTAAAAGCATCAAGACAGATGTTTGTGCAAGAGAGGGAAAGAGCAACACACACACACACACACACACACACACACACACACACACACGGGATGACACAAAGCCACACAACACACACTGACCTGGCCTGTGGCTCCCACCGCAAGCCGTGTTCCCCTCCCGACCTTGGTGCCGGCGCTGTGTCCCCTGCCTTTCTGCAGGCCGCACCTTGCCCACACACCATTTGCTGGCCTGTGCCAACCCTGGAGACTTGCAGTATTTAGTTCCTAAAGCATCCATTCGTCTCCCCCGTATTTAGGGGGAGTCGACGGACAAAGAAGCTCTGTTGGCATCGGGTAGGAAAGAGAAGCCGTCTGTTTTTCATTTTTCTTCCAGATGGCCACTCCAAGGGGTCAGCTGGGGGAAATACTGGTAGGGAGGGTCAAGAAGGAAGTGACAAATTTGGGTCTGACAGTCTAGGAGGCAGAGGAGAGAGGCTTAGGCTGGAGAATGGGTCTGGGGGCCACGTTTTCTTGTGGGGAAATTCTGTGTCAGAAGCCAGAGTCTTCCCCTCTGGTCCTCCAGGCAGGGGCAGCTGGGGACAGTGGGGTGTGAGAAGCCCGTGCAGCAGGGAATCCTGGACGCTGCAGATTTCCCAGCTGGAGGGCATTTCTCAATGTCTTTCTACTTCCACAAACACCCTTTCATAGGAGGAACTTTAAAAAAAAAAAATGTGAACTACCTTTTTATAGAAGTAAAGTGCACACACAAAGGTGGCCAAGTCATATGTCACAGATAGCTTGATAAATGTCCACCTCCTGAACTTGCACGGGAAGCCAGCGCTTGGATGAACACGTGACCCAGCATTTCCGAAGCCCCTCCTGAGTCTTGCAGACATTCAGGATGACCTTGTTCTGACACCTAACGCCAGATAGTATATACACAGATAGTTGTATATACCTAATATAAATAACACCCTCACACACTCCTTGGTGTCTGCCTTCTTTCACCCAAAATGACATTTGTGACATGTATCCATAGGTTAAGTGCACTGGCCGGTCTTTTTTTTTTTTTTTTCTTTTTATATCAGGGATTGAACCCAGGGGGGCTCTCAACCACTGAGCTACATCTCAGCCCTTTTTTAAAAAATATCATACTGGCCAGGCACAAAGTGGTGCATGCTTGTAACCCCAGCAGCTTGGGAGGCTGAGGCAGGAGGATTGTGAGTTCAAAGCCAGCCTCAGCAATTTAGTGAGACCCTAAGAAACTCAGCAAGACCCTGTCTATAAATAAAATATAAAAGGGGCTGGGGATGTGGCTCTGTGGGTAAGCGTCCCTGGGTTCAACTCCTGTATGCCTTCTCCCCCCCCCAAAAAAAATTTTATTTAGAGACAGGGTCTCTCTGAGTTGCTTAGGACCTCACTGAATTGCTGAGGGCTGCGGCTGGCTTTGAACTCGCCATCCTCCTGGCTTCAGCCTCCCAAGATGCTGGGATTACACACTGAGCCACCGCGCCTGGCTGGCCAGTCATTCTGTTGCTCATTAGGTGGTACCGTCTTCTGTCCACAGAAAGAGTCCCTCCTGTTTGGCGGTTGGGAATGGCACTCTGAGCACCTCCGTCTTGTCTTTTGGGTGTCACATGCACATGTTTGTGTGTTTGTCCCGAGGACTGGGGCCGTTGGGTCACAGGGATGCATACATTTCATGTTTGGGGGTCCCAGTGTGGTTTTGTCCTTCCTCAGATTGTCTGTCCACCAGCAGGTATGACTTCCTGCTCCAGATGGCCTCGTCTGTCTTTCCTGCTTTAGGCAGTCCCTTCTAGAAAGAATAAATGACTGGAAAGGAATCCCGTAGCCGGTGAGCAGAAGAGAGGAGGAAATGCTCCCTGTGAGAACAGCGGTGGTTCAGAGGGTCTCACAAATCCAGGTGAACCAGACCTGGGAGGGCACATTCTTGCAGGTGGAGAGTGTGTGCTGCGGCTGCTCATGTGAGCCTCTGTGCCGCCCCTGCCCTTGGCCAGGGACCACCACTTGGCTGCAGTAATACCCAACAGACCATGTAATAACTCTTCCTCAGGTGACAGAGCTTTAATGGACCCGACCCCAACAAAATAAACCTGGCTTCAGACTTGCCTGGGGGCCTCCATAAATATTTAACAGTGTCCCCCGTTACCTCCCCTGCCGCAGCCAAGGCCGGCACCATATATCACAGCTCTCCTTCCTGCTGGACGGGGCCCCTCCCAGCTGATTGGCCTCCAGTCCTGACCTTCACAGGACTCCTGGCCTCTCCTGACTGCTTTGCTGTGCTGCTGGTTCTCAGTGGAGCTTGTAGGGACTGAGAAGTGGGAGAGGAGCCACTATGATGGTTCTGGGGGACTGCCTTGGACTTGGGGGTAGCTTTTTCCATTTGATGCATGGATGATAGCCAGAATTGAGCGCTTTTTGGGGGGGGGCGGTCGTGTACTGGGGATTGAACTCAGGGGCACTCAACCACACCCCCAGCCCTATTTTGTATTTTATTTAGAGACAGGGTCTCACTGAATTGCTTAGCACCTTGCCATTGCTGAGGCTGGCTTTGAACTCACGATCCTCCTGCCTCATACTTCTGAGCTGCTGGGATTACAGATGTCCACCATTGTGCCCAGCTTAGAATTGAGCTCTTAATGTGTGCTCAGCAATCCGTTAAATGCTTGATGCTGATTATTTGAGGCCAACCTGCCTTAGTCCGTCTGGACTGCCATCACAAAATACCTTTGACTGGAAGCTTTAAACAACAGAAATGTATTTCTCCTGGTGCTGGAGACTGGGAAGTCTGAGATCAAGGCTCAGGCAGATTTGGTGTCTGGTTAGGGCCTGTTTCCTGGTTCATAGGTGGTACCTTCTTGCTTGTCTTCACATGGTAGAAGGGGCAAGGAGGCCCCTTGGGCCCCTCCTGGATGAACACTTAGTCCATCCTAAGGCCTCCACCCCCAAGACCTGATCACCTCTGAAAGACCCTGTGCCCAATACCTACCTTGGGAGATGGGATTTCAGTATATGAGTTCTGGATGGACACCATTCAGATCATAGAACAGCCTCACAGGAGGACTCTAGGTGCATGTTTTTACTGCTATTTGCAGAGAAGGAAAATCTAAGGTCAAAGACATTTTCCCAGAACCCGGGCACAGTGGTGCATGCCCGAAATCCCAGATGCTTGGGAGGCTGAAGGAGGAGGATCGCAAGTTCCTCAGCAAAATAACAGGACCCTGCGTCAAACTAAAAATAATAATAACAAAAAAAAGGGGGGGGGCTGGGGAAGGGCTGGGGATAAGACTCAGTGTCAGAGTGCTTGCCTAGCATGTGTGAGGCCCTGGGTTCAAACTCAAGTAGTGGCGGAGAAGAAAAAAAGAAAGAAAAAGAAAAAAGTGTTCCTCAGAGTAACTTAGCCAGTGCATTTGGCAGTCTAACTTCAAACCATGATATTTTACTGCTGTGCTTTACTTTCTCTTCTTTTATAGGGGTTTTTACTTAGACACCTGAGCTTCCTTTTGTATCCATTTTTCCCTGGGCTCTCATGCTGCCAGGTGGATTGAGGATGTCCCTGAAGAGTGCGTGTTGGGTGCAGGTGTGACTCTTAGCTCTTTGTCCGTCTCTTCCCAAGACTTTTCAGTCACTGGTTTCCTGCAGCTTGTCCCCGGCACCTTCACGGGGTCTGTCTGTGTTTCTTGTGTGGGATTCACGGAGACCCTGGCATCTGTAAATCCATGTCTTTTATTGAGATGGTGCCTGCCATTTTTTCCCTTCAGCTATCAATCCTGCTCCTTCTCTTTCATCTTTTCTTTTGGACTAAAGTTACCCGTCTGTGAGGCCTTCTGATGTTGGGCAAAGGCCCTCTCCAGTTTCTTCATAATGTTTCTTCTGTTTTCTAGACTGAACAATTTCTGTTGATCTCTTTTCAAATTCATTAGCGCCCCACCCCCGAATCTGCTGTTGAATGAATTTAGGGAATTGATTTTGGGTTTTTTTTTCCCCCAATTCCCATTTTTTTTTTTTTAAGTTTTCCTGTTGAGACTTCCTGTTATTTCATTCACTAAGAATATATTTTCCTTTAAGTTCTTCAGCATAGTTATAATAGTTACTAACTCCAGCAACTGGGCACCTTGAGGACGTGACCACAATCATCTGTTTTTCCTGAATGGGTCAGATTTCCTCTTTGGTCATTTGTTGTACTGAGCTCTTTTAATCGTGGTGGACCCTGTGGATGAGAGGCTGTAGGGTTGAGTTCCACTCTGTTCCTCTGAAGAGCACTGCGTTTTTGTTTCTGTGAGCAGTAAACTTAGTGGCTTCAAACTGTGCCTCTTACATGGGCAACAGTGAAAATCTCTGTTCAGTTCTTTGGGCTCAGGGGTCACTCAGTGGTACTGGGAACATGTATACACTCTTAATTGGGGCTATCCTCTTCTGGATTTTTCTTTTCCAGGATTTCACCTCTCATTTTCAGCTATTGTGAAAATGAAAAAAAATCTTGGTCTCTCTCTCTGTCCTGATTCTTAAATTCAGCAAAACTAAGTTTTAGCTCCCAGTATGGACTGACCTGGGCCTGACCTCAGGCTAAAAATGACCAAAAGGAGGACATCAAGGAAGTGCTGATCCATATAGTGGGCCTCCTGCTGCATTTGGTCATCTGGTGCCTTTAGTGAGGTTTCTTTGTGTTCCTGCCCTCCCATCTCTCCTCCCTCCCTCACTTCTCTTCCCCTCTCTGTCTCTGATCTCTGCCTATCTCTTTACTCCGTCTCTCTCTCTCTCCTCCCGGTTTTCTTTTCTTTTTTTTTTTTTTTGCAAAAAATATTTTGTACAGAGTTTATAGTTATTATCCACAGGAGCGCTTGTCCAACAGGAGTTACTTGACCACTGCCAAATGCAGAACTTTCTAGAAACGGTGCCTCATTTAATAAGAGAGGGTATAGCTCAGAATGGAGAAAACACACTTAGGAGTCAGAGCCAACTAGGATGCAGAACCCGACTCTGCCTCTTAAAGCCTGAGGCTTGGGAGTGTGGTCTGTTCCGCAGGTGAACACATGGGCCCCCACACGCCATGGCAGTTGACATGAATAAAATAACGTGTGCTGAGCACCTAGTCCTGGGCGTCTCCCAGAATGTCCTCGTTAATTGGTGGCCACTGCTGACCCTGAGGAGACCCACAACCCTGGTGTAACCCTGTGTGGTAGGTGCTTTTTTCACCTGCACAGGTGAGGGTATCAGGGTACCCAGGTGTTGTGAGGGGTGGTGGGTATGTGGAAGAGAACCTTCCTTGCTGTTTCCTTGGTGCTTGCTTTATTGACTGAGCAAGTGTGTGTGGTGGTGGGGGGTCAGGTCGGTGGATCTGAGGTAGCTGGCTTGATTTCCATTTGGAGAATGGGCGGCTTTTCATCTTCCAAGGATGCTTAAAACGGGATGAGTGCCCTTCTGGTGCAGGTGCTGCGGGAGGCAGAGAAACAGCCCCCCAGATGTCCTAATCTCTTTAATCTGTGAGTACATTACATTACATGGCAAAAAGGACTTTGCAGATGCCATCAAGGCTGGGGACCTTGAGATAGAGGGGTTATCTTGGATCATCTGAGTGAGCCCAGCATAGTCACATGGGTCCTGAAATGTGGAAGAGGGAGGCAGGAAAAGAGCCTGACAGCAGAGCAGGGGCAGAGAGGGGCCCGGGCTGGATTTGCAGATGTAGACGGAAGCTGTGAGCCCAGACATACCTGCAACCTCTGGGAACTAGAAAAAGCGAGGGAACAGATCCGCTCAGAGCCCCAGAAAGGAACAGCGCCTTGTTCTGCCTGGGTTTTTGCTCAGTTGAGACCCATGCCAGACGGCTGACCTCCAGAACTGAAAGAGAACACAGCTGGGCTGTTCTGAACTGCTAAGTTTATGAAGATTTGTTTTGGTGGCCGTGGTTGCTGTTGATTGAGGTGGAGTCATGGTCAGGTTCATGGGCCTTTGAGCAGACGCCTGGCTTCTAACCTGTGTGACCTTGGGGAAGCTGCTCAACTTCTGGGCTTCAAATTTCTCATGTCAAAAACTGAAAAATAAGGGTCTATAACGCATAGCTGCTGTGGTTCTGAGATGAAAAGAGGATTCGTTACATGTGAAATGCCTGGAAGTGAGTTTGGGTTGTAGCCTCTCGGGGGGTGGCAACCCTCAAGACACCTTGGATCCGTGGATCAGAGCTCAGACTTGGGAGGCAGTCTGGCTCCAGAGTCAGGCCCCCTCTTACCAGTGTGAAGTAGTCCTTGTGCTCCAAAATTCAGGAGTTGAGGGGATCTTACAGGATGTGGGACCAGCTCTTCTTGCAGGGTGGCTAATAGATGCTCTGTGAGGGGCAGTGAGTGCTTCGTTGGTGGCGGGGGAATACTGAGCCTTAGGGCTGGGCATTGTGGACCCCCTTTTTCTGCCTGTGGGGTAGTTTGAGGATGCTGGTGTACGGCCTCACCTAGAGCTGGAACAGTACTTGGAACCTCACAGGTGCTGCAGGATTGCTGAGTGAATGAGCAAGAAAGGAACAGGCCTCAGGCCCTGCCCTGAAGAAGCTCACAGTGCAGGACAAGGTCTGGAGCCACGCCAGGGTTTTGTGGTTGTCTTTCAAGAGAAACAAAACAACTACTTCCCACCAGCTGACCCTCAGCCTCTCAGCTCACTGCTGGGACCTTGCAGCCCTGCAGGGAGCCCAGGCCTGGTGCCAGGCCTGGCTTTGCTGTGGCTCTAAGCCAGACACCTAACTCTCTCTGCTTTTATGCAAAATAGATGCACCTCAGCTCCACCCTCCTCCCAGGGCAATTCTGAGGACCCCCCAGCAGTTGGAAGGCCCCTATTGGAGGGGGTCCTCGGTGCATTTTGGGAAGCAACACTCAACCACCAGCCCCAGGTACTCCTGACCTCCCTGGGCTTGGGTGCCAGAGTTATGGGAAGTTGTTTTTTGTGAGTTCCTCTCTGAGAATGTCAGGGTCAATCATGAGGAGGGAGGGGTGCCGTTCTGGATCGGTGAGTGTGACAAGATTGTTGTTCCTTCCTCCTGTCCCAGGCCTGATCTTCGGACCAGAAGGAGGTTAAAAAACATGCTGCTCAACACAGCTGTGCTGCCAGTTGCAAGGAGCCTCATTCTAGATCTTTCCTGAGCCTGATGGATTTACAGTGATGTCCAAATCTCCTGGGGAATAAGGAGACCACTGGTGGAAGCTCGCCCTGGAATTACACACACCTGGCACATTTTAGGATGGTACAAGGGATTTTAAGGAAGACCCTGGCGGAGGGCTCCGCGGTTTCTTCCAGCCTGAATGCCTTCAGGGGATGCACAGAGGACCCCAGCTGCCAGCTCCCTCTGGCTCCCTCTGAAACGTAAGTCCCCATCTCCTCCCTGTGAAGCATCTCTTGCATATTCTGTCCAGTGCGCTTGGGGCTTTAGGCGCGGCTGTCCTAGCTAGTGGTGGCTGTCCTAGGTCTGACGTGCCTGGTCCTCAGAAGGAGCTGGTATTTCATGAGCTCATCATCTATGAGTCTGGCATGGTGCTGGGAGCCTGGGACAGACAGATGCAAATTGAAAGGTCCTTCCTGGGAGCTGCCCCTGTGCCTTGTGCTGACGTGTGCTGTCCTGCCTGTCACCCTTCACTGATCTTCCTGGTTCTTGTATCAAAGTCTTCCGGGGTGTATGTGCCTTGAAGGCCAGGGTCTCTGGAGCATGTCCGTGTCTTTAAAACATCGTCACACGCCGGTCACACCGTCCTAAATTCTGTAGAAAGGATGAAGGAAGACATGATGGTTAGTGAATTAGGACACCTGAGGTTCAGTGGGGAAGATGTGCCTGGGGGGATGGTTGTCTAGCTCCAAGCAGACAGCTGGAAACAACGTAAGTCCGCGTGGCTGATGCTGAGAGAGTCGGATGTCCGCAGGCGCCTGTCCTGAGTGTCAGCCTCCAGCATGTGCATCCTGTGTAATTCGGGGCAAGTGGCTGCTGGGTTCCTTTCCCTGTTCTCTTCAGTGGGGGCGAAAGATCATCCTGCTTGACAGGGTCAGTGTTGAGGATCACAAAATAGACAGTGGTGTCAGGGACACGTTGGACCCTCTGCACAGGGTCTGGACAGTGCTGAGGCTTGGGGATGGTAGGTGTCACTTGGTCCTTGAAGGTCACTCTGAGCAGAGCCAGGTAGGCAGTGTTAGACTTTGAACTGAGCACTACCAGTTGGCATGGACAGCTGATGACAGGTCACAGTTCCTGGAACCTGTGAGTAGGTCAAGTGGCAGGTCATTGGTAGGCAAGGGAAGAGAGCCTCATGCCAGCTGGAGGGAGTGGACAGCCGCACTGGCCAGCATAGGCCTACTTGTGCCTCTGCAGCTGACAGGCAGGATTGGCCTCTCAGGTCTGTTGGTGGCTTAGGACGTTGGTAGCTCCAATATGTGTTGGCCTTAGTGCTGGGCTTCCTGAAGGACAGGTCAGTTCCCATAAGCACTCAGGTCACCTGGGGCCACCAGGGATTTGACTACCCGGAAGGCACTTGGGTAGGGCTTGGGGTCTGGTAGCGGTAGGCTTCCTGATTGCGTCCTGCCAGTGGACCTTCCTAGACAGGCTGTCCTCACCTCCTCGTGTGGTAGAGTCCTGGCTCTCACATGCTGCTCCTACCCACGGCTCCTGGATGCACAACATCTGTGCAAGTGACTGGATTCGATACATACAGCTAGTGCTCTCTGAGGCAAGGAACCAGGCTCTGGCTCCATCTGGGACACAGGAGACTGCTTGCATTAGCAAGATGGCAGCCCTGCTGCGGGTTGCTTTCAGCTTTCCTGAGAAGGACTGAGGGAAGGACGTCCTCCTTTGCAGCATCTGCATAGTTTAGCCCCACAGTCCAACCAGGCGGGCTGACTGGGAGCCTACCTTGTGGTCGGGAGCCTTGAGGCTGTTCGGCTCCTTGCTTAAGGGTATTTTTTCAGGAGAAGGCAGAGCAGGAGACCAAGGACTCCCTGGTGTTTTATCCAAACCTTCAGCCACTCCAGCTGAAGGGCTAGGACTTCTCCAGAAGAGTGTGTAGAGCCAGCACTTCCTGCTGTGGAATGCTTGCTGGGTCCTTAGAACTGGGTGTCTTTCTTGTCCCTCAGGAGGCATGGACGAGTGCTGGTCCCCAGGAGATATCAGAGTCAGGATGTAGGACGTGCCCTTGGGGACACCAGGGCTTACCACCTAATGTGATGGGTGTTGTGCTGCTGTGGCTGGCCAGGGAGGGGGCTGCCGAGGATCTGGGGAGACTTTCAAGGCTGGGAGATTCCGCTGGGTCAGCAGTGGTGAGCAGAGCTATCCTGGATGGGGGGATCTCTGCCAGGAAGGTGAGCGTGGGAGTGGAGGTGCCTCATGGACCATCTCCTGCTTTCTGCCTTCCCGGGCCTTCTCTCCCCAACCCTTCCATGGCGGCCCTGTGGTCGCTGTGCCTTGCTTATCACATGGCCCATGGCTCTGTTTTTCTCCTTTTATCAGTTACTTCCTAGAACAACACCACCGTGGTGGTCTGGGTTATCGCCTGCTCCCCACGGTAGGGTGAGTGTGGGCTCGGGGACCAGAAGGCACACAACGGTTATAGACAAGACTCCCCCGGTGTCTGTGAGGAGGCTGCTCCCCGTGGATGTGAGTCTGGCAGCAAGTCACATTTGTTAAGCCAGGATCTGTGCAGGGGTCATGGCAAACATGGTTCCATGCAGACCTCAAAACAGAGCTGCTGGTTAGGTGGTGTCTTTGTGATCTGTTTACTGCTGGAGTCACTGGGCACACAGAGTCAAGGCCAGAGAGTGTCCCCAGGGACGACGGGAAGCATTTGAACACAGTTCTGTCTGACTACAAAGCCATGGGACCTGGACCTGAGAGGCACAACCTCTTATTGCTTGTTGGGGGGCCTCCCATCCCACCCTGTGACTGTGACCTTGGATAGATGACCTCTCTTCTCTGACCCTTGGTACCCTCATTGGAAGGGAACTGAATAGTTTCTCTTCTAAGTTGGGACCCTTGGGGTTGTCAAAGGGGCCTTATCACACTTACGGTGGGTGACAGGTGTGACACGGGGAAACCAGACATGGCCATCAGGACAGCACCACGTTTAGTGGCCGCAGGACTCACCAGTTAGATGGCAGGTCCTGCAGCTGGTGTTCCCATGGCTGCTGGGTCTGGTGTTGATGCTGCCTGTGCCCAAAGCAGCTCCCGCGGTTCTCCATTCACGCTTGCGCAGTTCGCATCTCTGCTCGGAGCCCACGAGCTTGTTGGCTGGTCCCATCTGAGCTGCTTGACAGGATGTCTGTCTTGCTGAGCCCCGATATCTCAGACTGTGCTTTTCCTCAATGGGTCCCCGTGGTGATTGACAGCCCATGCTCTAGTCCTTAGGGCTGCCCTCCTGCCCATGTGGACCCTCAGCTGCTGTTGTCACAGATGGCTCAGTGCCCTCCTGTTTTCCCACAGCGTCCACTCTTCTGGGGTTTCAGTGACCAGCTTAGGGCCGATTCAGAGCTGCTGTATGAACACCTGGAAGGAGCCTGCTTGACCTCCCAATCTGGTGAGGTGGATGAGACCCTTCTGCTTACCTTTGAAGAAACCCAGGTTCAGAGACATTCAAAGCTGTCATGGTCGTCCCCAGAGAGCTCAGAAGCTGTGCGTGCACATGGACACGTCAGCCTTCTGCCCCTGCTTGGCCAGAGTTTCTTGGTGGGCTGATGAGGTGTGAAGGTGCTTTTAGTGGACAGGTAAGCTTCTGTTAAACAAAATAATTGTTTTATATTGTTTTGATAAGTTCAGGAAAAAAATCCCACAAATGCCTCTGATTTTGCAGATATCACTGCTTAGGATGAAGATATTTAAGAAAGAATATCTTCATCTTTGTAAAAATGCTACGTAACAAAAGTGGCCTCCGCCTTCCTGAAGAGGACTCAATTTGAAGCCCAGGTCCTTGATTGGATTCTGCTCTGTTGGCCAGGTGACCCCTGCCATGTCATGGGGGCAGGGTCTGTGAGTCTGTGACATGGGTAACTCTATGTCCTGCTCAGGTCAGCTGAGACTTTAGTTCATTGTGATTTTGCCTAAATCTGGAAGATTTGTGATGAAGTGACTGTACGTACCCCTTGGTCTAAAGCTAAATTAAGGACCACAAGAATCCCAGAGCATTAGTGCTTTATAATCCCCTAATTCTGTTGGCTGCAGCTACTGATCTTGGCCCTGCCTAGTCTACATAATGATCAAGCACCCATATTTCCCCATCAACCTCTGTCATGTTCTCTGAGGTTGAATTATGACAGTAAATATCACCCCTGTGCAGTCAGTGGGTGACATTGTCAATACTTTTCTTTCATTCATTTCTCCTTAATACATAGAGGATGATTTTACCTCTGCCATGAGTTTATTGTGAGAGTTAGAGAAGGGTATACGTGCAAGGACTCAATTCAGTGTCTGACGTATAATATGCACTGAAGAAATATTAGCTATTTTTAAGTAAAAAGCTAAAGTGCAATTAGAAGATCAAAACAGACAGGCACAGAGAAACAAAAAATAGTGGAGATGATTGAGGCACTAAAATTTAATGTTAAGTTTTTTATCTCTGAACTTGCTAGTTGGCATGTGCTGAGTAGGTGATATTTATGTCTAAATTAAGGATTGGCAAACAATTCCTATGGGGCTGGGGAGTAAATGTCTTTGGCTTTCAGAACCTAGGTGATATGTAAATTAGTGGGTGTGGCCTCGGTAAGCTGTGGGTGGTCCTTGGTCTAAAGGAAGGGGCCTGTTTGCTTTTGAGAGACAGGAAGTTCTTCTGGATCATAAACATTGAAAAAAAGTTTATTGCAAGTTGTGAATTTACATGAGACTGGTCAAGCAGATTATGGACAGCGCTTTCTCGAGGTTTTATAGGAAATTTAGCAGAAGGCCTTCCCATGGCGCGTTCACTGAGCACACGTTTATTGAAGGTGTCCTACGCTCTGACATTGACAGATAATAAAATCTACAGGCGTTGCATTTTAGCAGGAGGTGCAACAATGGCAAGGGGTGATCTCAGTGATGCCATCGGGGACTGTTTTCAGTGCTGGGCGAACTGTCTCCTTCCAGAATTACACTCTGGTCTCAGTGGTCATTTGGGATTTGGGTCCTACAGACCTGGATCAGGCATGGTCATTTAGCAACCTGCCATTGGAGGGGCTGTGTCAAAGAGGTCCTTGCCCTCTTGGACATCCACCTGTAACTGTTGGAGGATAGAGCCAAATCACTCAGGATTTGGAACTTGGCTGTTTTATAGCTGTGTGGCCTTACTAAGTTCCTTCACCTCTCTGACCTTCATTTGGTTCATCTGTAGATGGGACACCTTCAGATCTCTCTCTAGTTCATACCCAGCACTGGCCAACCAGCATTTGCTCTGTGTTAGCTCTTTCTCCAGGGGCCCAGGGGGCTGCTGGCCTCACCATGGGAGCCACCTCCTGGCTTTCTCCTTGAAGGCAGGTGGGGGGTGAGAATCACAGCCCCCTCCTCCTGATTCTTCAGTGTAAGAAAGCTTGAGAAAACAGAGGCCTGTGGAATTCCAGAGTTAATGGCGGGAGCCACTGCAGTGGGGTCTCTGTTTGACCTCCCTGGTCACCCCCCAGAGAGTTTGGAGGCAGTGGAAGGTCTGTAATCACTGCAGGAAAGCAGTCTCACACTCTGAAGCCAGACCCTGACCTTGACCCCTGGAAGTCTCAGGAGGGTGGGTGTGTTGGGCCTCTGCCCTACAGGCTGCCTACAGGCTAACCTGAGCTGCGCTGGGCAGGACGTTTTGGGAGAAGAAAAGCGCGTTTGCTGGAGTCTGAACATGGTTCTCAGCTGCGCCTGGGAGGGGCAGAGTGAGGGGCTATGAGAAGTTGAAGGGTGACCTAGTTACCCTAAAAGACAGGAGAAAACATTTTGTTATTCTGATGTGAAGACCCCCGTGAAGTGTTCAGCCAGGAGCACTGGGGAGGGAACAGAGGCAGAATTGTCTGCTGACACTGTCTCAGGACACATCCTCTGACGGTGGCTCATGGCATCTTCAGGGACAAGGCGTTTGCAGGCTACAGCTGGGCAGCGGAGCACCCTGTTATGATGTTGGGGACCAGACTGGGGCTGTCATCCGTGGGCCACATGGGGTTGGGCTCATGTCAGACAGGTGAGCCAAGTGTGGCCCTTTCCTGCCGCAGTGGGACTCGGAGTGGCTGTGGTGAGCCTGTGAGGAGCTTGGTGGCCCTGGCTGGGCGTGGGTGTGCCTGTCAACCTGCTGGCTGTCTCACCTCCTGCCCTGCCAGAAAGTGGATTATTTCCAGTGGTGGAGGGTGAGGGGTGGGCTGGGGGCTTCTTCCCCCTCTTTTGTCCGACTGTTGGCTGCTTGCTGGGGCCGGGTGTCTTTCCCTCCGTCTCTCCACCTGCCACTGTCCGGCACTGCTGGGGGTTCTTCCTTCCAGGACGTGTTGTGACCAGCGCTGGGGACGCTGAGGTGCTCCGTCCCAGCCCTGTGTTCTCTCCGTCTGTCTTCCACTGTCTTTCAGAAAGCCTTTTTGTGTTCCGGAATCTGCTGTAGATTTGGGACAGTTTCTCTGCCTAATGTGAATTGTCTAGCTCTGAAACACAAGTGTCACTGAACCAATGCCCTGTCCCCACCCCCAGGATTGGCACCTGCTTGGGATGTGGCTTGCTTGCTTTGAATGGGGAAAAAAAAAGAGAAATGGCATTGTCTTAGACATAGGGACACTTACAGTTGGGTGAGCAGGACTTTTCTGGCCTTGGCAGTGGAAGTCCTGTATTCTGGGAGCCCCTCAGTCCTAGGCGTCAGGGTGGTGGCTCACCCTACCTGTGCTGAGGTGGCACCCTGAGCTCCCGCCTTTGGACAGCTCGCGGGCCCTCCTGTATTTACTTGGCGGCTTCAGACTGTGCGTGGCCTTGATCAGTGGGGGCCACTCCAAGCCCAGGTCCTGTGTCCTGTTGAAGCCAGATTTAAAGTCAGGTAGTCAGTGTAGTTAGGTAAATCAGGTCTAATATGGAGTGAAATCTAAAATGGAGGCCATGCTGAGAATGATTCCAGGAAACGCAGGACAACTCATGGAAGTCCGGAAAAGGCCCTAGGCCAAAGTCCACCCCAAAGGAATGTTAATGAACAGCCCCAGCAGATTTGAAGATAGCCCATCCCAAAGAAGTGTTAATGAAGTCCTTCCTGCTCAGACTACTTCTTTGGCCCACCTGGGTCCCACCCCTCGGGCCTCCAACCTACATTCCATCACCAAAACTATAAAAAGGGGAAACAACCGCACTTCCACGGATTCCACCTCTTGGGTCCCCTTCTTCCTCCGGGAGAAGTCTTTTCTACTGTCCTTTAATAAACTTCTAATTTCTACTCTGACCTTGCCTCGGCGTGCTTCTCTGGTGTTATTCTTCCACATTGGGGAAGCAAGAACTCGTCACCGGTCAACAGCCGTATCACTGTCCTCCGGGAGTTGACAGCTCGGCTTGGTGTGAGTGGGGCATGTCAGTTCTCACCTTTCCACGGTGTGTGTCTGTCTCTGGTCTTTTTGGCCCCTTAAAGGACCCCCTTGGTAGACAGTTCCTGAGTTGGCACCCCAGTCGCCAGGTGGCAAGCTTAGGATCTCATCAGTTAGGAGGACGCAGCTCACACTGGCCAAGGGCTGGTGCGCAGGGCCTGGCCAGCTTTGGCAGTTCTGGGGTAGGTGTGTGCCCCCATTTCACTGCTGAGAGACTGAGGCCAGGAAGGGAGGTGGCCCTTTTGGTTCATCCAGGGTAGGTAGGATGGCGATCTATGTCAACAGGATCTATTTTCAACAGGGTCCCTCTATTTTGACTTGCATAGTCCCACTATGCAAGTATGTGGGACTATGCAAATCAAAACACAGGGCCCCTTGTTGAAAAATGACTTAAGATTTCTATACAGCGTCTATGCTAGCTGGGGCCCTTCTGAGCCAGGGCCCTGTGTGCCAGGACTGGGGAGCAGGCCTCGCATCCCTTCCCTGGCCCCATCCTTCTGGGCTTATGCTATGTTGCGTGTATCTGCAGAACCCAGGCACTTCTCATGGGTGCCTGGCTTCCTGTCCTTCCCCAGAGTCACACATAGGCGCTTGGGCATATGTTTAGGGGTCTGACTGGGCCAACTTCATTAGGTGGTTTAAGGAACTCATGCTGTTATGGGAGGTAGAGGGCTAGGGTGGTGCTTAAGTATGTCGCCTCCTCCTGCTTTATCCTCTTTTTTTTTTTGTGTGTGTGTGTGGTACTAGGGATTGAACCCAGGACCTTGTGCATTCAAGGCAAGCACTCTACCCACTGAGCTAGATCCCCAGCCCATCTCCTCCTGCTTTATCACCCTGGCAGATGACAACAGCTTGGGCCCTTTCACCTGCTCTTTGGTGTGCTGAGCTTCACTATCTTTGCTGGGGGCTGATTGGTTTTAGAGATGTGGACCACCTGTGTGTTATCCAGGGGTGACATCCATGGAGCCCCACCTGGAGAAGAGACTTGTCCCCTAGTGCCTGTCTTTGGGGTTCTGGAGTGCCGACAGTTCTTTTTTTGTACACCTTTTATTCCTTCCGACACACCTGTAAGGTTTGCACATTCATCGGTCATCTCTCCATTCAACCAGTGTCCACTGAGCACCTGTTAAGGGCAGGGCTGAGACATCGAGGACCCTTGGGCTCCGTTAAGTTCACGTATTTGCTGTCTTCTGACATTTCGCATGGCTTCATCTCATTTAATTGCGGTTGCAGTCCTGCCAGGTTGCTTCTGTTACCCATGGAGGTCCAGTCTCCCACTGTAGATTTACCCAACCTAGTCTGAGTCTTCTCTGTCACATGCAGCCAGGTACAGTGGTTTCAGGGGATCTAATTGGGCCCACCTGATTTGAATCCTGGCTCTACCATTGGTGAATGTGGCTTCAGGCACGTTGTCTGACTCGTCTTGACCTCTCGTTTCCCTTTCTGTAACATAAGGTTCTAATCTTTCCTCCGTGTGGGAAGGTTTTGAGGTTTAAATGAGATACATTTAGCACTGCACCGAACACGTACCAAGGGTGCCCTGAAGCCTGGTCGTCGTTCTGACCACCACTTCACAGGGGACCCTACAGCTGTTGAGAGAGGATCAGGACCTTGCTGACTGTCATGCGGTTGGTTTTCAGCAGCTCTTGGGAACACCTGGGCCAGTCTTCCTCCAGACGGAGCAGCTTTCCCCACTCTGCTTTCATGACCAGCCCCTGATGGCTCCCTGGGTTACATTCTTGTTCCTGTAGGTTCCTTTGTCCTTGTTGGTAATCTGAGGGAATCTTGAGAGCCCAAGCAAGACAAGAGACCGGGGGGGAGGGGGGGGGGAGGGGATCTTGGTTGCCATTTGCAGACTTAATTATAGCATTCCTGGGGTTTCATCTGCTCTCTAGTTAGCACCAGAATAAATCCTCCAAATGGCTGGGAAGGTTCCAGTTGACACTGCATTTTGAGTTGGATGGCACCAGCATTCTGCATCTTCCTGAGGATGATAAATGTTTAGAGAGCAACATTGTGGTAGAGGGGCAAATTGGGAGGAAGTCTGGCGTAGGCCCAGCAGATTGTGCCCCTTTGGTGTGACGAGTGGGTGAGAAATGGCTTTCAGGACACCTCTGATGTCCTTGGAGGGGGTGGGCTCTGTTCTGGGGACTAGAGAGGCCTGTCACCTCTGCGGTCTGATGTTTGAGCCTGGTTTTGATCAATTCTGTCAAATGTCAGGATCTTGAACTTAGTAATGGCTGGGGATGTTGAAAGGCAGGCATCAATAGCTGGGTTCTTATGTGAGTTTTTCCTACTCACATTTTTTTTTTTTTGTCTTGGGGACTGAATCCAGGGGAGCTTTACCACTGAGATACATCCCCAACCCTTTTCATTTTTTATTTTGAGATGGCGGGGGGGTCTCAGTAAATGGCCCAGGTTGGCCTCAAACTTGTGATTGTCCTTCCTCAGCCTCCCCAGTCACTGGGATTATAGGTACACCACCACATCTGGTTAGATTCCAAACCCCCCCCCCCTTTTTTTTGCATCCCTGGGGATCAAACCTAAGGTCTCATGCATTCTAGGCAGGCGTTCTACCATTGAGCTACATCTCCCGCGAGTCTTTGGCTTTACTGCATACCCATTATGTGCTCGGATCTAAGTGATTCTTCCAGCAACCCCAAGGGGTGAATGCCTCGTGGTCTTCATGTGGCAGGGTTTGACAGGCTGAGAGAGGGTCAGGACTCAGCTGGCATCCCACCCTCCCCTGGGCCTCCTGGACACAGGCTTCCCACCCCAGAAGTCTCAATGTTCAGTGACCTCAGTGTGGGGCCTCTGGCTCCATAAGGACAGCGGGAGCCCTTGACCTGCAGGAGGCTCTTGTGCCTGAAGGATGTTCCAGGAACCTGCTGTTTACAGTCCCGGTTCTCCTGCAGGGTCTCCGGAAGCCATAGCCAGCCGCCGGCCAGCACTCTGGAGGATGACAGGAAGTTATACCGCAGCTCTATTGGCCTGCAGGGTGGACACTGAAAGGGGGTGTGGCAGGCAGTGGGGTGGAAAGGAAGAACCTACTCCAAACAGCTCAGAGGATTATGGATGGACTCCTGGCGTTTTACTCGGTGCTTTACAGGAGCAGATTGGACCAGGAAGCCCGGGCTGCGGTGATCATGGGACATATTCGTATTTTCCATCGGGTCACCACCATCTTAAAGGACCCTGTTTTCTAGGTGTCACCTGGTGATTGTGGATTCGGGTTTTCTGAGCCAAGTATTTCATGGGCAGTGGGAGGAGGGAGCGGCTGGGCTGAGGGAGGGGACAGAGCGGGTGTTGTCTGACCAAAAGGAAAAGTGCTCCTTACCCACCAGCTTCCTCCCCCATCTGTGCGCAGGGCCCCTCTGGGGACCTTCCTTGTCTGGTGTTGAGGTCCCTCGCCTTGCAGTGACTAAGGAGGAAATTCCTTTAGGGTTATACCGCGGCTGTTCTTCCTCCGCAGCCTCCTCTGTCTCGGTTTTGTGACTGCTGCCTCATCTTTTTGGAATCTTCCTTTCCTTTTCTTCATTTGGTGCTAGATCAAGGCCGAGCTGTGCTGCGACTCCACCATAGAAACCGCAGTTCTGCTCCACGGGCAGTCACGTTGGGCGTCCTGATTGGAAGATGCTCGGCTGCTGGGACGTGGACCCCCGTTGCTTGTTCCCGCATTGGCACCATCTGCCCTTGCACATTGGATTCGTAATGCCCAGCGGGACTCGTGGTTAAATGTTCCCATCGTCTGGGACCCTGAGGTGGGACCTGTTAGGACTGTTGGAGACGCTCCTTGCTGTGGCTGGAGTGGGGCAGGGGGCCACTGTCACAGCCGCCAGGCAGCTGCTGATGTTGGCAGAGGCAGGAGCTGAGGCCCCCCTCTCCTGTGAAGCTTTCTGACTCCGTTTCCCTCTCCCTGTCTTCCGTCCGTCTTGACCTTGAACCAGCTGCAGGGTCTGCAGAGCCCCCTCTGACTTCCCTCACAGTTAGTTGCTCTGTCCTCTCAGCTCAGGGACACTTTGACCTTTTTTGATCCAGGTGGCTCCTGCCATTCTGTGTCTCCTTGGGGAGCCCCTGAGCATTTCTGGCCAAAGCACCCTGTTCGGGTCCACCTTGTATTTCAGATCCCTTAATTGGAGGTCGGTTCATGTTTGCTGATGGACCAAGAGACCTGGTTGAGGCTTTTAAAAATTAAAGGGGCCGGGGTCAGGCAGACCACTGTCTTGCTGTTGCCTGCTGGTTGCCTTGGGAGCCTCCGAGGTGTGAAGGGCTGGCCGCCTGCTGTGTTCTGGGCAGTTACTGGAAAGCAGGGCCTGCCTCTCCTCCAGTCGGTGGAAGGAGAGGAAGACCGTCTGAAAGTGTTTCACGGGCTCCTCTCAGAGACAGCAGCCTGGGTTTGAATCCGTGGCTTCATGTGACCCCAGAAGGGCTACCTCTAAGTGGCAGTTTTCCCAGCTGCAGAACGGCAGAAGCAGGGTGCTGCAGGACCACAGAGGGAGAGGAAGACCGTTTTCTGATGGAGGGCGGGTCCCAAGGCGCTGGGCCTGGGGTGCTGGGGAGGGTCTCTGCACGTCTCCTCTCTTACCTGCTGGGCTGTGGCTGGAAGAGCCCTTAGTAGCGTCCCCTGCAGTGGGTCAATAGGAGGACGAGGAGTGATGGTGGGAGCAGCCGGCTGTTACGGGATGGGGTCGTGGGGAAGTGATGCTTTGGAAGCCTGTTTCTGTCCCTGAACTGATGGACTAGCTTTGGAGAGCAGTGTGTCACCTTGGCCCCTCTGAGCTCTGATGACCTCATCTGCAGACTGGGGGACAGAATCTCTGCTTTGAGGGGGGCACTGTGAAATCCTGACCGGAATGATTGCTCCTCTAGGAAGCTGACAAAGAAGGCTGGTTTCCTTCCTGCTTTTCTTAATGGTCTTTTGCCGGTAAATCTCTGTCCAATGTGACAATACATGAAGCTCTCACCAGTCAGATCTGCTAAATTAAATGGCTTCCTGATCATGATAATTAGATTAGTAAGTAATAATCACAGCTGACATTTATCTAGTGCTTATTAACTCTTGGGCCATTCAAATTAGGCCTCATCTGTTATGTGATTTAATTCCTGTAACAATCCTAGGAGGAATAGAGCTATAATTAGCCCCATTTTATAAATGAGAAAAAAAAAATGGAGGCTCAGAGAGGTTAACTATAGTCTCTGAGGTCGCACAGCTAACACTGAGCTGGCATTCCAGTTATAACAGGTTGGCTCGAGAGCTTGTGCTGCCGTTAACCACTGTGCTGGCCTGCCAGTCTTGGTGATCCTGTGTGGTAAAGGAAAATAGAAATCATTGCTAGGCAGTCCCTGCACTGGAATGTTGGTGGGCCGAGCCTCTATGATGGTAGGAGCTTGGGAAAGGGAGGGAGAAGGGCTTGGCTTCAGTTCTCCAGAGTCTCTCAGTTCCAGAGCCTGTGCTCAAAGTCTGGACTGGGCTGGACCCACAGACACCCTCTCCTCTCCCTGCTCTGGACCCTGCAGAGGTGCAGAGGAAGCCGGGGAGTTCAGACTCCCAGAACTGGGTGCCCTGCTGCCTGCGTCTTTGAGTAACTTCTCGTTCACAGCCAGTCTCTGTTCTGCACCTTGGATTCCTGGACCGGGTCAGTTGAGTGGATTCAGGTGGGTCTGTTGGCACTTGCCTGGAGTCACCAGGGGTAAGCATGCTCCTGAGCACTGTGTCTCTGACCTGCAGAACACAAGGGGCCGCTGGTCCCCAGCTCCCATCCGCTAACCTGACTGACTTTGCAAAGGGCCACCCTGGGACCTGGGACCCTGCATAACTGAAGCTGAGTGGTTTGGCCCTGCAGGGTGGACTGGGGTGCCTGGTCTCTCTGCCAGCCCTGTTTTCATGAGCTCAGGAGGTCAAGGAGCTTTTTCAAAACCCAACCGTTGAGCTGGAGCTCAGCCCCCCATGTGTGTAACAGTGTGCCCTCCTTACATGCCACTGAACCCCCCTCTGCTTTTTGGGGTGCTGCTTAGGAATGTTGGGGGTTTCTGTCACGGGCTTGGGTTGGTGCTGTGTGTGACATCCTGGCTCCTTTTGGCCTCAGACTCTTTATCTTGGTTGTTGGTGGGGGATCGACAGAAAGAGCTCCTTGTGTCCCATAAACTGTTTTAACGAACCTCACCGCAGGTCCTTGGGTGGGGCTGGTTGGTCCTGGATAAAGAATGGGTGCGGTTCAAAGTGGGGGAGTTGGTGCATGGGGCTGGGGGCCGCAGGCTTTTGGTGGAGCCCTGGGTCTGAGTGGCCTTAGTGAGGTGAGCCTTTGGGTCCATCTCTCCACGTCTTGGCAGGCACAGTGGACCCCTGTTAGAAATAACGAGGAGTTGCAAGACACCAAACACGTGCTGGAAGTGGGTGGGCAAGGCAGACCTTTGCTTCTGCCAGAAGTGTGGGCTGTGGAACCCCGCTAGCCAGCGCACCTGGGCCGGCAGTCCACCTGTGTATCTACCTACCTGACGCAGCACTCCCATGGCCTTGATTGGAGGACTCAGGGGTACCATCTATGCGATTGGGTCATTTTAAAATTGGGGCCAGCAAAGGGGAAGGTCTACAATTAAAAATGGCTACAATTGGTTCCAACTAAGGCTGAAAACTATATTCTGCAAATGGACCCCCAGATCTTCTATTTCTCACCGCCCCCCTGCCCCCAGCCCATGCATTCTGGAGCATGCCTCCCTAGCACTTGGTTCACAGTGCTGAAATCTGTACCAACAGAGCACTTAGAAGAGAGACATTTCTTGGAAAGTTCCAGAACACCAGCTGGGTGAATTTTTGAGCACTTCCCAAGTATCTCCTCCGTGGTCTGCGTGTTCATTCATGCAGTGCACACAACAGCCCTCCATGATCTCTGCTGTTATCACCTCTCCATTTTGCAGTGGAGGAAACTGAGGCTCAGAGAAGGAACCTGCTGGAGGTCCCTCAGCAAGTGAGTGGCTGCACACTGGGCTTGCACAGGGCAGAGCTGCAGATGTGAGCCGTGAAGCACGCTGTGCAGCCCCGCCTGGAAGTCCTTTCCTCTCTTGCTGCTTTGAGAATCAATTATTCTCTGTACCCTGGAGCCTTGTCTTCTGCTGGTTTGGCATGACTGGTTTCCTAGTGACCTTGTCAGTTGTGAACCCCTCAGGGTCGGGGACAGCATCCTCCCAGGGTCTGCTCCCAGCACCTGGCAATCACACTAGGGTCCCCTCTTCACCTGGCCCAATCCAGGGAGTCAGGCAAGATTGCTTGGAGTGTCCTGCTGATGCTGTCCATGTGCGACCGCAAGTGTGTAGTGAAGGGGTTTTGATGGGGAAGGGGCAGCTAAGCGGAGGCCTGGGGGAATGCTGCAGGTTGGGCAGGCCCAGGCTGCCCATGGGTGGTCTGCAGGCCCTGCAGGTGTTGGCAGACCCTGCCAGGTAAAGCCTCCAGCTCAGAGCGCTTCCTCTGGCCCAGCCTGCTCCCTGCTGTGCCCATTTCCTCCTCACTGTCTGCTGGGGAAAATGGAAAACAGCTGGCCAGAGTCCTTGACACCACCTAGCAGGCACTCTAAGAAGGGCTCAGTGGAATTAAGTCCACAACAGTCTTTCCTCCGCTCCACATGCTGTGTCCCTGGCGACCTCCAGTGTCTCCAGAGGCTTCTATGAGGGATGGCTGGGGTGCACAGGGGCTGTCATCCACTGTGTGCAGTTCCCTGCAGTCCAGGGGTCTTTAGGTGACCCTGCCTCTCTGTGGCTCCTGTTAACACCAGATGAACAGACTTGAGACAGCATTTGGGTCTGTGATACCGTGGCTCAAAATGATAGTGGCAAACAGCAAACAGACAGGATTTAAAAGTAGGCAAACAACTTGAGTACACACTTCTTCAGAGAAGGTAAATCTGCCCAGTATCATTGGTCATAGGGAGATGTGAATTAAACCATGAGACAGACGTGTGTTCTGTATATGCATTTGGATGGCTGTTATTAAAAAAACAAACAAACAAACAAACAAACAAAAAAAACAACCAGCAGTGACAAGCAAGTATTGGTGAGGATGTGGAGAAATTGGAGTCCTTCTCATGGTTGGTGGGAATGCAAGATGGCGCAGCCTTCATGGAATGCAGTTTGCTGGTTCCTCAGAGAGTAAATAGAAAATCATCTTCTGACCCAGCGATTCTGCTTCTAGGTGTGCATTGAAAATGTATGTCCAGACAGAAGCTTGGGCACGGTGTCCAGAGCACTATTCCCCACAGCCTGGAGGTGGGAACAGCCCCACTGCCCTTTATGGGTGGAATATTAGAAATAATGAGGAGCTGCAAGAAACCAAACACGGGCTGGGAAGTGGGTGGGCAGGCAGACCTTTGCCTCTGCAGAAGGGGGTGCTGGGGAGCTGGGCTAGCGAGTGCACCTGTGCGGGCAGTCCCAGGGTCTGTACACCTAACAGTGCTGCTTCACCCTGATTGGAGGACTCAGGGGTACATTCTACGTGGTTGGCTAACTTTAAAATGGGGATGGGCAAAGGGGAAGGGCTGCAATTAAAAATTAAATTCATTAAATTAACAGGCTGAATACTATATTCTGAAGATGGACCACCTTCATTCTCCCTGGAGGAATGGGTAAACATTGTTCAGCCATAAAAGAGAGAGAGGTGCTGACACAGGCTGCAGCATGGATGAACCTCAAACACTGTGCCGGGTGAGAGAAGCCAGACCCGGTTCACATGCGTGATTCCATTTCCATGAGACTTCCAGAATTGGCAGATCTGCAGAGATGAAAAGCAGATTGGTGGTTGCCGGGGAGGGGAGAAGTGCATGCTCCACGGCTACAGGTTTTATTTTGGGTGGTGAAGGTGTTCAGGAGTAGCAGAGGTGTTGCTTGCACCACATTGAAGATGTGCTAGATGCTGCTGAATCACATACTTTAAAATGGTCAAGTTTGCATCACTTGAATTTCAGCTCAATCAAAGCAACCAGCGGTGGCATCAGAGGTGAAAGGGGAAGTGTGGAGCATTTGCTTCACACGGGACTGTCTGGCACTTAATCCTGCCGGATGTTACAGAGATGGAATGGGTACCCCTTGAGCCACATTTTATGGAGGAGGAAGTCAAGGCTGGGGCAGCCCACAGTGGGGAGGCTCAGGTGGGTCTGCTGCTCTGCCAACTGCTCTCCAGCTCTCAGCACACATGTCCTGGGCTTGGTTTTGCTTTGCTTTGGGTTCCTGACTTGTGCTGGGGGCTGTGCTGGGCACCATGGGTGCATCCCCTGGTCCCCCAAGCTCCATTCTACAAACTTTTGTGCAACTTCCACATTTCTAAGTCCTCTGCAATCTGGCCCACCCAGGCCACTGGGTCGGTAGACCCTCATGTCCTGTTCACAGGAGGAAAAGATTTGTAGCTGAGAGAGAAGAGGGTTTTTGTTACTGTCCTGCCACTGGAGAAGAGATGTCTCCCACGCAGGGCCCAAAGGTGGAAAGGAATTTCAACATCCAATAGTCAGTGACACAGTCAGAGGTTTATTTAGGGAAGTAGGTACACATTAGAGGGAGAATGGGGCAATCAGGGGATACACCTTTGGGATAGGGCAAGGAATATGCTGGGGGCCATCTCCAGAGTGGGAGGCAGCAGCCCACTGGTGTGGGGCATTAATACTTTTAGAGGGGTGGATGGTGTTGGACTAGAGGTGGAGCCAGGGTGGAGCTGCATAAGGTTGCCAGTTTGTCCTGTGCTTGCAAATTGCCCTGGGGGAGTGTGGGTGGGTCTCTGTTACAAGGGTATGGATCAAGAGCATGGGCCAAGGGCATGTTGCTCAGGAGTTGGAATTTTCATGGGTGCTTTTTGCATTTCAGTTGTTTATGGGCACTTCCTTCATCACTCAGTGTTTCTCTCTTTATTCCCACATTCCTATCTCAGGTGTAGGGTGTGCTCATGGGTGAATCTCCCCAAACCACAGTACCTTAGTTTTCTCAAATGTATGGTGGGTGAGCATGAGAACACTCATCTGGGGTCTTCCCTGGGGTGGTTGTAAAGTTTAAATGTATCAGCATCTGGGAGAATGTGTGGACACTGGAGAAGCACCACACAGATGTGACTGATGGGCACGGTCACCACAATCGGATGTTCCTTCCTGGAATCAAGTTCAAGCTTCTTGCATACTCTGCAGAGAGCAGATCCCCACACAGGCCTAGCCCATGGCCTGTGTCTGTGGTCAGTAATGATGTGCTGCGTGAACCGGTGGGCAAGTGAGTAGTAGAGTGTGCAAGTGTGTAGGAGCTGACTGTGGGCTCTGGCAGGGATTTAGACTTAGTTGGTTATCAGGAAACAGCTGTGGACTGATTTGTCTGTCTTCTCCATCACCAAGCAGGAGATGGGCAGTTTCATTCAGGTCTCTGGATATCCAGTGCTTTTCTGCTGCTAGAAGGAGTCATTGCAGGAAGCTAGAGAAGACCTGATGCTCAGCGTGGTTCCCTGGGTGAGGTGTGTGATCCAGGGCCAAAGCAGGGTACTGGCTTTCCTGGTGGGAAGCTGTGGGTTGCAGTAAGTTGGGCCTATAAAGACAGGAGATAGGCATTCCTTCTCCCTGGGCCTGGCTTCCTCTGGCTGCCATGGAAATCTTAGGAGGGCTTAGTAGCAGCCTCAGGGTTGCAGGTCAGAGCAGGCTGTCTGTGCACAGCTGGGGGAGTGCGGCTCTCTGATTTTGCTAGTGGAGGGTGTTGTCACAAGGCTGTGCGAAGGCCTTGGTGTTACTGTGGGTTCTCTCACCTTCAGTCCTGTGACAGTGGACAGGGCAGCTTGTGCTGGAGTCCTAGTTAATCTCAATCTACAAAATAAAGGCTGGGGTGAGACTTACAGGCTCTCTCGTGCTCCTTTTGGCCCCAGAGTCCCCTGCTTCTGGCATGTTTGACAGCCCTTAATTGCCATCCTGCTCAGTCTCTTTTTTCCCTTTTCAGCCTGAATCTACATTCATTTGTCTACCTGTCTATTCACACATACACCCATACATTCACCTGTCCATCCATCTGCCCACCCAGCCACCCACCTACCCACTTATCTGTCCATCCATCCATCCATCCATCCATCCTTCCATCCTTCCATCCTTCCATCCTTCCATCCTTCCACCCGTCCACTCGTCCACCCCCTCATCCCTCCATCCACCCGCATGCCCACTCATCCACCTATTCTTCCACTCCCTCTCATTTACTAACTAGCAGACTGGGCCTCATGCTCCATCCTAGAGACACAGAGAAGATGAAAACAGACCCTGGTCTAAAGAGCTCACAGCCATGAGTGGGATATAGATATTGGAATTACACAAGAAGGACAATCCGATGTGACAAGTACTGTCATTCAGAAAGGTGCAGGCTGCAACCTCTTGGGACCTCTTGAGGACACAGCCTAGCTTCTGCGAGGACTCTAGGACAGGCATGTCTTCATGCAGGGGAACAGTGTCATGACCTCAGGAGACGCCTTTGAGCCACAGGAATCTGGAATGTGGAGCTCTCAATTATCAGTTTTGCCGGAGAAAGAGAGAGAAAGAAGGAAGAAATAGAGCAGCCGGTCGGCCCTCCTGCACATTTAGTTTGCGGTCCCAACCCTCTGTTTCCTGGAGCTGCAGACTATGTGTGGGAGGTGAGTGGCTTGACAGTCCTGTGCTCCTGCAGTTGGCACTGGGAATGGCATCCACTGGCAGAGCCTGCCATGTGCATGGTGACTGCCGGCCTAGACAGACCCCTTCTCTGTCCTGTTAGCCAGTGTCCGGTGGCCAAGGGCAGAGTGAAGCCTGTATCTCTGCCAGCCCAGAGCACTGGAGTGAGCACCATGATTCTCAGGGTAAGGCTGGCATGAGCCCCTCAACTCCATCCCCCACAAGGGAGAGACAGACAAACCACCATTTCTAATAAGCAGCCTCTGCTTGCCCTGTAGCAGATAAAGGCTGTGTGCAGGAGTGGGTCTTTTGGGGTTTTCCTGACGCAAGCACTGACATCTGTGGGGAGATGGGTGCCCTCCACAGCAGTGTTGCCCACCGATGCTCTAAGAGCCTGGCGGCCTTTGGCATGGTGACTGGTACCCCTGCAATCGACTTGTACCCATGGCAGAGTTGAGAGGAAATGGTGGAGGCTGTGGATGGAGGGATGGAGACAGAGGAGGCCAGTCTGGCTTTCCTGGTGGAGGGGTGTCCCGCGGGCCATAGAGAGGTGACAGCGGAGCTCGTGCCAGCTGCCTGCAGGTGCTGGCTTCCCCAGGAACTCGCTGAGCGAGCGTAGGGGGTCACCTATCCCTCCTCATCCTCACGTCACTGTCGTCACTTCGGTGGGAATAATGGATAACATCACCACCCACAGCTCTGCCTTTCAGCTTGTCTTGTGTGCTGCCTGGAGCAGATGGGTCCTCAGGAATGTTCTTTGGCTTCTACTGTAATTGATGATCTTGACCTCTTGTGTCACAGATACTAGGGGACAGGGGTGGGGGACTTGTGTTATTCACCTGAATGTGCCTGTGTGTAGTTGGCCTTCCTGGCAGATGGCTTGGTGAAGAAGGTCGGGCCAGCCAGGCGGCCCCTCCGGGAATGTGGAGCGCGGTGTAAAGGAACCGGGTCAGGTTGGGTTCCTGCAGTGGCTGACTCTCCCGTGGGCATGCGTGACGCAGTGAGCCAATGCTGAAGACGCCGCTGGTTCTGGGAGTCCCTGCTGCAGTCTCTTTCAACCACCTCCAGGTAATTCTCAGCCCGTTTGTAAGAGGCAGCAGCTCAGGAGGCCCTGGAACACTTCTGCTACTGGTCCTAGCTCCCCGGGAAGGTGGTGTGGTGCTCCCGGTGTTCTTGGTTCTCCTGAGTCCAAGGCGCTTTCTTGCAGCCATGGGTTTGGAGCCTTGGGGCCTCTTGGCAACCACGACAGCTCTCAGACTGGCAAGTTCAGTGTGTCCGTCTCCCTCTCTTGTGATGGGATTGCGTGTGAGGTACTGGACTCTAGGCAGCCCCTACCTTGAAAGCACAGGGCGGAGAAGCCAGAGCTGGCTTGTTTGTTTGTTTTATTTGTTGGTTCTGGGGATTGGACCTGGGGTGCTCTACCACTGAGCCACATCCCCAGCTCTTTTTATTTTTTTATTTTGAGCTGGTGCCTCTGTAAGTTGCTGAGGCTGACTTTGAACTCGTGATCCTCCTACCTCCATGTCATAAGTTGCTGGGAGTACAGGCATGTGCCACTGGGCCAGACTTTGTGTAGTTTTTAACGTCACCTGCCATCACCCTTCAGGTGGCATCCGGGCTGCGGGGGAGCTCATGGGTCCTAGTTGGTATCTGTCACAGGCAGAGGAGCCTTGAGTTCCCCGGATTCCTGTTTGGTATTGACTTTCGGGAGGCAAGATGATTTCCGCCAGCACAGGGAGGGGATGCAGGGAACAGCCACCTCCTGCTCTTCACCCTCCGAGTCTTCTGCTCAGGGACGCGGTGCCGCTTTGTCTGGGCTTCAGGAGGGGGGCTTTGCAGACTGAGCGCTTCTCCCTCCTTTGGGGGAGTGTGTCCCCCCCCCCGTCACACATGTCCTCTCCTGCGAGTAGGGTCTGCCGGAGCGCTCGTGCCCGCGGCTCCGGTGGCCGCTATGGCATGGGGCAGCAGAAAGGATGCTGTACCCTGAGCCGGGAGACAGTTCCGTCTCATTTCTGTGCTGCCTGGAAGAGCCGCTGACTTCTCAGCAGGGCTCCCCCTTCTCACGTCCTCGCCTCTGGTCCACCGTCCAACAACGTGGGCATCCTGGGGTCCTCGGGATGGTTGGGAGCCCTCCCCTGTGGGCCCACTGTCCCACGTTCAGCCTTCCTCCCCTGTCTGCCAGCAGGTTGGGGACTCCCTGAATCTCAGCCCATTTGTAGGGGGCAGCAGCACGCAGGCCACCTTGCTGGCCAGTCACTGAATAGGAAGACACCTCCACGGCCACCCCAGGCCCTCAGCAGCAGTCCATGTTCCTACTACCCAGAAACTGTGGGGTCCTTTATATGTGTGTTCCTGCAGACAGCGGCTGGCTGCCCAGGGAAGCCCAGTTCACCACCTGGTGGAAACACACACTCATAAACTCAGTGCTCAGGTCAACCCACCCACCCCTGAGATGCTCATTTGCTGATTGCCAGAAATTGTAAATATCCATCATTTCACAGCAAGAATAACACAGACTCGTAAATGACCTCCATTTGGCTCACTTGCTGGATTAACCCATGCTGCAAATTAAGGGAACAAGCTCACCAAAGACTCTGGGCTGGTGGGCTACTCAGAAACCCAACTTTCTAGATTCAAAGCTTTGTTCTGCTTCTTACTATGTGAGTGACCTTATACCAGTTAATTAACCTCTCTGTGCCTCTATGCTTCATTTATAGAATCCAACTAATACTAACAGCTGATTTCTAAGGTGATTAAGAGCCACTAAACAAATTAATACACGTGGATGCTTTGAACAGCGTTTCGCGAGACACAGTAGGCGCTTGTTAAATGTTAACTACTGATATCGGTGTGCCTGGAAAACTTTTTTTTCCCATCAGTTAATTTGTGTGCTTGCCAAAAGTTAGTTGTATTTGCAATTAAATATTATGGAAATTGATGAAAATTGAGTTTACTTAGAGTCATTCCATGAAAACTAAGTTTAGTGCTTTAGGAAGAACAGATAATGTTAATTTGTACAAAAAAGTTTTCACTAAATTACTTAGAGGCAGAACAGCAGTAAAAAAAAAAAAAAAAAAAAAAAAAGTATAACATTGTAAAACTCTAAAGAGTCTGTATTCCAGATGCTTTTCAGGCAGCTCAGTTTCGCACTATTACAAAGAAGTAGAGATCAGAAACTAGATGTCAACGTGTTTTTGTTTGTTTGTTTGCTTTTGTTTTTTGCAAGAAAGGCAATTTGCAGCCTCAATAAATGGACCCAAGAAGATTGGTTGATACCTGTGCAGCCATAATAAAGTGTTTTGGTATTGACGCTTTTTATGGTTGTCTGCTATTTAAATGAAATGACGGTGGTGAATTGGGTGTCCTCTGCAGGACAGGTCATCTGTTAGAAGATGCACATATGATGCCTTCTGCAGGGTTCCTGGGGTAGGCAGAGGGCTGGGAGTGGCTGCCTGCTCCCCAGGAACCTGCCTCCTGCATGCCTGCACTGATCTGGACACAGCCCGTGGGGCTGGGGGCAAAGCTGACACTTATGATGCCCTGAGGGGGCCTTGTGTCCTAGTTGGGGGAAGTATACTGTAAATAGGCTACAGGACTCCAATGTCCAGAGTGATGTGCTCACCCTCTAGGGAGAGAGAAGTAGAAGAGACCCCAGAGACAGAACCAGACCAGTTAACAGCAGAGGAGCAGGGAAGATGGTGGATCGTGGCAAGTCAGAAGAAAATGATTTAAAAGTCACAGATACATACAGCCAGGTGTGGTGGTGCACGCCTCTAATCCCAGCTACTTGACAGGCTGAGGCAGGAGGATCACAAGTTCAAGGTCACCCTAGGGAATTTAGTGAGACCCTGTCTCAAAATAAAAAAAAAAAAAAAAAAAAAGGGCTGAGGGTAGAGCTTAGTGGTGGAGCTCTTGCTTCACGCACATATGGCCCTGGGTCAATAAAGGAAAGGAATAATACAGGCACAGAAACCAAGAGTGGTCTTGGGGACAAGTAGTGAAGCCTTGAAATGTGTCTTGCAGAATGAGCCTTTTTAAATGATGGAGAAGGGAGGCAAAGACGAGTTCTATCTTTTGAGAAAAATGGGTGCTAAGAAAACTTTAGGGGGTAAGAGTCATCCTTGCAAAAACGGTGCTGAAAATGTAGTCTAAAATCATGACTTCAAACTTAAGCTGTAATTTTATGGCTTACATGTATTTTACGCTATAGGTACTTCTATTGTTACTTTGTAAGTCTAAAGACACCATCTTTATAATTCTCTGTTTCTGTTTTCAGGATGGAGGCACCCTAAGGAGGGCTTGGGTACAGTGGGGTCACTGGGGTTGGCCGTTTGTTTTTTCTAGACAAAGTGTCCACCCCCATGACACAAAGACCCACTGCTTACCCTGAGTATCTGGACCTTATTTTCCGTGGCTTCAGGTCTGGTGGCGTAGCTCCTGGAGTGACACCTGTTTTCTGTCCCTGCCACACAGCTTCTGTCCTGCTGTTCCATCTGCCTAGGTTTCTCTTTCCCCCTTATCTGTACCTCTCTATGCCCCACCCTGACCTGTCACTGCACTTGTAGGGACTGTGGGGAGGGGGTATGCAGATCTGGGAAAACTACTACCTGACCCAGGTGGTGATAAGATCCTGGTGTCCCAGAGGGGTCATGGAGGTCACAGAGCTCCGGGAAGCAGTATTGACCAAGTCCCCACCAGGCCCTTTGCCAGCCGCGTGGAGAACCCTGACCCGTTTTTGGGGCTGTCCTTTATCGGGAGTCAGAAGAGCACTTGCCCACGCTGTCTGGCCTGATCCTATTACGTACCTCCTTTTTGTCTCAGGCTATCTTAATCTCACTTGGTGATTAGGCCATGAAGAGGACAGAGTGACCATAATTGTCCAGGGTGACAGCCCAGTGAGGTTTAGAGCTGAGAGTCCCCTCTGGGTCTTCGTCATAAGAGTGACATCATGCTCCATGCCTGAAAGTACCCTCTAGTTTGAATCTTGAGCAACTGTGAATGGCAGGTGGGCCACTTGGGGGGAAATTGAGTCCAAGCAGGTCAATGTCACAGTTGTTAAGTGACAAAGCTGGGATGTGAGGCCACAATCAGGGTTCCAACAGTGAGTATCCTCACGTCCTGGCATGGCCTATGCTCAGACATGGACCAGGCCAGTTCTGGGGGTGTCTCTGGTCTCTGTGTACCCCTTGCTGTCCTGTATGGGCCCCCCCTTTCTGGGTGGGATCCCTTTGGCACCCCCATGAAGGATGCCACCACCAGGACCTTCCCTATCTTTGGAACTGCTCTTGGCACATTCGGAGCCAGCAGCCCCTGTGGGTTTAGTGTCCAGGGCTATTTAGCCTCAAACCATGGGAGGTGGGGAGAGGCTATTAAGCACAGGAGCCTCTCCCCGCCTGGGCACGTGGAGAAGGAGGACAGCCCCCCAGAAGACAAGGAGAGGGACAGGCGAGAGGGCAAGGGCCTGTCCTGGGAACCCTAGGCCTCCCGGTGTGCTCCTCCATGCTGTGTGATCAGCTGTCACTTAAGCTGTCCCTGCACCGGGCTTCCCAAGTGCAGATTGAACATTAAACAAACAGTGACTGCTCTATAAATATTTAACTCCCACTGTTTAGGAATCGCTCTGAGCAGGAGACAGAATAGGAGTTGCTGGCTGCCAGCCCCGTGGCCCCTCTGTTCGGGCGTTGGGTATTGCAAGTCCGGGTTTTGGGGGGGTGGTGGGCAGTAGCACTTCTCTTCCCCTTTCTGGGGAAACATGTGTTGGGGCCGCTCAGGCTGTCCTGGAACCACCTCACCTGGCCGGGTGCTGTGTTGTCACTCGTTGGCAAGATTGCCAGCCTGTTTCTGACTCTTTCTTCTGAAGGTAGCTGCTCTATTGAGACGCGGTTCACATACCCTGCGACTCACCCATCTAAAGTGTACTGTGCGACATTTTTAACGTCTTCATGGAGCTGTGAAACCACCACAATCAATTTTGGAACATTTTTATCACCTCAAAAGAAAAATGCTGATCTGTTAGCATCACCTCGTCTTCCGCCCAGTTCCCAAGGAAGGTCATTAGTCTACTTCCTGTCCCTGGGGACGTATCTATGCTGGACGTGGCGTGTAAAAGGAATCACGTCCTGTGGACTTTTGTGACTGGCTTCTTTGGGTTAGCATGGCACTTTTCAAGTTTGTCGTGTAGTGTCTCTCGCTCCTTAATTCCTGTGACTGACTGACGTCCTGTTATACGGAAATATCACATTCTGTTCATCTGTCCGTCTCCCGATGGACCTTTGGGGACCACAGAACTCTCATTGAGAAATCAAGATGTGGCTGGTTGAGTATGATCACGCGATTAAGGTACAACTCGACTTCATGAAGGAAAGCCTTTGATATTTGGGAAGAGATCTAGAAAGTTATATGTAAGCACATGTTGGATGTTGTGTTCAGTGGACAGACCATTAATTTCATTTACACTAATTGTATGCTGGGCACTGCAGTAAGCCTTCTGCTAGTTCAACAGCATGTGATGCTATGATCTCATGAGAAGATTTATCATGGATATTTCTGTGGCTTTGGCAGGTGAGGGAATAAGAGGGTGTTCTTAAGCCACTTTGGTTTCAGATGTTGACTGTCCCTGGCAGAGAGGAGAGGGAAGAGGTGGGCTCTCCCAAGTACCACTCTTCTCTCCACCTTCCACGGGCTGCTGGCCTCCTCCTGGCTGTCTTCTCCTGGGTTGTGCTAGTCCAGACCTGCACGTCCCTCCAGGTCCAGGTGTCCCCAGAACTCAGGGGAGATGCTGATGGCTCCAGGCGGGTTTTGGCTTGGGGGGCAGAGTCAGCAGGAGAGGTTAAGAACTCAGCTGGTATCGCATCTCATAGTTGTTTAATGTGACTCATGGTAGGGGATACTGCCTGAGGCCTGCGCTACCCCTCTGCCTGACCCGCATGGTCACCTCCAGCTGCCCTAAGTTCCCCTTCTCTGGAGAGAAGCCTCACTCAGGAGGTTGCTAACCACGGTCCAAGCCCCCGCTGCCCCCCCACTTCAAAGTGGGACCAGCTCCTCATTGCCCTCCCTGGGCTGGTTCCGTGGCAGTCCCTTCCTTTCTCCAGAGGACACTCCCCAGCACATCCCCTTCTTAGACGTCTCCAGGCTGCCCCACCTCAGACCCTTCCTGGGTCCCCTTGGATGCTCTCTCTGTCTCAGAGACCGCCACCCGCTTGCTCTTTCTCTACTCCTGTCCTGGAGCCTAGGAGCTTCCTGGGTTGGCCTTCTGGGCATTTTGTCCCATTGGTTTTGATCTCCACGTCTTCCAGGGTGAGGCCCACCAGGGGGTCTGCAGCCTGGGAAAACCACTGGCCTTGGTGCTAAATGACCTGGGTTCAAGTACGGCTCTGCCCCTCAGAAGCCAGGAGGTGACTAGCAATGGCTTCTATCTAGGACTTGTCTCCTAAAAAGTGACCCGTGGCTTCTCTGCCTCTGCACTGCACCGTCGTGAGCATCAGGAATAGCTCGGGTTGTTGATGCAGCCCGAGGACCAGCACAAGTCCATGCCTTGCGCACACAGGGGCCGGCGAGACCCCCAAAAGGACTCCTGGACACCCTCTCCCACTCAGGCCCTCAGCCACAGCAGCCAGTGACTGTCCTCTGTCCAGGCCCTTTCTGGGCTCTGCTCTCATTGTCTTTCTGCAGTATGGGGGATGAAACTGTACAGGCACTCTACCCCTGAGCTGTACCCCCAGCCTCTCTTTAAAAAAATTGCTAAGTTGCAGAGTCTGGCCTAGAACTTGGGCTCTTCCTACCTCAGTTTCTGGAGTCTTCTGGGTTGCAGGACTGCCCCCCACCCCACCCCCACCCCCGCTCATTATTTTCTTTTATGTCGTACCTTTCTCTCTGACCTGTCAAAAGTGGCCTTCAGGCCACGTTCAAATGCCTCTTCCTCTGTGAAGCCCTCCGGGAGCCACTTGGGTGGGATTGATGCTGTCAGGATTCACCCTGTAGAGGCTCTGGGGCCTGCCTTTACTGCTCTGCGGACGCCACACATGTGGGCAAGTGTGCAGCGTGTGATGCAGCGGACAGTGTGTCCTAGGCCTGTGTGGCCCTCCCTCGCTGGCTGAGCGAGGGGTGAGCGAATGCCAGCACACGCATTCAGTAGGCACACACGTCAGCCCCTGGCTATGGTTAGGCACCGTGGTTGATGGGTGGGGGATGCTGTCACCACTCTGGCTGCTTTGTAAGGGGGTGTAGGGACCATCCCCTGCTCACAACTGACGGATTCCTTACTTGAGCAAATCTTAGGTTCTGGAAGCTTCTCCCAGCCCATCTGTGTATTTTCTTAGGAAATCCAGTAGCAAAAAGCCGCTGCTGAGTCAGTTTGGCAAAGACACCCTCTGCCCTGATAGCAGATCACCCTCAGTATCTGATGGGGTTCCTTGTCCTCTGCCTGTCCCCAGTGATCTCCGATCTCCACCTTCCTCCGGTGATGTCTGATCGGCTATCTTAAGGAAGAATCCCATTAGGTCAGTTTAGCCAGAATTCTTCTGATGTTTCCTCTTTGGAATTTTCTTCTCTCTCTCTCTCTCTCTCTCTCTCTCTCTTTTTTTTTTTTTTTTTTTTTGGTCCTGGGGTTTGAACCCAGGGACATTTTACCACTGAGCTATATCCCCAGCTCCTTTGTACTTTTTGTTTTGAGAGCCTTGCTGCATTGCCCATGCTGGCCTTGAACTTGCGATCCTCCTGCTGCAACCTCCCTATAGCTGGGATTACAGGCGCGCGCCACCACACCTGGCTGTCGGGAGCTTTGTGTGCTCGGCCTGCTCCCTGGCTGTCAGTCTCCCTGGCCTGCTGTGTACAGGGTTGAGGCCAGGTTCTCCCCCTTGGCAAAATCCCATTGCGGGGGCTCCCCACCTATCACAGGGTCCTGAATACCATCTTCACTGGGCTTCGGTGACTTCACTGCCTCCATCTCCTCCTGACGGAGCTTGCATCCAGGGAGATGAATTGAAAGGGGGACAAAAAGGACGATTGTTGTCCCCCCCACCAATTGGGACCTAGGCTCAATTTGGAGGTTGGATCAAGCAGCAGTTGACTCTGTTAACCACCAGGGTCCCACCCCATCAGGAGGGACAAGCCAGTTACTTCACCCTTCATCTCTCCCCAGCCTTGCCTCTGCGTCTGGCCCGCCTTCTCCTCCCTTTGAAGGGACACAGAGCTGCTCACAGCCTGGCCGGCTGCGGTGGCCGTGGAGAGGGGCCGAGAATAAGCTTGTGTCCAAGGCAGCCCTCCAAATGCAGCAGGGCTGGGCTGACCTTTAAATAGACGGGCTCTGGGCCACTCAGTTCCTGGAAGTTTGAAGAAAGTCGGCCTTTCAAGGGAGGCGACGTCCAGCCTCAGGAGAGATCCCTGAGTCTGCGAAGGCCATAATTTACTGCTGCCTTTGCGCTGGGCGATATGTGGCCGTGCGGCTGGTGGAGCCAGCGTGCCAGGGTTAGGAGGGGAAAATCCTCAAGCATTTTAATAGACCCCTACTTAGAAGCAAGATAAACATGTGTATTGTACTTTGGGACACGGGCAGGGGTGGGGGAGTGGGAGCGACCTGGCATCGCATGAAAGGCCTTTTTAAGCCCGACTCTGAGGGTTTTCTTTTTCTTTTTTATTTGTAAGCAGAGCTGGCGAGAGCCGCTGATGCCAGGCTCCACTCTGCTGCCGTGGCTCCCCAGACGGCAGACGGCTCGGTCCCTCCCAAAGCCATAAACGACCCTCCACCAGCCTCCATGGCCTGGCCCAGTAAGGCAGACAGCTCAGGTTGTCCCCAGGTTGACTGAGATGGCTTACTTTCTTCCAGGAAGCCTTCCCCCTGACTGAAAGGGCCTGTGGTAGGGTGGAGCGGGGAGAGGGGACTGTTTGTGGAGAGGCACAATGTGAATATAGTCGGGAGGAAATAGCAGGCAAACTCCAATGCAGGGACCACTCTGTAACACCCAGAAGTGTCAAGGTCAAGAGAGCTGAAGGAAGACCGGGGGACGCTCCAGACAGGAGGCTGAAGGGACGTGACTGCTGGGTGCAGGCTGAAGTCCGGATGTTGTCAAAACTTGGATGGGGAGGAAGAGTTTGATGTGAGCTATCTACTAAGGTCAGTGCCCTGATTTCACTGTGGAACGTGGTCCCAAGCGGCAATGTCCTTGCTTTAGGAAGTGCACACACGGTATTCTGAGGCAGTGGGGCATGGTGGCACATGTGTGAAATCCCAGCAACTCAGGAGGCTAAGGCAGGAGGATGGTAAGTTGGAGGCCAGCCTCAGCAACTTAGCAAGATGCTGTCATAAAAATAAACTAACAAATAAATGAATAGGTCTGGAATCGTACCTCAGTGGTAGAGCACCCCTGGGTTCAGTCCCTAGTATCCCCACTGCCCCCCCCCCCCAAATAAGTATTCTGGGCTAAGGAGCTATCTGGTCAGCCAGTTTCTCCTACGTGGCATCGGGACAAGGATTTGCCTGTACTCCCTCTTCTACAAGCCTGAATTTCACAGATAAAGCCATAATAATGAAAGCTCAGCTAACTAACAGAGGGAGAAAACCCCTTCGTGAAGGGAAGCCCTTTAAGTTCACTCAGAGTCTGACTTTGGCTGGAGAACTTAGTCCTCTGTGCCTCAGTCTCGGCGCCCTCACCTTTTCCTTTGGTGGTGCTGGGATTGCGGAGCAGTGCGGACTCCACAGAGACCCCCTGGCAGCACGTCCCTGTGCCTTAACTGTGCCATTCGAGGCTGTGACTGAAAGAGTCGGTCAGGATGAGTGAGTTTCAAGATTCTGTTACGTGGCTCGTGTCTTTCCCGCAGGAACCTAGCCTGGCTGATGTCCACACCGTCGTCTTCTAGCTGCTTCTGGGGAGGGTCCTTGGCTGTTTTCGTGCCCAGGATGCTGGGGAAGGAGCTGCCCCGCCTCTCCTTGCACAGCCACTAGTGGACTCCCCGTGTTTTACTTTCCACTTTGTGGAGACTCTGTTGAAGGCTGTCTTGTGTAAGGTGATCTGAGCACTTGGTGTCAAGGACCCCAGAACATCCCAGGTAACCCTGGGACCGGGGAGCAGGGGCCACCCTGCTTTGTGGAGAGGGCAGCTAAGGCACAGAGCAGGTGAACGTCTTGCCCAAATTACACACCTGGAATATGGTGGGCTCTGCTGACAGCCTGTCCCCGGGGCTAGGGCCTAACCACTGAGCAGCACTGCCACCCAACGGATAGGAGCTGAAGGAACAGGGCACCGAGCCAAATGGAACCTCCCTCCGCCACCCTAATAAAGCCAGTGTTTACGCAGACTGGAGGTGCTCATCCGATGTGTGTGCCAATCCCCAAATACGGCCATGGCAGAAAGTGAGAGGGTGCCTGTTATGTAAGGCCCTGCATGGTCCCCAGACAATGCCACTTCCTCGCCTGGCCATGTGTAACTGCACAACACCAGTGACTCATTTCCTCTGGAAAACTTTGGCAGGGCTGCTTTGCCCGTTTCCTGCTCCCGCCACACAGATTCCCGGGAACACCGTCTCGGAAGGACTGGCCTTGGGCTGTGGTCCGTCTGGGGCTGTGGGTGGGCAGGGATGCTACGAACAGGGCCTGCATCTCACTAGAGTGGCACACACTCTCAGCCCACCTGCCCGGTGCCAGCACTCAGGTATGGTGTAGGAGATCCTGGTGGGGGAATCCTGAACCGGCAGCTTGCGTTTCTGCCTCTCCCCATCCTAATGCACGTGCGTGAGCTATAGGTATGCTTCAGGCTTTACTTCTTTCCTCTCCTCCTTGCTCCTGGCAGAGGGGAAACAGCAGCCCTGGGACATCTGAGATGCATTATCTTGAAAGGATGTGAACCATGTAGGTTACTTCAAACATTTTGTGCTACTATAACAGAATACCTGAGACTAGGTTGTTTATAAAGAACAGAAATTCATTTCTGGAGGTTAGCAAGTTGAAAGGCCAGGGCCAGCATCTGGTGAGGGCCTTCTTGCTGCATCATAACATGGTGGAAGGCAACCCAATACAAGAGAGGGAGAGGGGAGAGAGGAGAGAGGGCCCAGCTCACTTTTATAAGAGACCACTTCTGAGAACGAACATAGTCCCAGATAGTGACTTGCTTTCTTGTCACTCATTCACCTCTTAAAGGTGCTACCTCTCAACATGTTTCTTAGAATTCAGTTTTAACACAGGGACCTTGGGGAGCAGAATGCATGCAAGAACTACTGCCTTTCTTCCCTGCCAGTCTTAGAAGATGAACGTTTAAGAGAATCAACCCTGTTTGCTCCTTTCTCTGGAAGGAGAGCCAGGCATCCCTGGTCTCCTGATTCATTCTATGCAACTTAGCTGTTTGTGGGCATAGCCACTTCCGACGGAGAGCAAGCTTAGCTTTGCCATACACACCCAAGGCACCTTTTCTCATTGCCAATTTTAAAAAAATCAGGCATTCATATTTTTATCTCAGGAAATAGACATGGAGGTAGATAGTCACATATCTGCATACACACTCAAACTTGTAGGCGGAGCTGCGCCGGTACCCGTACCCCCAGTGCGTGTGGAGTGTTGTGCCAGGTCCTCTCTATGTTTAATTTTTCTCTTCATTAGCCATAATGGTTGTCAGGAATTGGGGATTTTTCTATCATGATTTGCACCTTAATTAGCCATTTTCTTCATGGGTTATTTTAACTTATCCTTCCAGCAACCCTGGAGAGTGGCAGCATTGTTCCCCGTCTATCGATGGGGTGTCGCTACTAGGTTTAAAGTGCCTTCATGGGTGTGCGCAGCACTGTCCCGGGTTTAGCCAGAGGCCCGTTCCTGGGGTGTGACCACCCGCCAAGCCAACAGAGAGTGGCTTTCATGTTTGCAAAGGACAGAGAAGCTTCACTCTCTGGTTAGGCACTTCTTCAATAGGGATGACTCCATTCCATTCTTCTTTTTTTTTTTTTTTTTCCTATGCATGTTCAGTTATTTAACAAAAATTTGTTGGCACTGAGGGTGTCGCTCAGTGGTAGAGCATTTTCCTAGCGGACACGGGGTTCTGGGTTTGATCTCAGCATTGTGGGAAAAAATCTGAGCACCTCCTTTGCCCCAGCCACCTGTTTTGGCAAAGGGGAAACAGGGCAGCCTCATCCGGGTCTTTATGAAGTCCGTGGTGGTGGCTGCCGCGGAGACTGGGCCACTTGAGGCCTTCTTCCCAGGGAGGGTCTGGGCCGTGGATGGAAGGAAGCTGATCTCTAGTTCTTGGACCGAGCCTGGCGAAAGATGGAGGGAGCAGAGATGGCCACCTTTTATTCAGAGTAACCCAGAGTGGTGTCAGAGGAAGACACCCAAGATGGACATGTTTCTCCTGGCTCTGGGCTGGGAATTCCGGCCTGACACCCCCATTCCGTATGCACCGTTTACAAGCACCCCCAAAGATATTCAGTGGGACTGTGACTTGTTTCTTGGGGTAAGGGTCTGCCTTGGGTGATTTGGGAAGGATGAGGAGCCGCTCAGTTCCTGATGGTGACTGGTCAGCTGTTGATTGGAGACCCTGGGGCTGGGGTGGAGTTGAGAATTATTGATAATGGCCTATACATTCTCCACTTGAGTTCTTTCCGGGATCAGACAAGGTTGGGATAAATACAACTGGAGACTGCTGTTTAACAGCTCCACCAGGAAGCTCTAGTATCCAGCCAGGCCCTCTTTAGTTTTTCCTTCTTGTATACTTCTCTTCTCCTGGAAGCGAGAGTGCAGCATTATCCACAGACTGGCTGGCTCCATGCAGCTGTGGGACCTGAGGTCTTTCTCGTCTGCCTTTCCTTCTGAAGGTTCACCTGTTCCTCTTTGGAAAGGTCAGCTCCGACGGTCTCTGTGCATGTGTCCCTCTCCAAGTGCCCTCCCAGCAGACGACATTCCTAGGGTCTGCCATGTGCCAGATGCTGAGGTGGGCGGTTCCGTTCACCAACTTGAAGTCAACACGGAGCAGATGGTGTTCTGATCACGCCTGGCGTGGAAGAGGAAGTGAAGTTTCAGAGATGAAGTGCTTTGTCCCAGGTGGCACAGCTGGTAAATATCAGATTCACACACAGACCCAAGAATCTGGCTCTCAGCACAGGGGCAGGCGAGGGTGCATGTCCCAGGGACACAAAGTGTGGACTGGCGGGGGGCGGGGGTGCAGCCAGGGGCGGTGCTGTGCCTTGCTCAGCTGGTTTATTACCTGTAAAATGGGACAGTGATCGTATCACCCCGAGAGCCCCTGTGAACACAGCAGAGGCAGGGTGCAGGCTGGAGTGTGGAGCGGTGTCTGTTCGGTGTGAGTGCTTGCTCCCACAGTCCTGGCCACTGCGCCTGTCCTGGTTTGGGTGGTTTTGACCAAGTGCTGGGTGACTAACTGGTAGCTTAATGCTTCTGAAAGGTATTGATGGGACTGGTGGGCCCAGGGTGCCCGTGGCTGCCAGGGTGGTAGGGGTGTGTGTGGGGGAGTGGCCTTGCCCAGGTGCCCAGGAGCAAAGTCCCCTTTCTGAGCCCGAGCACCACGCCCTGTCAGCTGCCCTTGTTTTGTGTTGACAGTTTCTTTCTCAGAAAGGAGGAAGGTGATGCTGGCTGTGGCTTCTGGCTTCCTATGGCTGCCCTGATGCTGGCCCGCCACGCTCTGAGCCTGACTTGTTGGATCCATGCAGCCTGGCCTTGGAGGCGCTGCTCCGTTCCCCCAGCGTCCCTCCCCCAGGGCAGAACTGCAGCCCACAGGACAGTCTTCTTCCTGTCCTGCACCCAGCCAGTGGCCTGCTTGCTCATGAGCACCTGTGGGAGGGAACCTCACCCTGAATGCGGGCTGAGGACAAGACCTGAAGGACTAGGCTGGGCCCCACTTCTGCAGGCCCAACAGCTTCCTTCTGGACGCCCTCATGCCTGTGGGTGGGTTCTCCAGGAGAGGTGGACCCGGATAGCTCCTCATGCATTTGTTTACGCTCAGTCCCTGGGAGAACTTTGCACAGATGGGGATCAGGAAAACGTACCCTTGTCCAGCTCGCTGCCCCCAGGTTAGGTTCAGACTCAGCCACCACCTACCCAGTCCTGCGTCATCCATGTGGGGATTATGCTGAGTCACCGGGCTCAGCTCCTTTGCGCCCACTTTTCTTCCACAAGTAAACTGCACCCACTTGGAGAGCAGGGACCAAGTCTTAAGTTCAAGTCACGAGGCCCTTGACTGCGCTGTTCAAGTCAATCTTTGTGATCTCTGGGCAAGGTCATCAGTACCCTGGGTTCACAGAGGTCAAACTCAAGCCTCTGAGAGGAAAGACACCTTTTAGTCTCAGGGCGAAAGGGGTAGAGCTGGGATGTGAACTCTGGGGTCTCCATCACACCAAATCATGACCTTTCCCATGTCCTGTCGCGTTTGTAGCCCGGGTGAGCACAGCACAGCATCCTCTCCCCTGGGTCTTTTAAAGCAGTGTCTCTTTCCCCAGACCGAAGCCAACTGTAAATGCCTGGCCAGTGACCTTGTCGCTTAGCCTCCCTGGCCTGTGATCCAGAAGCAGAGCTGTGGAGAAAGGCTGTGTATTTGCACAGGGTGGTTCGGGGTGGAGTCCAGTTTTCTGCCTTGGTCCTTCACATGGGTCATTTACCAGGGGTGGGGAGAAGATGATGATTCCGTCACCTGGGAGGGACATTGGAAATCTCAGTGCTCTCCCGGGAAATCTGTGGCCATGTAGATGCCAGGCCACTAAGAAGCTTCTGTCCTGAGAAGGAGAGAGCCAAATCACACTGTGTTTCCGTTTAGCCAAAGACGAAAACAGCATCCCTGGCACATCCCCTGAGGGAGCTGCTCAAAAACGATAACGGGAGGCTCGGAGGAGCTGGGGTCTGAATGAGAGCCGTGCCTGGGTGATGTCCTGTGGCTCTACAAATACATATATTCGAAAGCTCCCAGCAAGAGCTCACTCAGAAGGTCCCTTTGGGGTTCTGACATTTTGTTCTTCAGAGTGTGTAGAGAAGAATGACACCTTTAAAAAGGAGTGCCGTTTGTTTGCAGAGCTGCGAAACCAGGATACATAGAAGAGAAAGATTTAAGTTTCCCTGGACACAAGGGAAATTTCCAGACTCTTTTTGCAAATGTCCAAGATTGCGCTTATCGCACTTTTGTTGCTTTGCCCCAGGATCCACAGGTGGTCGGTCGCAGGTGTATGGTCTTTTTTTTTGTTTTGAATCCAGGGGTGCTCTACCACTGAACTATATCCACAGCCTTTTTTTTTTTTTTTTTTTTTTTTTTAAGTTGTAGACAGACACAATACATTTATTTATATATTTGTTTATTTATTTATTTCTATGTGGTGCCAGGTATTGAACGCAGTGCCTCATGCATGCTAGGCAAGTGCTCTACCACTGAACCACGACCCTGGCCCCCACAGTCCTTTTTATTATTTTTGTTTTGAGATAAGGTCTTGCTAGTTGCAGAGGCTGGCCTCAAACTTGCCAACCTTCTGCCTCAGCCTCCTGAGTCGCTGGGATCACAGGCATGCACCACCATGCAGCCGACACATGGGTTCCGTTAGGAGGTGGTGTTGGTGTGCGGTTGACGGCACCTCAGTCCCCCCAGAGTGTGCTTCTCTTGGGGATCCCCATGGATCAGCGCCTCTGGGAGGTGGACAGGCAGGCATGGTGCCCATTTCAGAGACTGGGGAAACTGAGGTGGGAGGGGCTGAGCAATGTGGGACTGCGATGCCAGGGAGCCCCTCTCCCTTTGTGGTGCTTTCTCTGTCTGTGAAGTCAGGTGGGTGCTGTGGCTCAGGGTCTCACCTCATCTCTCCAGAACAAGCCTTTATTAATTACCGAGGGGGAAAGATGGGCGTCTTTTCCAGCTGCTCGGTGATTCTCCTCCCTCCTCACTTAGCCGCCGTTCACCCAGGGTCCCCATGCCCAGGGCTAGGCTGGGGCTCCACACCCCCATATGGGGTGGGTGAGGCACATGTGCTTCATGGATGGAGGCCTGAGACTGCAGAAGGAGCCCAGGTTGACAGGATGTGGCCTTGTGGGCAGAGGCCTTGATAAAGGCCCTATTAGGAGGAGTCAAAGCCAGGCGTGGTCCCCCGGACCTGGGGCCCCGGGACGCGCTGTGCCCTCTGAGGCCCGTCTTGGATTCCCAGAGCACCTGCACTCCTGGCTGTTGCTCCCACTGGCGACCACCCTTCAGGAGCTGTCCCTGTGCTGCCTGGGTGTCCTTGGCACATAGTCATCCTTGTGGTCCAGGTCAGTTAGTGGGGCTGAGATTTGGAGGGAACTGGCGGGGCCCCGGGCCATGTGTTAATAGGAGACTGTGGAGCGGCTGGAGGCCGGGTCTGGGGTCTGCGTGCTCTCCACACACTTCCCGGGTCCTCAGGGGTCCAGCAGAGGCTTCCTTCTCCTAAGCCGGGGTTACCTGCCTGCTGGGCCCCTGTGCTTCAGTTTCTGGTCCTGCCATTGCATACTACTCTTCTTTTTAGCAATTTTAATTGTTTGCAACAGTAGCCATGTGGACAGTTCCCCTCCTAGGATGGTTTGGCTCACAATTTTTTGACTTGACTTTGGTGTGAAGGCGGTGGGTGTCCAGTAGACACTGTACTTTGACTTTCGGTATTTCCTGGGGCTGGTGACATGTGGTACCACTCTTTTGCAGTGCCTAATGGTGGGGTCAAGGTAAGTGGGCTGGGCACGGTGACGGCAGGCCAGGCTAAGCTATAGTGCTCGGTAGTTTAGGTGTGTCACATACACTTTAGGGTGCTGCAGTCTGTGTTTGGGGTATCTGGACGTAAACCCTCTGTAGGCCAAGGGCCATCGGGGTTTAAAAACAAGTCCTGCTGTGGTGGAGGTGCTCCGGAGCTCAGCCTCTGTGTTCCAGGGACCTTTATTTGGAATTGCTCCACGATAGCATGGAACAGTATCAGGCCTAGGAGCCACCAGGTCCTGGCTGTGCATCTGTGGGCTGTGCGATCTCAGTGTCATCCTCCATCTCCTTGTCTGTGTCACAGGTGTGGGATGAATGCTTTTTATCCAGTGTATTAGTTTTCCCTGGTCCCATAGCACATTACTGCAGGTTAACCCATACACAACCCAAATAGATCATCCTACAGTCTGTAGAGCAGTGTCCCTGCATGGGTCTCACTGGGCAGAAGTTGAGGTGTCTGTAGGCTCGTGATGATTTGGATATGAGGAGTCCCCCCAAAGCTCCTGTGTGAATGCAGGGATATTCAGAGGTGCAAGGACTGAGTTGTGAGAGCTGTGACCTAGTCTGTCCGTCCTACTTTGAATGGACTGGCTGGGTGCTGAGTGTGGTCAGGTGGTGTGTGACTGGGGGAGATGGGTCACTGGGGTGTGCCCTACAAGGGAGCATCTTCCCTGTGGCCCTGTCCCCCTTCTCTCCCTCTGCTTCCTGACCCCACCATGAGGCCAGCAGCTTGTCCTTGCTGGGTATTCCCCTGTGATGCTCTGCCTCACCTCTGGCCAGAGCAGTGGACATGGCTGCCTGTGGACCGAGACCTCTGAAACCACGAGTCACAGCAGTGCATAGGCGACCGACTCAGGTCCTGTCCCTCCTGGAGACTCTGGTGATGGCCTGTTTCCTTCCCTGGTCTCGGCACCTCTGCAGAGAAGGTTCACTGACATTGTTCTAGGGGTGGAAACGTGCTGGATTTAGCTAGCTTGTTGTTCTGCTTGGTCCTTGTGGGTGTGCCTTTGCAAGTCATCGTCACTGTCTTGGTATTACATTATTTATGTGGCATCCTCACATCTTGTCTCTCACCAGTCCTGGCTTCTGGTTTTGAGATGCACGGTCTTGCCCACCATTCTCAGGCTATAAGCTGCCCTCTGGCCTGGAAGAATGCCCCACCCCAGTGTCAAGTCCCAAGTCTAGTCCCAGTCCAGAACAGCCTGACCCTGGAACAAGGGTACGAGTAGGACATTTCCCCTCTGAGAAGCGGACTGTCCTCTAGGGACTGTCCTGCCTTGACTTCATCGGGGCCTTTTGCCCTTTGAATCAGGCCTGCAGGGGAAGGCCCAGCAAGGACATGTTTAAAGTCAGGGACGTGACTCCCTTCCCAAGGACATCCTGAGGCTCAGACCCTCTGGCCCAGAGATTTTTGGGGGCCTGAATAGATGATCCTACAGTGTGTGTGTGTGTGTGTGTGTGTGTGTGTGTGTGTGTGTGTGTGTGAGTGTGTGGTCCAGTGTCCCCAGCTCTGTAGGTTTCTACTCCTGGCTGTGTTTGGGCTGGAAAGTGACACTTTGACCTGACAGATGCCCCTTCCAGATGGGAGGTGTCATCTCCACCCGGAGTGTAGAGGGGATGTGAGACTCTTCATGGCTTGCCTCAAGTGTCAGAGCTGGCATGTGGACCGCTGGGTTTGTGTGCCCCTTGCACTAAGGGAAGGAGGTCAGTGCAGTTCTGTGCTCGGCTCACACCACCTCCTCTCAGCACTTTGTCCTCTCCTGCTGGGAGGGACTGCACAGCCGTGTGAGGGGCAGTTCACATTTTTGTACATTGAAGCTGATGTCACTCATCTTCTCCCCTGTGACCCATAATGGCCCCTGAGGCTGCCATGGGGGCGAGCTGACCCATTGTACAGTGGCTGAAACGGAGGCCCAGGATTGCACAGGTCCGCATCCTAGTGACCAGAATGATTCTGGGGTCCCCAGGTGACTGAATCGAAGGTGGCTGGCCAGTAGAGCTGGGTTCAAATTCGGACTCATCCTGAGTGGTGCCTTATGTCACTCCAGGTATTGGAGCCTCCAGTGCCAGCATCTTTCAGCAGAGAAGACAGGACTAAAGCCTGCCACAAAGCTAGGTAGCTGCTCTTCCCCTCTGGGTACCCTCTAGGTGGTGGCTGTTCTGGGGTGACCCTGACGGAGTCCAACAGTGAGAGGTGCAAGCTGCCCGTTTAACGGGGGTATCATTCCCTAGGATCGGTGGATAAGACACCAGCTGAGTGCCACCTCTGCCAAGGGCCTCATTTCCAAGTTCAGTGACCACCTTTCCAGGTGTCCTTCTTCCTCGAGCCTCCGTCCTCGTGTTCTGAAACGACGGAAAGGACTCTGTGGGGCTTTGGGCCTTGGGGACCTGGGAATATCACCTGGACCATCTGGTGACTGGCTCCGTGATGTGCCCGCTGGGGAGAAGACACTCCACTCTTGGGTTCACAGTGGCCCTGTCTCCGGCACCAGCCCCTCATCTAGCGTGAGGTCTGACACCTGGGAGGTGAGTTTTGTGAGAGGACATGTTTCTCCAGCAGCCCTGCCTTCATTTCATGGTGCGATCTCAACCCAGCCCTCGTTTCTGGTGAAGCTCTTGTAAGACTGTGGGTCTGTTAGCTACGAAAACGAGTTAAGCCTAATGAAGATTGATTGGATCCTAGGCATCAGGATGAGGTCTGCGGAGACGTGCAGGGTCCCTAGTAGAGCTTCTCAGTCTTGCACTCTTTGACATTTTGGACCAGATCATTTGCTGTTGGTGCCGTTCTGTGCCCTGGACTTCTACCCCCGGCAGCTGTCTGTAGCTCCGCCAGCATCAACCTGCACTGCCCAGTTATGGCGCCCAGAGATCCCAGCATTGATGGCTGTTCCCTGGTTGGAGGTGCAGGGTGCAAATCCTCCCTTCTGGGGGGCCATTGTTGCACATGTCCACGTGTGCCTCCCCTTCCTGGTGGGGTTGGCCCAAGCTCTTCCGCAGAGCTTTCTTCCTGAAGGCAGCCTGATGGGTCATTGGCTTAGGGGAAAGAAGAGGGGGTCAGGTGTTGAAAGTGGACTTTGTGTTACCAGCTTATGATGACCCTTCTTCTGTCTTGGGCTGTGGGACCTTGAGCATGTTACTTGACACCCAAACAAAAATTAACCCATGTCCTCCAGGATGTGCACGTGGCGAACAAGGTGGTCCAGTGCTTCCCTGTCCATCAGCCCCAGTATGCCGATGGCGTGGCACCTCTGACTGGTAGCACACAGCACCCTGAGGAAGGCCATTCTGGGCTCTTGTGAAGCTTCCTCTGACCGCTGTTGTGTTTAACTGTGTGAGGGGATCTGAGCTGGGGAGGCCCTCACCCCTCCTACAGCCAGTGTGGCCTAGAGACTGACCATGAGTTGTGCTCTGTGTCTGCCACCCTGAGCCTTGCTGGGTTTTGTAATCTCATATGTTTGTCTGTAGCATGGGGACCACAGAGCACTGGCTTCATAGGGATCTGGGCTAGGGACTGTCCTCCCTTGACTGTGCTAGGGGCTGGGAGGGGGCCGTGGGTCTCCGGGGCTGAGCCCCCTGCCGGGGTCCTCCTTAGTTTGAGTCTCTCTGTCATAGTTGTCCCGAGTGGGATGACCTGAGCTCCATTCTGGAGGTTCAGGTACAAAGGCAGGCAGGCAGCTCATCCCTCAGCCGCTGAGCCTGGGAGGCGGGAGTCCTGGCCATATGGCCGGCAGGAGGCCTCTCTGGTAACAGCCAGCCAGGCTCCTTTGAAGTGGTTTTAGACCAATTTGGTAACTTGATTTGGAAAGTGGTATTGATGACTCTGAGGGCACAGGCCTCTCATTAGCTGCTGTCTGGCTCGGCAAATTGGTTTAAGTGGGATGAAATCGGCTCCTCCCTCCGTGGGCTCTGGCTGAGGGCCAGGCCCTTTGTCAGGGAACCTCTCTGGGCAAAGGACCTTGAACAGCTTTCTGGGGAGCCTGGCGCTCTTCCTCCTGTGAGTTCTCTTTCCCCCAGGGGCCAGCAGTTGGCTGATAAAACGTCTACAGGAACTGGAGTGGCTGAGTGTGTGTTGGGGCCAGTGGGTCAGGAGAGATGGATGGTGACATGATTCCGGCCGGGCTGTCTGTCCTGTTAGAGATTCTGTGCATGGTGTCCTCCTGTCCTCCTTCTTTTGCTCACAACTTGAGCTCTGCTGGAGACCTTCCCTGGACGTGTGTGTGTGGGGTTCTTCGGGGTGTAAACCCCGAGGTGGGTGACATTGCTGTCTCTGTGGCTCTGGACATCCTCCCCTTGACAATCTGCTTTCTAGAGCAGCTGAGCTAGCTTACGCGGCCACTCACTGTGCCCAAGAGCCCCTCTCTCCCGTGTCCCCACCCACGTCGGACACATCATGGCCAGTCCAGTGGGTGACATGGGCAGCCTTCCTGGTTGCCAAGGGCTGGGCCTCCTGTCACCTATACTCAAGTGCCAATGCAGTACCTCACTGGCAGCTTGTTAGGGCTTGGATCTGGAGAGTCCCCGCAAAGCTCCTGTGCTGGAGGCTTGGTCCCCAGTGCAGCTACCTCCAGGGTGGGCCTAGGGGAGGTGACTGGGTCACGCTGGCTGTATGGCTTACCTCTGTTGGGCTGCTGGCGGGTGGTGGGAGCTGTAGGCAGGAGTTGGAGGAAGTAGGTCACTGGGGCTGTGTCCCCCGCACCTTCCTCACTCTCTGACTCTTTGCTGCCTGACTGACTTGAGGTGAGTGGCTTTCCTCCTCCATATGTCTCTGCCATGATGTGCTGCTGTCTTGCTGCAGGCCTAAAAGCAACTGAGTAAAGTGACCCCTGACTGAACCTGACTCAGAAATTTGGGAGCCAAAATAAACCTTTCTTCCCTTCAGTTAATTTTCTCAGGCACTTTGTCACAGTGAAGGACAGCAGACCAGCACATAGCTTGAATCCTCATAGCCCTCTGACTGCCGGGGAAAATAGATATGCAGGCCTTGCCCGTTGAGTATCTGAGCTGCTTCCTTTTTCCAGGTCACTGTTGCTGCCAATGAGTGTCACTATGGGACCCGCCACTAGGCTCTTTTCTCGATACTTAGGACAGAGTTCTCTGGGGAATATTATACCTTTGTTCCCATTTGTTCCCATTTGGCTTCAGCAGACCAACGTTTTCTTATATTCAGTTCAGGATGGAGAGCAAAAGGCCTGGGTTTCTTGTGCTGTCCCTTGTCAGTTATGTGGTTCAGGGAGACGCCCAGAGCTTTCTGGGATGCATTCTGCTTGTCTATGGTAAGAAACCAGAGCTTACCACTGCCACAGGGGACTGGAACAGAGAGAGGCCGTAGTGCCTGTGGGTGTCTAAGGAAGCACTGGATTCTGGCAGGGCATTACTTGGGGCAGGGCTGGCTGGGATGCTGTTACATACCAAATTGCTGCCTGTCTGTCTGGTACAAGTGACACGTGCGTAGGGGAGAACTCTCAGGGATTGGCCTCTGTTCTCTGTTATTCACCCAAACTAGTCACGTAATTGTTATGCATCAGTCATTCAAAATAATTGTACTGGGAACCTCACATCGCAGACACTGTGCAAGGTGCCAGGGATGTAGTACCAGCAAAACCAACCTGGCTCTGCCCTTGTGGGGTGCAGAGTCGAGTGGGAGGTGGGGGAGAGGGGTCAAGCACTTGTAGGAAGGTGATCCCAGCGAATGCTGAGAAGGCATCTTCAGTCTCGTGGGTGTTTCTGGGTAACTTGTCACCCGCTATAGAAAGGAAAGGTGGTCCTCTTTGTTGCTTTTGTAATTGTCCTCTGCCTATGAGAAAGTGCTTGATCTCCATGAAGAGGAGAGAGACCAGGAAGGGAGGATGGCAGTGCTGTGGAACAGGAATACAGAGAGAAGCTCCCCTTTATGGAGCGTTTACTGTGGGCTGGATCCTCTGATAAGAGCTTGGTACAAACCCGGAGGGAATGTTGTTACTGCCATGTTCCCAACAAGGAAACTGGGTACAGAGTCATGATCTGTCTTCAGGGCCTGTGCCCAGGCACCACGGTCTGGGAACAGTGCCTTCCTTTAATCTTAAGACACCTGTTGTGGCTCCCACATTGCAGGACTTTCTAGGATCCCAGAAAGTCGGTCCCAGTTCTTCTCTACCAGTACTGGGCAGCTGGCCTTGAACCTAAGGTCCTGTCTCCCTTCTTCCTGCTATCTTGACTTTCTTTTTGATTCCTTTCCCCCATTTTCCTCTCTGAGGCAGGTCCTGGTGATGATTCTGTTCCTCCGTACAATGCTTGTTAACATTTATCGGAGACTTAGTTTCCACGGTGTCCTTATAGACGGAGGCCCGCAGTCCCTTTTCC